>NC_045030.1:14579793-14581090 GCF_008632895.1 Mastomys coucha
CACTAGAGATAACCAGATGGCAGGGGGCAAGCGTAAGAAAATAAACAACACAAACCAAGGTCACTTGGTCAGAACCCAATTCTCCCACCATAGCAAGTCCTAGACACATCATCACAACGGAAAAGCAAGATTCAGATCTAAAATCACTTCTCATAGAGATGATAAAGGACTTTAAGAAAGACATTAAATAGCACCCTCAAAGAAATACAGGAGAACACAGGTAAACAGCTAGAAGCCCTTCAAGAGGAAACACAAAAATCCCTTAAAGAACTACAGGAAAACACAATCAAACAGGTGAAGGAAATGAGCAAAACCATCCAGAATATAAAAATGGAAATAGAAACAATAAAGAAAACAGAAAGAGAGACAACCCAGGCCATACAAAACCTAGGAAAGAAATCAGGAGTCATAGATGCAAACATCACCAACAGAATACAGGAGATAGAAGAGAGAATCTTAGGGGCAGAAGACACCATAAAAAACATTGACACAACAGTCAAAGAAAATGCAAAAAGCAAAAAGCTTCTAATCCAAAACATCCAGGAAATCCAGGATGGAGTGAGAAGACCAAACCTAAGGATAATAGGTATAGAAGAGAGTGAAGATTCCCAAAATAATGGGCCAGCAAATGTCTTCAACAAAATTATAGAAGAAAACTTCTCTAACCTAAAGAAAGAGATGCCCATGAACATACAAGAAGCTTACCAAACTCCAAATAGACTGAACCAGAAAAGAAATTCCTCCCGTCACATAATAATCAAAACACCAAATACACTAAACAAAGGAAGATTTTTAAAAGCAGTAAGGGAAAAAGGTCAAGTAACATATAAAGGCAGGCCTATTAGAATTACACCAGAATTCTCACCAGAGACTATGAAAGCTCGAAGATCCTGGGCAGATGTCATACAGACCCTACAAGAACACAAATGCCAGCCCAGGCTACTATACCCAGCAAAACTCTCAATTACCATAGATGGAGAAAACAAGATATTCCATGACAAAACAAAATTTACATAATATCCTTCCACAAATCCAGCCCTACAAAGGATAATAGATGGAAAACATCAACATAAGGAGCAAAACTACACTCTAGAAGAAGCAAGAAGATAATCTTTCAACATCCACACAAACCTAATTCCACATCTTACAACAAAAACAGGAAGTGACAATTACTTTTTCTTAAATCTTAATATGAAAATTAATATTACCACCATATCCTAATCGATTGCAATTCAATAATATGAGGAATTAGAAATTTGTTGATTGTCATCCAATGGTCTCTCTAATTTGGTAATTG
>NC_045030.1:14581355-14585987 GCF_008632895.1 Mastomys coucha
CAGGAAGTCTGTATCCAAAAATTGAGCCTACAATTCATTTCTTGGTGCAGCAGAACTATCAACTCTCAATTTAGCTACGATGGAGGTAAAATCCTTTGGTGATGTGAGGGTCACTGATGTACAGCCTGATGTACATCCACTGATGTTGGATTACAATGAAATCCAATGTCTAAAAATTATTCTTATTTTAGGCTTGTACCACAGTAAGAGCCACGATTTTAAACTCTACTAAATATGAAACAAACAAAAAGACTTTATATATTTATGTTCATTTAAGAAAATACTAGTAGTGATATATTATTTTGAAGTATATAGTTAGTATTGAAGGGGGGTCTCTGGGAGGAGTCTCGGTACAAAAGAGAAACAAGAATGTGATTCAATTCTATTTAACTAAAATATGTTTTTAAATGTTAACAAATTCAGATAAATTGAAATCATGTAACTTTTCTCGTCATAATGCAATGAAAGTTTAAAAAAAAAACAAAAGAAAACCAAAATATACACTTAAATCTTAATCCCCCAATGTGGTTTGGTTTGGGGGTACAAATTAGGGAGATAGTAAGGTTAAATGAGTTCAGAAGGGTAGGGCCTTCACCTGCTAGGAGTCCATAGGAGGAAGCACAGCAAATCAAGTTCTCTGCCCTCCTCTTCCCATATGATGTACATACAGGAAAGGCCATATAAGAACACATAAAAAAGGTAGCCACCAACAAGTCAAGAAGCCACTGTACCAGAAACCAACCCTGTTGGCACCCAATCTTATACTTACAATCTCCAGAGCTATAAGAAGGTAAATTTATATAGTTTAAGCCACCCAAAATGAGGCTTTTTTTATTATCATTTTTGTGGTATTGATGTCATTATCAACTGTGATATCTTCTCATGGTAACCTAAGCAGAACAAAATACATGCATAGGATTTGTCTGCTGAAAACAATATAACATCAATGAGATGATCAAAGACAGAGAGGTATACTGTATTCAATGTTATTTAATTTGATCATGGTTCTAGCAAAATATTTTTAAACATATAAGCAAGATCATTCTAAAATTTATGCAAAAAGTCAAAAGGAAAGGAGCACACATAGGTTAACAATTTTGGCAAGGCAAAATAAAGTTAAGAGACTTCATACTATCTAATTTTAAGATTTACTATAAAGCTCCATAAATGAAGGAACTGTAGTACACATACACAAATCAACAGAATAAAATAGACAACTCCTAGATGAAAACACAGGACCTGGCCATGGTGGTGCATATATATCAGCATAGCACTCATATGCCAAGAGGCAGGAGGATCAAGAGTTTCTGGCTAAAAAGGAGTATACAGTCAATTTCTGGCAAACCTGGGTTACATATCAAGACCTGAAAAATTAAGAAAGAAATTAAAAATCCCACGAGTAAAACATAGCATTAGTATGGGCAATAGCTCATTTGGGTTGTGATCCCTAAGGCTCAACAACAGAAATAATAACAGGTAAGTAGGATTAAATGAAAAAAACTTCTGCATAAGGAAAAAATAGCTAATAAGTGAAGAAGCAAACATGTACTGTGTATTGGAAGAAAATAAAAGTTATATTTAAATAATTTTTTAATAAAAACCATCATTTCTGATAAGGGGATTAATAGCCAAAAAGTACAAGGAATTGAACTCATTAGCAAGTAAACAACTCCACTTGATAACAAGCAAGGAACCTCAACAGATTCTTCTAAGAAAAAAGACACAGGCAAGCAAATACCTATAAACCTAGCACTTGGGAGGCAAGCGTAAGCTACATACCAAGTTCATTGCTAGCCTGGGACACTATCTCACTTATATGTAGAATCTAAATCAAATCCAATAGTAGTAGAAAGCAAAATGGAAGATACCAAAGTATAAAATATTTCAGTTAGACAGTACAAAGTGGTAAGTACTTGAAGTGACAGATGTGTTGGGTGTGATCTAAACATTCTTCAATATATAAATAGCATCATTTTGTGTGGCCTCCTATCATCTTGCTCTTTTATATAACCCAGGAGCATCTGCCTAGGAGTGGCACCATCCCTGTGGGGCTAGGATTTCTCACATCAATCATTAATCAAGAAAATAATCCATAAGGCCAGTCAGTCAGAAGCATTTCCTTAATTGAGCCTCCTCCTCCCAGGTGAGTCTAGTTTACAAACATACTAGCCCCCACAGTATCCAGTAAATATATACAACTATGCTGAATATTCTTTTTTTAAAAATCAGAACAGAGATAGATACCACCAGTAATTTCTTTTAATGTTGGGAATTAAGCCAGGGTCTTTCGTAGCCTGAGTATCTGTTACCTAGATGATTTCATTTATATCATATGAAATAACCAAACTCCTGAAATAAGAGAGCAGATGGGTGTTTCCTATCTAAGAAGTCTAAGTCTGGAGTGGGAGAGGGGGGTTAGGGAGCAGTGAATATAGCCTTGAGGAAGCCTTAAAGTGATGTAATAGTTTGATCGTGTTAATGTCAATATCCTGTCTGTGATGCTGTACTATATAGTTCTGAAGGATATAGTGGGTATACAGGCCCTTTTTGTATTATTCTTCGAACTATATGTACATATTCTTCAAACAGTATGTAAATCAATAATATTGAAAGCAAATATATAATTTCAAACTAAGGTTATAAATTATGTGACCCCATTTTATGTGATATCATTGAGAAAATGAAACTGTAATGACACAGAATAGATCTATAGTTGCCTGAGTTTACAGGATAGGATACTATAAGAGAACAGCTTGAAACAGCTTTTGGGGAAGATGAAATTATTCTCCATCTCCTTGGTCAGTTATTTACATCAATCTACTTGTGTTAACATTTATCAACTTGTACAACAGCAAGATTTCACTTTAATTAAAAAAAAAAAAAAACCTGAACATTGACCTTAAGCTGTACCACAGAGCAACTGTGATAAAATCTGCATGGTATTGGTACAGTGACAGGAAGATGGATCAATGGAATAGAATTGAAGATCCAGAAATGAACCCACGCACCTATGGTCACTTGATCTTTGACAAAGGAGCTAAAACCACCCAGTGGAAAAAAAGACAGCATTTTCAACAAATGGTGCTGGCTCAACTGGCAGTTAGCATGCAGAAAAATGCAAATCGATCCATTCCTATCTTCTTGTACAAAGCTTAAGTCCAAGTGGATCAAGGACTTCCACATCAAACCAGATACATTGAAACTAATAGAAAAGAAAGTGGGGAAGAACCTCGAGCACATAAGCACAGGGGGAAATTTCCTGAACAGAACACCAATAGCTTATGCTCTAAGATCAAGAATTGACAAATGAGACCTCATAAAATTACAAAGCTTCTGTAAGGCAAAGGACACTGTCAATAGGACAAAACAGTAACCAACAAATTGGGAAAAGATCTTTACCAATCCTATATCTGATAGAGGACTAATATCCAATGTATACAAAGAACTCAAGAAGTTAGACTCAAGAGAACCAAATAACTCTATCAAAAAATGGGGTACAGTGCTAAACAAAGAATTCTCAATTGATGAACACCGAATGGCTGAGAAGCACCTAAAGAAATGTTCGACATCCTTAGTCATCAGGGAAATGCAAATCAAAACAACCCTGAGATTCCACCTCACACCAGTCAGAATGGCTAGGATAAAATGCTCAGGTGACAGCAGATGCTGACGAGGTTGTGGAGAAAGAGAAACACTCCTCTATTGCGGGTGGGATTGCAAGCTGATACAACCACTCTGGAATCAGATTTTTTTCCTGGGATAAACATAATTGATACTCTATTCTCTCATGATATAAGGCAGCAGCACTGAGCAACAGCTCCCAGTAAGTAACGTCATTATGGCCTATACACACCACAATATACCATGTTGCCATGATGTTTAGTGGGATAAGGGTATTAAATGAATCTCAACTATGAATTGACATAACTCCAGAATATAGCATCATCATAAGTTAAGAAACATCTGTTAACCTTACTTACTCAATGCATCAACTATCTAACTTGACCTTAATTGGCTATTTTTCATTTTCACTGATCCTAGTAATTTATAGTTTCCAATTTTGCAGTGCTAATGCCTATATAGCACATTAAATCTATGATAAAATATAGAAACAGATAGACCACATACTTACCTGGGGTTTGGCCATTTCCTGTTTTTCTTGAGAAAACAAATGTATGAAAGCTGAGCTAGAATAAGTAGAGTAGAATATAACAGTAGAGACCATTAGATTTGCAGTGCTCAGAAACATCTGCCCCAAAGTCCCCTTACGAGATGCCACTCTTTGGAAGAGTATGGGCAACTATATGTTTTTTTGTTTTGTTTTGTTTTGTTTTGAGACAGATCTCTCTGTGTAGTCCTGGCTGGTACTGAACTCCCTAGGACTATAATTAAAGGGGCGTGTCATACATCAGCAGCAACATTTCCTTGTAGTACTGATAAAAAACCTATTCCTAGGATCTTGTGCATGCTAAGCCAGTACTATATCACTGAGATACATAGAATAGATTTTTAATAATGCCAAAGTAAAGCAATCATAGAAAATGTGCAATATGATAATAAATAGAAATTCAGGATGAAATGATGTATAATTGTTAAAATAATATATGGAACTTATTATCTACATTTTTTGTA
>NC_045030.1:14586905-14597717 GCF_008632895.1 Mastomys coucha
TCGGACCTACAAGCGTCTCCGCCGCCTAAACTAGGACGGCGGTTTGTTCTACGCATGCTCAGGTTTGCCTTGGAGACAGCATCCGCCAATAATCTACACAGCGCGCAAAGACGACTAGTTTCAACGCAGGCGCAGAGGGTAGCGGGCCGCTTCGGTGATGTCACCAATTAGAAAAAAAAATCTGCATCCACTGTTTCTTTTAAGCTCCTGAGGGGCTTGGCAAAACTGGTGTTTGCAGAGATTAGCATTTCTAGGGATGTCAGGCGCCGAATTTTTTTTTTTTTTTTTGATAAGGTGGAAAAAGGGAGGGTCCAATTAAGAATTCTTGTGGTGAATTCAGAGAGTAGCCACAGTCTCCGGTGTAATTAACAAAACAATGCAGGTTGGCCGAAAGCTTTAAGTGATTTGAATAGCAGTTTAGGGAAAAGCCTTTTGTCTAGTATTGGGAGTTTGCATTCTTGAAACAAAAGGACCATAAGACTCTTCAAGCAACAAGTGGAATTAACTGCCACACAGTAAAAAAGTAGAGTAGTGTATTAAGTGGGGGCTGACAATGCCTTCACCTTTCCAGAGAAAGCAGTCATTATGTTGGGAATGAGAAGGTGTGGTTATTGACTACATGGTATAGGACTTTCTGAATCAGGGACAGGGCTTCATATTTTATTTATTAAAACAGATGAAGCAACCCAACGTTGTATACTGAGCTTAAAATAATATATAAAGCTACTAGAAGTTAGTTACTGCCCACTTCACTGTTCCCCTGCAGTGTACTCAATAATAAACTACTCTTTTTGCACACACTTTTAATCCCAGCACTTGGGAGGCAGAGGCAGGAGGATGGATTTCTGAGTTCGAGGCCAGCCTGGTCTACAGAGTGAGTTCCAGGACAGTCAGGGCTACTCAGAGAAACCCTGTCTCAAAAATAAAATAAAATAAATAAATAAATAAATAAATGAATAAAGGATAGCCCAAATAAAACCCTCACCTCTTCCTCTTCCTGTTACCCAACAGCTGGCTGAAGGCCTTTTTCCAGACAGGATTAGTGGACAGGCTAAAAGATTTTCAGTCACTGGTCTTTGGCAATTTTTTTTTCTGTTTGTTGTCTAGTGGTGGCTGCAGCAGGTGGCAGCACAACCTCAAATGGCTTAGTTGGGAATTTGTACTGCAGCTTTTGCTACCACAAAACTTGGGGAATTCAAGAACACTCTGCAACTTGAAGTGGAACATTTTCCTCCAGCTGGCCTAGCCGAGGGACTGCTGTGACTAAAGAGGCAAGCTTGTTCAAACACGAGTATCAAAAGCTATGATTGGTGCTAAAAGGCAAGGCTAGGGTTGTCTAAAGCATATAGTTCTGATTAGTGCTGAGGCTTGTAGAGCTAAGTAAGGGTCCACATACCAGAAGCCCACACAAAGACTATGCCACTTAAGGGACCAAGTGCTGCTGCTGCCACCTGCTTATTCCTGCCAAATGTGAGGTAACCAGCACCTTCTAAAGAACAGTGCTTGAAGAGTTTCTCCTTACCTGATTTCCCTCTCTGATTTTTTTTGTACATTATTGGCTTTCATTTTTACTAGTATGCCTAGTATAACAGTACACTATGAGCTATTATACAATAGTTCTAATAAATGTGTTTTCATTGTAGCCACATGCATATAATGTTCTATATGCATATAAATGTCCTTAGGTACTCTTCCAGGACAGGGACATTCACTTCACTCTGTGACAAACCTGACATATCATCTTTCACTAACATTGTTTTAATTAACACTGGTTCTGATGGTCTTTTCACCTTACTCGAGATTTTGATCTTGGTAGGACCAAAGCACTCCAGCTGGCTGTGTGACAGAGGGTACAACCTTCAATTTCACTGTCCTGTTTCCTCATAACAATTTCTGCATGATTAAGGTGGTGGTGACAAATGAGTTGACAATTGTAGAGGTTGTAGAACAACATCTACTACATAGAGGTGCTAAGTGGTTCTAATAATCATTTAAATAAAATCACACACACACACACACACACACACACATACACACACACACACACACACTTTTTTTTTCCAGAAAAGATTGTTTTAAGCTGGTATGGAGGCAGACAAGCAGTCACATGGTGGGAAGGGAGCCTTAAGAATAAAGTATAGGAAGCCCAAAATTTGGGGTTAGGGGAAATCCCAAAGTGTTAGAAAAGTGGTAGAGGAAAAAAGGGAAAACTTACAGTTTTCTGAATAATTCAGAAAGTGAGTGGATTTATAATCCCCACGTAGCTATGGCCTGTGAACTACTGCTTCTATATAACTGTGTAATAAAGAGGGAAATTTGCAATTAAGAAATAAATTGGAGGCTAGTTTGGTGAAGAACATATTTTAAAAGAACAAGAAGGCCAGTGTAGAGGTTCTGGCAATAGGCACAGGAAGTGAAATAAGTGTTTCCTGTGTGCTATACACTTTGTGAAGTACATATTGAACTGTCTCAAGTAGTTAATACAACAGTCCCATTGCTCCCATCTGTTAGATAAGGGAAATGTTCCAGAGATCAGTGCTTGCCCAAGGTCACAAGTTCTCAAAGTTGGATCCATAACTTCCACTCAATAAATAGAATATCTTTATTTTTTCTTATTCTAGAGAATTTCTGGAAGGTATCTGACATCATGAAGTCATTCACATTCATATTTGCTCTCTGTACCCTTCTCACATATGCATAAATAAATAAATAAATAAATAAATAAATAAATGTTATTAGAAATCCATGTGCCAGAAACTTAATCCTTAGTGCCTTGGATGATGGGCCATTTCGACAGGTATTTAGGTGATGAGAGCTCCACTTTCATAATAAATTAATATGACTAATGTGTTAGATAGTTTATGTCAACTTGACACAAGCCAAAGTCATCGGAGAGAAGGAATCTCAATTAAGAAGATGCTCCCATAAGATCAGGCTGTAAATAAGTCTGTAGGGCATTTTCTTAATTAGAGATTGACAGAGGAGGAACCAGCCCTTTGTGTATGGTGCCATCCCTGTGCTGGTAGTCCAGGATGGTATAAGAAAGCAGGCTGAGGAAGCCATGATGAGCAACAGGAAAGCAGCACTTGTCCACGCCCATTGCATAAGCTCCTGCCTCCTGTTTCCTGCCCTGTATGAGTTCCTGCTCTCACTTCTTTTGATGAACTGTTAAATGGAACTGTGAACAAAATAAAACTTTTCCTCCCTAAGTTGTTTTGGTCATGATGTTTCATCACAGCAATAGTATCCCTAAGACTGTAAAAGTCTGATAATCACTGAAGGAAGACCTCAGACTCAGATAGTTTGCAAAGACAAAGAGTGTTTATTCTGCAGAAACATCTAGCATGCAGGGCATGGGTTGGGGGGTGTCAATTATTCTTTGAAATGGCAACTCCATACAAAGGTGCACTGGCCTTCTTATAGGGAACCAGGACCAGGAGAAATCTTTAGAAGGATTAGGTAAATTCTAATGTGATTGGCAGGGGCCAAATCAGTGACATTGCTATAACTTTGGTTAGCTACTATGTTAGTTTTTCTATATATAGTGGGTTAGGTAATCTAAAATTTCATTGGTTCAATGAAATTGTCATTGAACCAATTCATTGGTTCAATCAGCTTCTGATTAGCTTGTGCCAGGTAGTTTGTGGTCTGCATTCTTATGTCATGAATGGTTAACTACAAGATAAGATAGGGCTGCCCATCACAGATGGCCCATCCTGGGATATTTTCCCGTTCTTGTGATTATTCCCAGACTGTTTTTTGGGAGGGGATTTTATGATCTTGTTCTGGATTCTACGGTCTTTTCCAGGAGCCGGTGTCTTATGGCCTAGTTACTGGAACTTATGGTCTGTTCTTAGAGCTGGTGCCTATGGCTTTCTTTTCAGAATCAGGCCTGGTCTTTAAATGGAGACAAATGGGGTTTATGTTGTCCTTTCAAGACAACTACCAAAAGAGCTTGAAGAAACTAATCCATTCTCATCCCTCTGCCTTCCACCATGTGAGAATAAGGTAAGAAAGCACTCATCAGATGACATAATTGTAATCTTGGACTTATAGGCCTCCAAAACTATAAGGAAATATATTTCTGTCCTTAATGAATTATATAGTCTCAGGTATTCTGCTACAGCAGTACAAACAGATGAAGACCATGAGTAAATAAAGGTAATGAGGTATAGCAAGAGGACATGATGGTCATATTTTGCATAGCATAAGGAATTAGAGGTGACAGTAAACACAGTGTAGAAGACAGAACTGACCACTCAGCAGAGTGGGTAATAGAGTCAGTATGTATCAGTATGAATAGAAAAGGAGGTAGCTAAGTGACAAAGAATGATTAACAAGGATAGAACAAGGTAGGACAATATTAAAGAATGTAGAGGAATGTGGGCCTACTGTAAGGATAAGTACCCAAGTTCCATACAACTTTTGTGTATATCCAATCTTTCTCCCACATTTTTCTCATATTTCTGAGTTTCTCCCTGTATTTATCTCCCTCCGTTATGTGTGTATATGTTAGTGTTTTTCTTTCTCTGTTTCTTTTGGTCTCTAACAGAGTTGGTGTTAAGGAAAGTGGTACAGTCCCCAGCCATACAGCCTATGTGTTCCAGAATCTATAGTTCAGACTGGTGTTCATAAAGCTTAGCATTCTAGAATGTCCCTATTCCTGATCATCACTGGATCTGAGGCAAGGAACCATATAGAAGGGCTTTTGGCTGTCATGCAGGTCTGTAGTACTGTAGTAGTGATCTTGGCCACACTGCTGATTGCCTCCGTGGATGCCAAGATTTATGAACGCTGTGAGCTGGCAAGGAAGCTGGAGAAGGCTGGCCTCAATGGCTTCAAAGGCTATACTGTTGGAGACTGTAAGATTCCCGTTGTTCCAAGTCTTATCCACCCCAATTTACTCACTTCACTCAGACCCAGTCAACTTTTATAGTTTTCATCTATTTTGGGGGCCAGGACATGATCTTTTCAATCACCATCTGATTATGATGACTAGTTTAATTCAACTGTAAAGTCATGGTCATTACTGTCTTCACAATTGTTAGTTCTATCATTAATACCACCATTACCATCAACATTATCATGTTTACTACCATTCATCACCAGCATCAGCAATAGGTCACCAGAATCAACACCCTACAGCCAATCCAAGACCACCATGTTCACAATTAAGATGAGAGTCATACACATCATCTCCCCTTATTCTTATGCTTATGTCCACCTTCTAATTACACTCTCTCTGTCCTAGGGCTGTGTGTGGCACACTATGAGAGTGGCCTTGACACCTCTTTTGTGGACCACAATCCAGATGGCAGCAGTGAATATGGCATTTTCCAGCTGAACTCTGCCTGGTGGTGTAACAATGGCATCACACCCACTCAGAACCTCTGCCACATAGATTGTAATGGTAAGACATCCCTGGTGACACACAGAATGACTGTCTGCCACCTGCCTCCAGTGTCATGCACAAAAAGCAATGTCTTTTGTTGTTGTTGTTGTTGTTTTGAGATAGGGTCTCTCTCCAGGCTGGCTTTAAACTCAAGAGATCCTCCTGCCTCTGCCTCCGGAATGGTAGGATTAAAGGCATGTACTACTATACCTGGCAGCAATGTCTTTTAAACCTTAAAATCCTGATGTAGCAAAAAAAATAATGAGAAAGGAAAAAACTCTCCGAGTTGATAGAGGAAGCATCTTGAATCCTTAATAAGTCCACACCAGAGGTTATTTAGTTCAGAAATAGTGCAAATGCCCATCACCACCCCAACCTCTTTTAAAATGCAAGCTGCAATTTTATTAGAATTTGGGAAACAGGAAACTTTGCTCCTTGTGAAATAGAGAATAATGTGCTATCTAGGCCCTGAGGAAAGAGGCATAAGTGTGGAAGTAAGAACAAAAACAAACTACCCAGGGATGAAATGAGAGAACTTTCCAGGCAAAAAAGCAGTACTGTTGAGAGGTAAATACACACACACACACACACACACACACACACACACACACACACACAGAACAATTGGAATTTCTCTTAAGGTTAGCCACAATGATGGCTAAGGTTATCTACACTCAGCCAAAATGGAGACTACAGTTATCTGAAGCCAGGCCGAGTGGAGGTTGACGTCATTTAAGTCTTGAGAACATGACAGAAGAAGTCATCCAAGACTGACAAGACTGAAGGTTGAGGTTGTCTAGAACCTCAGATTAACTTAGACAAGGCAAATGAATAATGACTTTTTACACGAGTAGGTAAAATGAAGATTAAAGTTGTTCAGTTTGAGATAACATGACCAGTAAGGTCATTTAGAAGTGGGAACCTACTTTCTTTCCATATTAGTCAGTCCATCCTTCTTTTCCCATCCCTAGACCTGCTCAACCGCCATATTCTGGATGATATCATGTGTGCCAAGAGGGTTGTATCCTCACATAAGAGTATGAAGGCCTGGTAAGTTTGTGGGCATGGTCTGGACCTTGAACAGCACAAGAAGTGATGCTACCATTCCATTAACTTGTCCATTTCATTTTCCTTTCTTCCTTTCATTTCCCAGGGATTCCTGGACCCGGCATTGTGCTGGTCATGATTTATCTGAATGGCTAAAGGGATGTGATGTGCATCTGAAAACTGACTCAAACTATGATAACTGGTGATTCAGATTTTATAAGGATAGAGATTCCATTTTTTTCTTTTGTGGGTTTAATAAAAGGTAACATATATAAATATTGCAAGACTTATTACCTGTTAGAAGCTTTGACTTTCTTCATGTTTCCCAGTGCCTGAAAGTACTTCCAGGCAATCCTTTTCTCCACAGATTCATAGATCTAATCTGGATATACAAGTTACTTGGGGATTCGGGAGAATGGTATAGAAATCAAGAGCACAGCTTCTCTTTGATTTACATATGCTATCTACCACCTACTGGTTGTGCTTCCTTTAAATAGCCACTGATTTTTTTCTCTGAATGTTTCCAAATCTGAAAAAACAAGGAAGACAATGAGAGCAATAACTCATGGGGTTTATTTGGAGAATTTAATGAACTGATATTTGGAAAACATACAATGCTTGGCATAAAATTCTCTTAAAGATATGCATGTGTTGGTACATGCTTGTCATATCAGCACTCAGGTGGTAAAGGCAGAAGATCATAAACTTAAGGCCAGCCTGGCCTACATAGTAAGACCCTGCACCAAAATAATCAGTAACAGATTTGGAGATAGAGGGGTTGGGTTTAAGGATATGAAAGATGTCTTATCTTTAAAAGCATCATTTTCGGATTAGGTCACTACAGGCTATTTATTTAAGACATTTGAAGTCTCTTCAGGGAAGAATTAAATTAAATAGAACTTATACAGTGTGAACTGAGAGTTTAAAATATTCACATTCTTCCACATACTCTAGCATACTTCCATTCTAAGCCCCAATTTCCTTTTATCTCTTTCATGATCTAAGTCTAAAGTTGAAAATGACAGACTTGGAATTTAGACAAAGAATTCAAAGGACACACAAAGTAATAATTTCTTTTTACAGAACACCTGGGTTTCAGGCTGTGCCTTGAACACAGCTATTAGGAACTTGCTATTTGCTCTCATTTCATTGGGCAGTCACACTGGAAGTAGCTATTCTCATGAAGTAGTTGCTCATGTTGTTTGTAGTCCATGGTCAGGGCTCAGTTACCCAAAGTCTTGCTTTCAGTTTTCTTCAAAAATAAACAGGGATGATCATTAAAACAGCTAGCTGTCACTGCATGGCAAGGAGAGTTCAAAACCTCTTCCTTAATGTCAATTGGAATTTTCCATTATTTTACCCCAACCAGTATAGATAACCAAACATCACATATCTCTGGGAGTCCATAAAAGATGCTACCATGCTGGCTATTGACAAAATTCTGAATGTGGTAGGCATTCATTAAAAGTGGCAGAAATGAACTCTGGTGAATTTGTGTCAAAAATATCTCTTCTAAAGCCCATATGGCAGCTTATAGTCCTTCTTGGAAGCTTATAGTCCTCCCAGATCAGGATGGTATGGGAAGGAAACATTGGCATTATCAACTGTTATTACTGCTTAACACTGGATTTGATATTCTAGTAGTATCTTCTTACATTGTTCTGATTACTAAAATAATTTGGAATTTTGTAATATATTCTCTGTTGTTCTTTTAATGGTTATATTTAAATCTTTAACTTAAAATTGTTTGGTAAACCACTTTTTCTAATAAGTTCTTGGTATGTTTTTTATGATTGTTTGATATTAAATTTAGAAACACACAAATTTCCTTTACTTCACTTCTGAGAAATTAATTTAATTCTTTTTATACTTATGCCCTCATTTATGATGAGGTTTGTTTTTCAACTGACAGCTTTCATACACTGAAGACTTGAAAAGATTTCAGCATTGAACAACCTCTTTGATGAGAAATGATAATTCAATATATCCATGATGCAAAAAGTACAGAGGTTAAGTTCTTTTTAAGAAAGAGGATCATCCTATTTCCTTTATTCAGAGTGTTCTTCTCCCAATATAGCTGGTGCTGATCTTTAAGGACAAGTGTCATATGCTTAGAAAAGCATTCTAGCTACAGCACAATTTCTCCATTACTTTATACATTTCTGTTTTCCTTAACTCTACTATGACAAATTTTCCATTTTCAGTTCTTTGTTTTCTTTCATCTCTGAGTTCTCTAATCCACAAGGAACTTTGATCTCTGAAAAGTTTCTTTCCAATTCAGGGCAGTCATAGGGTTTCTCTCCTATGTGAGTTCTCTGATGCACAGTGAGTTTGGACTTCTCTCTGAAGGCTCTGCTACACTTATCACATTGATATGGTTTCTCTCCTGTATGGGTTCTTTGATGAATAATGAGATATGATTTTTGGGAGAAAGATTTCTCACATATATTACACTCATAGGGTTTCTCACCTGTGTGAACTCTCTGATGAATAATGAGATAAGATTTCTGGAAGAATGCTTTATCACATTCATTGCATTCATACGATTTTTCAAATTTTTCTCTTGTATGAGCTCTCTGATGTAGCATGAGGTATGACTTCCGGGAAAAGACTTTTCCACATACCATACATCCATCTGTTTTTTCCCCTGTATGAATTCTCTGATGAGCACTGAGGCTTAGCTTAAGGGTAAAGGCTCTTCCACATTCTGAACACACATAAGGTTTTTCTCCTGTATGAATTCTTTGATGTCTGCGCAGTGTTGACTTTTCTCTGAAAGCTTTGCCACATTCATTGCATTTGAAAGGTTTCTCTCCTGTGTGTGTTCTCTGATGTACACTAAGGTGTGCCTTTTGGTTAAAGGCTCTTCCACACTCTGAACATTCATAGGGTTTCTCTCCTGTGTGAGTTCTCTGATGTATAATGAGTTTTGTCTTTTCCCGGAAGGCTTTGCCACACTCATTGCATACATATGGTTTCTCTCCTGTATGAGTTCTTTGATGTATATTCAGGGTTGATTTCTCCCTGAAGTACTTGCCACAATTGGTACATTCAAAAGGTTTTTCTCCTGTGTGTGTTCTCTGATGTACATTCAGATGTGCCTTTTGGTTGAAGGTTTTCTCACAATCTGTACATTTGTAGGGCTTCTCTCCTTTGTGAGTTCTCCGATGTATGATAAGATTTGTCTTTTCTTGAAAAGCACTGCCACACTCAGTGCATATATATGGTTTTTCACCTGTATGCGTTCTTTGATGTATATGCAGTGTTGATTCCTCTCTGAAGGATTTGCCACATTCATTACATTCAAAAAGCTTGTCTCCCGGGTGCATTGTTTGATGTAGACTGAGGTGTGCTGTGTTGTTGAATGCTTCTCTGCATCTTGTCCATTCATAAGGCTTTTCTCCTATGTGAGTGATCTGATGAACAACAAGGAGTGAACTTTGGATCAGGGTTATTCTACACTCAGGACATTCATAGGTTTTGTTTCCAAGTTGAGTCAAATCATGCTGAACAAAGTTATAAATATGCTCTTTTCCATACATATTATGCTCACAGGACTTCCTTCTGCCACTTATCTCATGTCTGGCAGGAATTAATAATTTCCTACATCTATTATACTCATAACATTCCTGAACTGCAAAGCTTAGACTACTAGGATTGAGTAAATCTAAATTATCTTTAATATTTTCCCCAAAAGAGTTATTCATATAGGATGTGGGTCCTGAAGAAACTACCCATGTGCTCCGAGGAAGTGGGCTTACAAATCTATCACATTCATAACTTCTTTCTTCAGTCATATTTTTCTCAATAATGGATATAGCCTGCTCCAGGTGCATATTTTGTTTTTTCTGATGCCATGCCAGGTTGTATTCAGCTTGACCATCTTCTGAAAAGAAAAATAATAAACCACACTCTAAATAAAGCCAGTCAGAAGCAGGTGATGGTATTCACTTTTATTTTCTTCTAACTCTAAAAATTTCCCAGAAAGAGGTTCCAAGCATGTGTATCTCTTACACTAAGAGCTTGAGGGAACAAACTCCAAGGTGATCCAATGAACATTGGAGCAAGAAAATAACAATGAATATAAGTAATATGAGTGAAAATTAGGTTAAAAGTGGGGAAACTAAAAATAGGTTCAGAGAACTATGAATAGAAAAAGGGATCCTGGAAAGACAGTAAATTGGGGGCAGGGACACCAAGATTGCTAAGATCCTTGCAGAAAGGCTGGAGATGATTGAATGAATTGAAGAAGCAGAAGGAGCTGGGCGGTGGTGGCACATGCCTTTAATCCCAGCACTTGGGAGGCAGAGGCAGGCGGATTTCCGAGTTCCAGGCCAGCCTGGTCTACAGAGTGAGTTCCAGGACAGCCAGGC
>NC_045030.1:14597727-14613181 GCF_008632895.1 Mastomys coucha
AAGCAGAGGAATAAGCAAATTAGGGTACAGTTTACAGTTTCTTTCTTAACATCTCATTCAAAGGTCACTGTCAGATAAGCCTACTAAACTAGCAATTTGGAATGAATATATATATACACAAATACACACACACACACACACACACACACACACACATGAAAACCTTCACCAGAGCATTTAGGGTCTTGCTTTCACTATCTTCCAATTTTCTCTTCTTACCTGTGCAACTTGAACTTGGGATTTCTCTCTTTCTGATCCCAAGGACTCCTTGCTCTAAAGAGGTGATCACTTCTGGTTTGGTAATAAGATACCCTGTAATGGGAAATTATACAGACTTGGGTACTCTGTGTGACATTTAGCCTTCCAAAATTAGTAAGGTAGGTTTTAAGAAGGGTATATTTAACATAGGCAATTAACATCTTCTTTAAGAGGAAATAAAAATTTGATCCCCAGAACCCAAGGTATTGAAACTTTAGAAACAGAAAATTACACTATTAGGGAAACTATAAGTTACTCAACAAGCCATCCTCACCCAGAGAGACAAGATGGCTATAATTCTCTAGCATCACTTCTCTGTATAGGCTCCTCTGAATAGAGTCCAGTTGATTCCATTCTTCCTGAGTGAAGTCCACAGACACATCCTCAAATGACACTGATCCCTGTAATTGCATACTTTTATTCAGTTAGTTTGGTAAAAATTAAAGTGATCTCCAAATGAACGTAAATCTTCATTTTAACACTTTAAAATTGACACATTATATTTGCACACATTTATGGAGTATATATGATATGTGCGCACGTGTATGTTTGTAAGAGAGAGGGGAGGAAGAGAGAGACAGAGGAAGAGGGGGGATCAGACCAGGCTAACTGAAGTGATAATGTTTTTATGATAAAGGAAATATACTTCAAATAGAAGGTATCATTTTACCATTTAAAAACTCCTTCTTAGGGACTAGGGGTGTAGCTCAGTGGTAGAATACTTGACCAGCATGTATACGCCCTGAGCTCCATTCTCAGCACTGTAACAGCCTTCTTCAAGATTTGCAAGATCTAATCAAATCAAAGGACTTTCATACTATAGAAACTATTAAGATCTAATGAGATAAATATTGATAATCCAGTAATAAAAAGAAAACTATTTAGTACATGTTTCACAAAAGAATATATCCAAATAGTGGATAAACATACAAAAAGATGCTTGTTGTTACATTAGTCATCAGAGGAACACAAACATAAGCCTCACTGAGATACTAGTATTTTCTAACAGAACAGTTAAAATTAAATCTAATAACCTAAATGTTGTCAATGATGTGGAGCAACACAAATTTTCATACCCTGCCTGGAGTAAAATGGTACAGACACTGTGGGAAATGGCTTGGTAGAATTGTTAAAACTGAAGATACTTCTATGAAGTTTCAACCTTACTCTTTTATATGTATCTAAAGGAAATATGCACACAGGTTCACGAATACATAAGAATGTTCATGGAAATATTATTTATAATAGCAAAAATGGAAACATCTATCAGCAATGGATTTGAAGAGTAATTGTGAGATTCTTATGCAATAGAATGGTACACAATAATAGAAATAGAACAAATTACTGATACCTAAAGAAACAAGGTTACATATATTTAAAACATGATGGGTGAGAGATATAGCTCAATGGAAGAGTGCTTACCTAACATTTGTAAGGCCCTGGGTTCTAGTCCCAGCATCCCAAAAATTCATGACATGTAAAAGAAGTCAGATCCCAAAACAATATATATATATATATATATATATATATATATATATATATACATACATATATATATATATTTCCATTTATGTGAAATTCAATAAGAGAAAAAATAATTTATGATAATAGAAATTAGAAAGCTGCTAATATAAATCAAGAGCTAATAACTGGAAATGGCATGAAAGCTTCAGGGAACCATGTTATTTCCTCCTCTTATTTGATCCAAGTACTGTTTATGTAAGTGTTTTTAATCTCTAGAAGTTCATATAACTGTATACTTTATAGGCTTTTCTATTTGCTCTATTTCAATAAATATACCTCATAAGATTTTTGTCTAAGTTATATTTCCACAAAACGTTCAAAAATAGGAAGACAAAGATTTGAAACCCACTTAAAAAAAGGAGTATTTGGGGAAAAAGCAATTCACAAAAGAAATATAAAAAGTGAAAAACAAAATTGTTCAACCATGTTGATAAACACAATCTTAAACATAAGATATTTCCAATTAACATATTGCAAATCTTTAAACTATGACAAGAAGATTTACAAAGGTCTTTTCACTCATTATCAGGGAAACTGTCTACTTGAATTAACATTTCAAAATGCAGTTTGGCAATATCTATGCACATTCACAACATACCAACCTGTTCAAGTAGACATTTTAGAAATGCTTATCTCTGAAAACAAAGTTGACAAACCATCACCATGTCACTACCAGAAATTACACAGAATTCCTTCAACATGAAATTCATCAATAAATCATGATGCATGAAGACAAGAGAAAAATGCATCTCTTTAAAATATTCCTATGCGACCTAGCTTTGGTAACATATGTTTATAATCTCAGCATTCAGGAGACTGAGGCAGGAGAATCCTAAGTTCAGGACCAGCCTGGGTTATATGTGTGAAATCCTATAGCAAAACTAAAATAAGCAAATTAAAGAAAACAAAATAAAATATCTATGAGCAAGGTGTGTCACTCAGTAATAGAATGATTGTTTAGCATATAGGAGGTCCTGGATTTCATCTTTTGCATTGATTTAAAAAAAAAAACACATAAAAATCCCTCTGTGCCCTGATATTGAAACATCTGTAAACAAGTATTCATTTAGTAGGGACTATTCCAGCTATGCTAGTGATCAGTTGTGTAAATCTTCTTTACTCTGTCCCTCACCTAGAAGATGTGAGTGATCATGGTGTCTATTTAATAGTGTTATTATGAGGATTGAAGTTGTCATTGCATATAAAGTATTTCTTCAGTAGAGTGCTGTGCATAGTATGAGGTTGCTTGCTGCTACTCATATTACCATTAGCACCACCATCATTACTACTACAGACTGTGTAGTCTTTATCCAAAATGCATGAAACAAAGTATTTTAGATTTGGGATTTTTTGAATGTCTACATAACAACATATTTTTTAGTGATGAGATCCAAATGTACACATGAAATCATATATATATATATATATATATATATATATATATACATACATACATACACATACACACTGTTTAAGGAAATTTTACAAAATACTTTCAGAATGCCTGCATTTTGGCTATGAGCCATTATCACATAAGGTGATTTGTGGAATTTTCAACTTGAGCGATCATGTCCATTTTAGCTTTGGGAAACTCACTTTGTATTGCTGTGACCATTGTTACATTGTAAAGAGAAGACAGAGTTGCAAAAGTTTTATTTAATGAGTAAATTTTAACAAAAGGAATGCATGTTAACTATTATGTTCAGAAATATATCTACATACAGAAAGATGAAGGCAGAGTAGAAAAAGTTAACCAAATTCAAATGATCTGCAATGATTGATGATATGAGATATTTTGCCTTCTATTTTTATTTTATTTATGATTATTGTTTTCCTGGAAGAAGAACAAAGGGTCTCTTGACCATTCTAGCCAAATGAACTGCATGTAACTCCTTTTCTAGACTATAAATTCCTCGAGAGTTTATTTTCTGCATTGAGGATTGAATCCAAGGCCCACTATATGCTAGAAAAACGACCACTGTGCTACACCCTCAGTGTACTCTATCTATCATCTCCATGCCCCTTTCCTGTCCCTTCCTCTCTTTCTCTGGGGGCTGTTGAATTAACCCTTGATTTTTTTGATACACAGTCTGTTATACAGGCTAGGCTGGAACTCACTAGGTAATCAAGGCTACCCTCAAATTCTGGATCATCCTGTTTTAGCCTCCTGAAAATTGGGATAATAAGCATGTGTGACTACATTTATTAAAGAAGTTTGAATTTTTGGTGCCATTCCTATCCTGCTTTTGTATGAAGAAGAAAAGAAGATGAAATAGTAAACTTGTAAAAGAAGAACAGAAGAGAAAAAATGTAAAATATTCAGGGATGTTATGAATTTTAAGACTAAAAGTAAATGGACAAGCCTGCAGGTTTCTTAAGGTTTCCTTCTAGATAATAAAAATGAAAAATATTCTGGAAAAGAATATGAAGGACATATGGCTTATATTGTCTTCTTGGCCATCAAGTTTTTATTCACATGTAGTCCAGGACATGTTTGTGTAGGCTTGGCTTGGCTTTCCTAAATAGTCACATACTTTTTAGTTTTGTTTTAGCAAGACACCTTTGGTTGACAGGAAAATAATTTAAGTCACAACAGAGCAATATTAGCCCTGTGTTTTCTAATAAGGACTTGAAGGACCCATTAGAGGACTGTCTGATCAACACTAGGAAGTCTGTGCATCCATGGAAGTGGCTTACTGTTTCTTTAATAATGAGATGCAAGTGAATATGTTTCATTCCGTTTATATTATGGCTTACAGAAAGCTCAGAAAAGTAACTGTATCAACATAAAATATAGAATCTTATGACACACTCACACTCTTGTGCTGGTCTTGTTCTATATCCTTAAAGTTTGTGTTTATACGTATCTGCTTCATAGGATAAATAACATATACTCACATATAAAGTTTATTATATATGTATCAAAGCAGTGTTCTAAACGTATATTAACTCAATTGACCTTCACAATCACCATACAAGGTAGATATTATTATCATTATCATCTTAACCATTCCCATTTTACAGTTAAGAAAATTAAGGCACAGAGAGCTTTAGTAAGCTCATAATGCTGTTAAGAGCAATTTAGCTACAGACTCTAAAGTCTTAACCACTAGACCATATTGCTTCTATCCTAAATGGGCAGAGGATAACTGGGAGAAGCAAATAAGAACTTACCTGGGACTCAGTCATGACTGACTGTTGTGGAGAGAAGCCAAAGACCTAAAAAAGCAGAACTGTTGACAGAGAGAAGAAAAGAGATTTTCAGATGGCAAGGATACTAGACTGAAAGTTCACCAAATCACCATGCCAGAAATTCACAAATGCCAGCAGATAAAATGGCCACGGTATAGCTAAGAAAAATGGGGAAGGGATTTGTTTTCCCTCACAGATCCTCATTATCCAACAACACAGCTCTATCAAGGACCTCATAGGCTCACTGTACATTTTATCACGGATTCCCTAAGGCCGACTTAAACCCCCCTAGCATATACTCCATAGAGCTCAACATCGTTTACACTACTGACCCCTATCACTCTACTGCACGCTCATCACAAACCACAAACATTCTCGATCAAAGCCTCCACAGATCACTCATTCAAGGGATCTCCGTCACTCAGCTTGCAGCCTCCTGCCTATATTTTCAATCCTCATCTTTGAGCCCCTCCCCAAGTACTCACCGAATAAATTCGTGTCTTTACAGAGTCCACACTTGCCTGTCTCACTCCGCCTGCTGTGTGCCAGCCCGCTCACTTCCGCTCTGAAAGAACTCTGCACCCCTTCACTCTCTTCTCCGATCTTAAAATCGGAATTCTTATGCCGGCAAAGTCTCTTTAATATTTCGCTTGTCAATCATAACTTCCTGTGATAACCACTTTTTAGTCCTCCCCCCGCCCCCGTCTTCGTTACAGCGAGCCCTAAACTTCCGCATGCGCAGTATCCCTTCCTGAAGCTGTCAGCGCTAGCAGACCTAAATATTTTGATTACAAGGATTGAATTTGCAGGCAGGAAACGTGGATGCTCCAATAAGCCGTGTTTTGAAGGGAGCCTTTGCCATTTCGTGCAGCAGAGAAAAATCTGCCTCTTAATGTTTAAAGGAGATGAGATTTTGTGAGGAATTTGAACACTTGGAGATAAGAATGGCCTTTTGTACAGAGGCACAATAAGATGGGCGATTTTTAGAGCTAAGGGCTACAGCCCCAGCTCAGCATGCCCACCCCCACCCCTGGGCAGGGAGATACCAAGACGAGACGGGGTGGGGGAAGATTTGGAACGTTGCTACCCTTCCTTGGAATGGTAAAAGGGAATCAGAGCAGAGAACAATGCGTTCATCTAAAGAACAGCATCATTATGGAGACGGGAAGAAATCAGGAGTTGATGGTTCTTTCAAGAAAATACCACTATAGGCTAGCTATGAAGACTCAGATTGGTATGATCCTCAGTGGGAAATACCAGGATGCTGACGTACGCAAGTTGGAATCTGTGCTCAGAGAAAGGGAAACTGAAGAAAGTGACTCTGGTAAACTCTGGTGCAGGGAAAATCAGAGACAAAATGCAGGCAACGTTGTTGTGGCTTAGAGACGAGGAGGAGAATCTACAAAGCCCTGACTGTGACACCTCACCCCTCACCCCGCATACTCACATTCCTGGGAACAGAGAGATTTGGGAAAGTGCCCCTGCCAGGTTCTGGGTCCTATGGAACCCCTCTCAGGGTCTTCTACAGTTCTGAAGGAACCAACAGGAGACTGATCCAGCTTTGGACTGCAGACACTGCACTATCATTTTACCACGTGAAAGCCAACATAACACGGAAGGGTCAACTTAGTGATTTTTTTTTTCATGGCTATTGCAATAGACACATTTTTATTAATGAAAAAATATACTAAAGACAAGGAAGAAGGGTTAGGGTTTTTAGAGAGACACATCAATAGAGCAGTCATCCTTGAGTCATGAGAGTGGATGGCTTGAGTCTCATTTCAGAATATGGAAAAAGCACGGGGAGTGCTATGGATTTGTGTACCCTTCCAAAACCGATACAATATTATTTGCAATGAAGTCTTTTGAAAGTAATTAAGAGTTAGATAATGTTATTAGGGTGAATCTTGGTCTAATGAAATTGGTGGATTAATAAGATACACAAAAGTTTACTTATTTTTTGTTTGCACACAAATTAAGTCACATGACAATGTTATTTGTAAGCAGGAAAGACAACTTTTACCCCAAACCAAATCAACTGCCTTTGCCTTTCCTAGCCCCCAGAACTATGAGAAAGCAAATTCCTAGTGTTTATGCTGGTGTTGTTGTGGCAGCCAGAGCCAGAAAAGACAGGGACCTGTACAATTAGCCTTTTACTGGAACACAAAAGGAAAAAGGTAGGGAGCTTCATAGTCATCCCTGCTTTCCAGGAGCACAAGACTCAGCTGAGTGACACTTTCAACTGCATTTCAGCTTGCTATGCTCTCATGATTCTCACTTCTTTCCACTCTGCCAATCATTCTAATTCATACCCATTTCAGTTGCACTGCTACTAACTTACTGCTCATTCTGCTTCATGACCCATGTTCATACTTACTACCTCCTATGAAAACCATGCAAGGGGAGAGGGTCTGGCTCCATAACTCAGTGACAGCACACATTTGTACCATGTAAAGAGTTTTGCTTTTGATTCCCCACACAAAACCCAAAGAAATGTTTAAAGACAAGTAAGCCTTTATTTCCATGTTTCTCACATAAAGTCAGATGAGTTGCTTATTTTTTGATGATTAGAGACCAAGTCCTGTATCCTTATCTGACTCCTCCAGCCACCTCTTGTTTTCAATCTTGGCTGGGGCTGCAGCAGCAGCAACAACAGAGGTGGTGTTTGTGGCAGTAGCTACAGGGAAATGAGCCACAAAGGCAGAAGGCCTTTATCTTTTTAGTAAGAGGGAAGATATACTCAGCATCCTCAGTCAAGACCCACTTGTGCCCATCTATGATAAAATGTGACACTAGAACAATAGTCCTATAACCACTGTACAGACAAACAGTAGCAATATTTATGGGTGCCTTCCAAGAAATGAGAATGAAAAGACAGGTTAGCTATATAAAGCACTTTATATATAAAGCCACCAGTACCTCCTTAGTGAACACAAAACCCACATTATCCTGAATATAAGGAAACCGTTTCTCCAGAGTTAGCTTCTCTTCCAAATACCTTTGTAACATGGTGTTCTTGTCTATCAGCAGCACAATCTTCCTTCCAAATTTCTTGGATTGTTTTGAGTTTCTCTCCAGTTAGTTTGATGTTGGCTATTGGTTTGTTGTATATTGCTTTTATTATATTTAGGTATGGACCTTGAATTCCTGATCTCTCCAATACCTTTAACATGAATGGGTTTTGTAGTTTGTCAAAGGCTTTTTCAGCATCTAATGAGATGCTTATATAGAGGATTACATTGGTGGATTTCTGTATATTGAACTATCCCTGCCTTCCTGGGATGAAGCCTACTTGATCATGGTGAATGATCATTTTGATGTGTTATTGGATTTGGTTTGTGAAAGTTTTATTGAGTAATTTTGCATTGTTATGCATAAGGGAAATTGGGCTAAAATTTTCTTTCGTTGTTGGGCCATTATGTGATTTAGGTATCAGTGTAACTGTGGCTTCATAGAAAGAATTGGGTAGTGTTCCTTCTGTTTATATTTTGTGGAATAGCTTAAGAAGTATGGGTATTAGGTCTGATAGAATTCTGTGTTAAACCCATCTGTCCCTGGGCTTTTTTTGGTTGGGAGTCTTCTAATGACTGCTTCTATTTCCTTAGGAGTTATGGGATTGTTTAGATTGTTTATCTGATCCTGATTTAACTTTGGTACCTGGTATCTGTCTAGAAAATTGTCCATTTCATCTATATTTTCCAGTTTTGTTGAATATAGACTTTTGTAGTAGGATCTGATGATTTTTTTTTTAATTTCCTCAGTTTCTGTTGTTATCTGTCCCTTTTCATTCCTGTTTTTATTAATTTGGATACTGCCTCTCAGCCCTTTAGTTAGTTTGGCTAGGAATTTATCTATCTTTTTGATTTTCTCAAAGAACCAGCTCCTAGTTTTCTTGATTCTTTGTATAGTTAAATACCCTGAGATTCTACCTCATACCAATCAGAATGACTAAGATCAAAAACTCAGGTGACAGAAGATGCTGGCGAGGATGTGGAGAAACATGAACACTCCTCCATTGCTGGTGGGACTGCAAGCTGTTAAAACCATGTTGGAAATCAATCTGGCAGTACCTGAGAAAATTGGAAATAGTTCTACTTGAAGACCCAGCTATACCACTACTGGGCATATACCCAAAAGGTGCTCCAACTTATAACAAGGACACATGATCCACTATGTGTATAAGAGCATTATTTATAATAGTCAGAAGGTGGAAACAACCCAGATGTCTCTCAACAGAGGAATGGATACAGAAAATGTGGTACATTTATACAATGAAGTACTGCTCAGCTATTAAAAACAATGACTTCATGAAATTCACAGACAAATGGATGGAGCTAGAAAATATCATCCTGAGTGCAGTAACCTAGACACAAAAGAACACACATGTATGTACTCACTGATAGTGGATATTAGTCCAAAAGCTCACAATGCCCATGATATAACCCAGGATGTGGTTGCTTTAGCCCTGCATTAAGGGGAGAACAGGATAATTATAGGAGGTGGAGGGAGGGGGGACCTGAGAAGAAGTGAGGAGGGGGAGTAAATAAGGGAAGGTAGTATTAGGTACTGAAGGTGATGGGAGAGAAGTATAGAGGGTCAGGAAATTGAATAAAAATATGTAATAGTGGGGGATAAGGAACTGGGGATGAACACTGGAGGGTCCCAGATGCCAGAGAAATGAAAGGCTCCCAGGACCCAATGGGGATGACTTTAGCCAAAATGCATACCAAAGGGAAGATAGAAGCTGTACAGACCTCCTCCAGTAGATAGGCATGACCCCCGGTCGAGGGATGGGGCCACCTACCCATCTCAAAGTTTTTAACCCAGAAATGTTCCCAATCAAAGGAAGAACAGGGACAAAAAATGAAGCAGAGACTGAAAGAAGGGCCATCCAGGGACTGCCTCACCTGGGGATCAATCCTCTCTGCAGACACCAAACCCAGACACTGTTGTTGTTGCCAAGAGGCACTTGCTGACGGGAACTTGTTGTGACTCTTCCTTGGGAGGTTCAGCCAGCAACTGACCAATGCAGAGGTGGATGCTTGGAGCCAACCACCATACTGAGCTCAGGGACCCCGGTAGGGAAGCTAGCAGAAGGCCTGGAGGAGCAGAGAGGGATTGCATCCCATAGGAAGAACAACATTGGCTGGCTGGACCACTCAGTGCTCCCAGGGTCTAGACTATTAACCAAGGAGAGAAGCTCCAGGGCTTCAGATACATATAGCAGAGGATGGCCTTATCTAACATCAGTGGGAGGGGAGGCCCTTGGTCCTGTAGAGATTTGATGGCCCTGCTTAGGGGGATGCCAGAGTGGTGGGGTAGCACCTTCATAGAGGCAGAGGGGAGGGGAGAGAGGGCATATGTGGGATGGGAGATTTGTAGATGGGCAACCAGGAAGTAGGCTATCATTTGAGATGTAAGTGAATGGAATGATTAATTAAAAATATAAAATAATAAAAAAGCCCATCATCCCAACATGGGTGATGACTCACAAAAGCTGCCTATCTGAAATTCTCTGAATAACTTTTAGGTAGCTCAATGGGTCCAAAAACTCTCCTCTTAGCAGCTCAGCTACTCAATGTTTCCTCCTCCAGCAGTTTACTGCTTCTATAACTCTGAAGAGAGGCTTTTCTAAACCTTGCAAGCTTCAGCATTATCTGTTGTGTGAAATTACTTTACATCCGGAATCCCATGAGCTTCTCATTCCCTTCCTGGAGGGCATATTTCAATCTGGAGAAATAGTTATACAACACTTCACCCCTTTCTTAGTTGTTTCATCCTCTCTAGTCCCCTCTTCCACAGTTTTCCATGAGCCTTTGAAGGAGTGATCAGATATCCATTTATAGTTTAGCATTGGCTCAACAAGTCATAGCAATTCCAAGGAGCTACACCAGTGGGTGAGTCTATAACACACCATCAAAGAAGGATACTTCCATTGATTGGTTGTGGAGGACAGGAACATTAATGTATGAGCACAAATGCATTGCATCCATTTAATAAAAAAATAGCAGTTGTTTCCCCACTATGACATCCGTGGTTACAGTTTTTTATCCTGGTTTACAGATGTGAACCTCCTTCTGTGAAGCAATACCTAACTAGAAATGGAAAGCTGTTGATTGTACCCATGATAGTCATGCTACTATTGCATAAACACAAACATCCTGTCTAGTATTTCAGCATTAAAGCAGACTGTTGGTAACAACTTTCTTTCAGCAGCATGCATTACACCTTCTGGTACTATGAAAAGTAGCTTCCATCTCAGTCCCAGCTTTACTTCTCCATGTATTGAAAACAAAGTATGGGATGTCATTAACAATAAAGTCTTACTATCTAGTTCTGGTATACAACCAACAGCAGTGGTAACAGCTTTTATTTTGTGGTTTGTGAGTTCTCGGGGGAGTCTCTTCCTAAAAACTCATAGGAAAGTTTTCCACTTCTGGGATCTCATTTATTGATCAGATGGCTCAGTCTCTAGGAGTACCATCAACCTGTGTGGGTCACTTCCTGAACTTAATATTTTTGGCTGTTATTTTAATGTCATTTCTTTCAGTTAACCCAGCTCCAGTAGAATTGTAAGGTAAGTGGAAGCACTGCTGTACCTGGTTGTCCTCAGTCCAGGTCTATACATCAGTGTTTCTAATATGAATATACCTGTCACTATCAATTTTCTATGGGTGCCTATACATAACATCAAGTTGGGTGAGATCCTTGGTGGTAGCTTTGCCTATTACTTGCTGTCAAGGAAACACTTAGAAAAGGCCTGTGCCAATCTACAGATTCAATGCAATCCCCATCAACATTCCAACTCAATTCTTTATAGAATTAGAAAGAGCAATTCTCAAATTCATCTGGAATAACAAAAAACCCAGGATAGCAAAAACTATTCTCAACAATAAAAGAACTTCTGGGGGAATCAGCATCCCAGACCTCAAGCTGTATTACAGAGCAATAGTCATAACTGCATGGTATTGGTATAGTGATAGACATGTAGATCAATGGAATAGAATTGAAGACCCAGAAATGAACCCATATATTTATGGTCACTTCATCTTTGACAAAGGAGCTAAAACCATCCAGTGGAAAAACAACAGCATTTTTTAACAAATGGTGCTATTTCAACTGGTGGTCAACATGTAGAAGAATGCAAATTGATCCATTCTTGTCTCCCTATACAAAGCTCAAGTCCAAGTGGATCAAGGGCCTTCATATAAAACTAGATACACTGAATCTAGTAGAAGGGAAAGTGAGGAAAAGTCTTGAACACATGGGCACAGGGGAAAAGTTCCTGAGCAGAACACCAATGGCTTATGCTCTAAGATCAAGAATCGACAAATGAGACCTCATAAAATTGCAAAGCTTCTGTAAGGCAAAGGACACTGTCAATAGGACAAAATGGCAACCAACAGATTTGGAAAAGATCTTTAACAATCCTACATCCAATAGAGGGCTAATATCCAATATATGCAAAGAACTCAAGAAGGTAGACACCAGAGAATGCAAATAACCCTATTAAAATGGGGAAACAGTGCTAAACAGAGAATTCTCAACTGAGGAAACTCTAAGGGCTCAGAAACACCTAAAAATGTTCAGCATACTCAGTCATCAGGGAAATGCAAATCAAAACGACCCTGAGATTCCACCTCACACCAGTCAGAATGGCTAAGATCAAAAACTCAGGTGACAGCAGATGCTGGCAAGGTTGTGGAGAAAGAGAAACACTCCTCCATTGCTGGTGGGATTGCAAGCTGGTACAACCACTCTAGAAATCAGTCTGGCAGTTCCTCAGAAAATTGAGGACCCAGCTATATTTCTCCTGGGAATATACCCAGAAGATGCTCCAACATGTAATAAAGACACATGGTCCACTATGTTCATAGCAGCCTTATTTATAATAGCCAGAAACTGGAAACAACCCAGATGTCCCTCAACAGAGGAATGGATACAGAAAATGTGGTACATCTACACCATGGAGTACTACTCACCTATTAAAAACAATGACTTTATGAAATTCGCAGGCAAATGGATAGAACTTGAGAATCATCCTGAGTGAGGTGAGTCACAAATACAGTATGTACTCACTGATAAGTGGATGTTAGCCCAAAAGTTTGGAATACCCAAAATTCAATCCACAGACCATACAGAGCCTAAGAAGAAGGAAGACCAAAATGTGGATGCTTCAGCGCTTTTTATAAGGATGAACAAAATACTCACAGGAGGAAATATGGAAACAAAGTGTGGAGCAGAGACTGAAGGAAAGGCCATCCAAAGACTGCCCTACCTGGGGATCCATCCCATATACAGCCACGAAACCCAGACATTATTTTGGATTCTGGGAAGTGCTGGCTGATAGAAGCCTGATATGGCTGTCTCCTGAGAGGCTCTGCCAGAGCCTGAAAAATACAGAGGAGAAAGCTTGCAGCCAAACATTGGACTGAGCTCAGGGGTCTCTTATGGAGGAGTTGGAGAAAGGACTGAAGGAGATGAGGGGGTTTACAGCCCCATGGAGGGAGCAGCAGTATCAACAGGCCAGACACCCCAGGGCTGCCAGGGACTGGACCACCAACCAAAGAATACTCATGGAGCGAATCATGGCGCAGGCCACATATGTGGCAGCAGAATGCCTGTTGGATATCAGTGAGAAGAGAGGCCCTCTGACCTGAGGGTGTTTAATGCCCCAGTGTAGGGGAATGCCAGGGCAGGTGGATGGGAGTGCATGGGCGGGGGAGCACCCTCATAGAGGCAGGGGGAGGGGTGATTGAATAGGGAGTTTCTGAAGGGGATACCTGGAAAGGGGAAAACATTTGAAAAGTAAATAAAGAAAATATCTAAGAAAAACAACAACAACAACAACAACAACAGAAGCATCATGAATTTTGCAGGCAAATGGATGGAATTGGAGAATATCATCCTGAGTGAGGTAACCCAGTCCCCAAAGAACATGTACAGTATTTCCTCACTTATAAATGGCTATTAGCCATAAAATACAGATACCATGCTACACTCCACTGACCCAAAGAAGCTAAACAAGAAGGAAGGCCCAAGTGAGGAAGCTTGAATCTCACTTAGAAGTGGGAATAAAGTAGTCATAAGAGGCAGATGGAGAGAGGGAACTTAGAGGGAGAGAAATGGGGAGGGGAAGAGGCAGTTCAGGGTCAGGTGTGAGGAAGGACAGGAGAGATTGCTAGATGGCCATGAAAATGAATGGAAATCTGAAACTGATGGGGGTGAGGAGGTCGGGGAGCATTTCCAGGATGAGACAGAGACCTGGAATAAGGGAGGCACCTAAGAAACAATGCGGGTGGCTTTAGCTGTGACTCACAACACTGGCAGTATGGAACCTGAAGAGGCCACTACTTGTAGCCAGGCAGAAACCCTAATGGTGCCATAGAGATGATACCAACCCACCCAGGAAACATTCAACTCAAAATTTATCCTGTCTGCAAGAAATGTGGGCATGAGGGATGGAACAGAGTCTGAAGGGATAGCCAAACAATAACCCACCCAAACTGAGATCCATCCCACCAGCAAATACTAATCCCTGACACTACTAATGAGATTCTGCTATGTATCCAGGCAGGAGCATGTCCTCCTATGAAAGGCTTCACCTAGCAGCTGATTTAGGCAGATATAGACACCTGAAGCCAAACAGTGAATGGAGCTTGGCTACTCTTGTGTAAGAACAGGAGGAAGGATTGTGGGCCTCAAAGGGGATAAGAACTTCACAGGAAGACCAACAGTGTCAACTAATCTGAACCCTTGGGGCTCTCAGAGTCTGAACCACCAACTGAAGTACATACACAAACTGGTTCTAGGCCTCCCCACCTACATGTAGCAGATATGGATCTTGGTCTTCATGTGCATGTCAAACAACTGGAACAAGAGCTATCCAAAAGCTGTTGCCTGTATGTGGGGTATGTTCTTCTAGCTGGGCTGTCTTGTTTGGCCTCAGTGGAAGAGTACATGCCTATCCTACCCTAGAAGAGAATTGAAGTGCCAGGATGTGGGGATATCCATGAGGGCCCACACACTCAGAGGAAAATTATGGGTATAGGGGAAGAATTGTGGGAGGGAGTGCCTGGGAGAGGGTAGTGAGTGCAAATTAAGTGAATAAATAAAAAAGTAATATTAAATTAAAAAATAAAGTAATTCAGCCTATGGGTTCTTTGTAGCCTAGAATTCCTTTACGTTCTCTACTACCCAGAGATTGGCCTAAAAATTGTTACTGATTTAAATTTTTTTCTTTTACTCTTCCCTTTCAAAAAAAGACAGAAAAAATTTGCTTTTACTGTGCCCATGTATAATAATACTAAACCTGTGAAGAGGTATCACTGGAATATTCTTCCTAAGAGAATGTTATATTGTCCAATGTTATGTCAATATGTTGTGCAACAACCATTAGAAATAATTTGTCAAGGGTAATGTGGGAGGTCAGTAGGGCTTCTATGGTAGGATCTGGAGAAGAGACTGAACAGGAGTTTCA
>NC_045030.1:14614495-14614807 GCF_008632895.1 Mastomys coucha
GTCACTGCTACCCAAACCAAAGTAGTACCCCAGGCAGTTATGGCAACAGTTCCAGTCAAGGGGCAAACTGTGGCGGCCTCTGTGCAGTGGCCTGGCCCTGGGCAGACAGGACTTACAGTGACGAATCTTCCTGCTGCAGTCAGCCCCGTAAGCAAGACAGCCATGAGTTCTCCTGGGAACTCTGCTCCAAGTGCCTCCACAACAGCCGTCATTCAGAATGTTACATGACAGAACATCATCAAGCAGGTGTCAATCACTGGACAGCTTGGTGTGAAGCCCCAGACAGGCAACAGCATTCCACTCACAGCCACA
>NC_045030.1:14618434-14619034 GCF_008632895.1 Mastomys coucha
TAAAGGCAGGCCTATCAGAATTACACCAGACTTCTTACCAGAGACTATGAAAGCTAGAAGATGCTGGGAAGATATCATACAGACCCTACAAGAACACAAATGCCAGCCAGGCTACTATACCCAGCAAAACTCTCAATCACCATAGATGGAGAAAGCAAGATATTCCATGACAAAACAAAATTTACACAATATCTTTCCACAAATCCAGCTCTACAAAGGATAATAGATGGAAAACATCAACATAAGGAGCAAAACTACACCCTAGAAGAAGCAAGAAAGTAATCCACACAGATCTAATTCCATCTCTTACAACAAAAACAACAGGAAGTGACAATTACCTTTTCTTAATATCTTAATATGAAAATTAATATTACCAATATATCCTAAACAATTGAAATTCAATAATATGAGGAATTAGAAATCTGTTGATTGTCATCCAATGGTCTCTCTAATTTGGTAATTGGAGGAATAGGTCCAATATTGTACAATCTATATATACTTTCAGTTTGTTTGTGACAGTGTCTTGCCGTGCACAACATAAGGGTCTTGAAATCTTGCTTCTCCTATTTCAGCCTCTCTATTAGTAGTATTGTTTATTTC
>NC_045030.1:14619611-14631256 GCF_008632895.1 Mastomys coucha
TCTGGGAGGAGTTGGGGTACAAAAGGGAAACAAGAATGTGATTTAACTCTATTTACTTAAAATATGCTCTTAAATATTAACAAATTCAGATAAATTGAAATCATGCAATAATAGTTTAAAAAAAAGAAATAATTTGTAAACTATGACCTCTGTCCATTATTTACCATTACATGGATGATATTTTACTGGCTGATTCTGATACAGATACCTTAGAAAATATGTGTAATGAAACACAAAAGATTTTATCTTACTGGGAACTACAGATTTCACCTGAAAATATAGAAAAGGGAAATTCTATAAATTATTTAGGATTTAAAGTGAGTCAACAAAAAATTCAACCTCAAAAGGTTCAGATTAGAAGCAATAAATTAAAAACTCTTAATGATTTTTAAAAATTATTGAGAGATACTGTTTATGCCCTACTATTGGATTAACTACTTTAGAGTTAAGTCTTTGATTCAATCCCTGCAAGGTGATCAAATTTAAACTGTCCATAAAATTTTTGAAGCAGAAAAGGAATTGGCACGGGTAGAACAGAGATTATGAGATGTCTATGTGAACAAATTAGATCTGCATTTAAGTTATTTTATACTCCATTCATTCTCCTACTGAAATAATTTTGCAAAGAGAAGATAATATTTTAGAGTGGATTTTTCAATTCAAATTAGAAACCTAAATATAAAAGGTCTCTGAATTATTAAAGGCAAAATAAGACTTTATCAATTAACAGAATTTGATCCAGCAGAGATTGTAGTTCCATATACAAAGGCTTAAATTACACAATAATGGATGATTGATGATAAGTGGCAGAGAGCTTGCAGTAATTTCTTGGGAGAAATTAACAATAAATTTCCCCAAAGCAAAAGACCTCGATTTATAAAAAAGACAAAATAGATTCTCCCATGGATAGTTAAAATCCACTAGTCCCTTCCAGTTTGTACCTGAGCCCCAGAGCAGAGTCTGTGCTGTGGATTCCCACCCACTCGGTCCAGTCTCAGACACAGCCTGACTCCCAGGAGTTCTGAAAGATCCAGGATCACAGGTGAGGCATAAATCCCTGCCCCAATACCTGGCCTAACTGGGACTCCCCAGGACCAGAGGATGCCAGAACCCCACCCACCTAGAGACACACATTTCTTCTGGTTTGCACCTATGCCCAGAAGCAGAGCATGGGTTCTGTTTCCCACCCCATCAGCCCACACCCAGACACAGCTTGACCCCAGGAGTTCTGACACATCCAGATCACAGGATCACAGGATCACAGACAGGCTCACAGGCTCACAGAAGGGACAGGGTCCAGTGAAAGACAGCAAGACTAATTAACACCAGAGATAACCAGATAGTGGGACAAAAGCCCAAGAACATAAGCAACAGAAATCAATACTACTTGGCAACATCAGAACCCAGTTCTCTCCACCACAGCAAGCCCTGAATACCCCCAACCCACTTGAAAAGCAAGATTCTGATCTAAAATCCCATCTCATAAAGATAATAGAGGACTTTAAGAAGGACATAAATAACTTCCTTAAAGAAATGCAGGAGAATACAGGTAAACGAGTAGTAGCAGTTAAAAGAGCAAACGCATAAATTTCTTAGCAGTTTTACAAAGACTCAGAGTTGCTGGTAGCTTATCTTATAGGAATTTAGAATGGGTTCCTGAATGGGAGCACAAAGTGGAGTTTTCCTTAACTATCACACCATGCTGGGTTTTATTTTTGCTTTGGTCCAGTGTTTCCTCCCTGAAGTGGAAATTTAAGGGATTTTTGGAAAATCAGTTGTGTTAGGTGGTGTTTTGTTGGGGAAAACGTGTGAAGGAATGAAGCAGACATAGGTGAAAGAGTAAAGCAGAGGCATGAAGGAATGCTTCACTGAGGCAGACACAAGAACAAGGATGTTCTGCTAAAGCAAACACATGAAAGGACACGTGATGAAGGATTCCTTGCTAAGGACACACATGTATTGGTCTGTCCTATATTGTATAGCTGAGCTACATTAATTGTGAATCCATAAAAAAGAAGTGAAGCAAAAAACTTCTAGTGGTGTGCCTCAGTTTCTTGCCACTTCAGAGCACTCAGGCTGATTGACAAAGTGATGTCAGCTGAGATAGACTCACATGCTGAGGCAAGGCACACGCTGAAGCAAGGCCTGTAGAGGACACATGATATTTGGAGGGAGTATAAAAAGGACTCGAGGGACAGTGACCAAGGCTGAGCTAGGCTTTTAGAGCTAGCTGTGCAACAATTGTTGTTTCAAAGAACCATTTCTGAAAACATCCACTTTGCCCATATCCTCTTTTTCCCCATTACTTCTGGTGGGTGATTGGCTAAAAGGGAGGTTAAAGTGTTTAATAACCATCATTAAAAATAATTTTGCAAAAATGAAAGTTATACCTCCCTTTTGGAATGCAATGTATATTCTGTAACATTTTATAATGTTCTGTTTCATTTTGATTTTTACAGGAGTTTAGAGTTAAAGTATTACCCCAAATCTCAGAAGAGACTGGAATTTAAACTGTTTTGAGAATGAAGGACAGTGTGGACTTTTGAAGATGGACTGAGTACATTTTTCAACATGGTATGCCTACAGCCCTATGCGGGGCAAAAGAATGGAATGTGATGGTTTGAAGAGAATGAACCCATAGGCTCCTATGTTTGAATTCTTTGTTCTCAGTTGTTGAATTTGGGGAGTAGGTGTGGCCTTGTTGGAGGCCCAGGTTCATTCTCCACCCATCTTGGCCTGAAATTTGTATATCAGGATGTAATGCTATCAGCTACTTCTTCAGCACCATGCCTGTCTGTGTGCCACCTCACTTCCCTTCATGATGGTAATGGACTAACCCTCTGAAACTATAAGCAAGCCCCAATTTCTATGATTTGCTCTGATCATAGTGTCTCTTCACAGTTCCATGCAATTGCTTCTCAGGGTCTTGGTGCTTACTGTGTTGCCCAGGCTGTCTTCAATGTCCCAGAATCAAACCTTTCTTCAGCCTCCCAAGTAGCTCTGATTACACGTACATGTCAAATAAGTAAGTGGCTACTTGTTTGACATTTATACCAATACCAGATGGTGTCAATACCTGAATCTTCACAATAATTTGTAAACTGAGTGGAATTTAATCCTCTAACCTTGTTTTTCTTTTTTCAAGAGTAACTTTGGCTCCTCTAGATCCTTTGCATTTCCACATTGTCGCGAGCAAGGGCCAAGTGGCACTTCCCGCTGGGAAGGATTGCGACAGAGCTCCTTCACTCAGGTGTTCATACACTGGATTCCACCACGAGAAATGCCTCAGGAGTGGTAAGAGAGGACTCAACACACTGTTTAGGTTTTGAATGCTTTATGTCAGTTTCCAATACAACTACACACAGCATACAATATGTTATCAGAGCTAAAAGGATAAAGGATATGACAATATAATAGCTAAACATTTCGCTTTACAGCATATTAAATATATACGACTTCACTCTACTGCCTATTAGGGGGGTATAATACCTGACAGTGTCTCTGGAAGCAAGCTCAGCTATCTCTGAGGCAGGGCGTGGTGTTCTCGGACGAACCGAAAGTAGTTGGTGTCCAGCAGGTCCAGCTATCTCTCGGCCAGAGGACTATACTTGACCACGAAGAAATGTTTGACTGTAGATAATGTTTGATCATGAAGGTTACTTGCCCACGAAGTCTCAGGTGGTCTCGGATGGTCTCTGGTCATTGTGGCAGAGTCTGGAGGCTCAGGAGGTTCATGTCTGCAGCCATGGCTACCAAGAGTTGGGTGAGAGAGAGATGCTAGCTTGTCTCCTAGCTATCTCTTTAAACTATTTTTGACGTCACACTGAAGCAGGGTTTAAATAACCACTCGCGTCTGGTTATCTTCTCAAGTTGTTTACTTTTCTATGGAAAATTTTCTGTACAAGTATATACTTCTAATATCTCTCATTTTGGCAAAACATCTTTCATATATTATTCTAGATAACTAATACATCAAAACAACTTTCTGCAAATAACTTATTTCAAAACAACTTCCAAACATTTCCTATTACAAGGTGGAGCAAGTCTTGCTACAGGCCTGCTCCTTACACACATGGATTCTGGAATCTCTGGCTCTGGTTTTTCACAAAAACTTTCTTAGGCTTTTGATTGATACAATACTCTATCTATGGATAAATTTGGAAAGAATGTATAGTTTAACTATTTGAACTCTGCTAACCTTTAAACAAAGTACATCTCTCCAAATTTCCTAGCTTTTACTTTTTTCCTCAGCCACAACTTGCAATGTTCATTAAGGATTTTTAAATCTGTTAAATATATGCAAGTATTTAATATTTTGCTTATAATATTAAGTCAGTGGCCTTTTTTCTTTCTTCTTTTTATTTATTTTATTTTTTATTGTATATTTTCTTTATTTACATTTAAAATGTTATCCCCTTTCCCGGTTTTCCGCCTCCTAGAAACCCCATATCCCACCTGCTTCTATGAGGGTGCCTTCCCCTTCTTCTATGAGGGTGTTCCTTCACTCACCCACCCACTCCCACCTCCCCACCCTCGATTCCCCTACACTGGGCCATCTATCGAGCCTTCACAAGACCAAAGACCTCTTCTCCCATTGATGCCTGTCAAGGCCATCATCTGCTACATATGCAGCTGGAGCCATGTGTACTCCTTGGTTGACGGCTTAGTCCCTGGGAGCTCTGGGAGCTCTGGTTGGTTGATATTGTTGTTCTTCCTATGGGGCTGCAAACTCTTTCAACTCCTCCAGTTCTTTCTCTGGGGAGTTGGGGAACCTGAGCTCAGTCCAATGGTTGGCTGTGAGCATCTGCCTCTGTATTGGTAAGGCTCAGGCTCCTGTCAGCATGCACTTTTCAGTATCCACAATAGTGTCTATATTTGGTAACTATGGGATGAATCCCCAGGTAGGACAGTCTCTGGATGGCCTTTCCTTCAGTCTCTGCTCTACACGGTATCTCCATATTTACTCCTTTGAGTATTTTGTTTTCATTCTAAGAAGAACCGAAGCACCCACACTTTGGTCTTCCTTATTCCTGTGGTCTGTGAATTGTATCTTGAGTATTTGGTGCTTTTGGGCTAATATCCACTTGTCAGTGAGTGCATAATATGTATGGTCTTTTTCTAGTTCCATCCAATTTGCCTAAGAATTTCATGAAGTCATTGTTTTTAATAGCTGAATAGTACTCCATTGTGTAAATGTACCACATTTTCTGTATCCATTCCTTTGTTGAAGGACATCTGAGTTATTTCCAACTTCAGGCTGTTATAAATATGTCTGCTATGAACATAGTGGAGCATGTATCCTTATTACATTTTGGAGCATCTTCTGACCAGGAGTGGTATAGCTGGGTCCTCAGGTACTACTATAAGACAGTGGTCTTAAAACAAAACCTTTTCATTCACCTTGGGTAATATATAACAAAGCACCAGTCTCTTTATCAGTCTGCTACCCTGTAGATATGATAAACTCATAATACTTAGCAACTAATATGATGTCTTATATTTTAGACATAGGTGATACCATCTCTAATATTATTAATGTTCTTGTTATTTAGTTGTGAGGCTCAAATCTATAGCTTTTAACATGCTAGGCAAGTATTCAGTGAGCAGACCTCTGACATTATTATATTTTAGTCCTAAGCACTGGTCTTTTTCCATGTAGATATCATATAATAGTTTTATTCTAATGTATTATATAGACAGGTGAAAATAGAAGCCATTCCACAAACTTTTTAATGTAGTATTCACAATCACCAGTCTCAAATGAACAGAACAGTGATTCTCAGTCAGGAATTATTTTTCCCCTAGTGTCTCTCTCTCTCTCTCTCTCTCTCTCTCTCTCTCTCTCTCTCTCTCTCTCTCTCTCTTTTAAAAAATTGGTCAGAGACCTTTCACGGTTGCCAATTATTTTGTGATCTCCATATTCAGTTATGTGACCCCCATATTGGGTCGTGACCCACAGCATAAGAAGGTGGACTGAAAATTGTATGACAGCTCCTGAATGATTACAAATTATCCAGATCATAATGGCAAAAAGTCTTAACTTTAAAATTTTTTCCTTAGATTCAGGTATACACAGAAATGCTCACTACGTGGGTAAACACCCTGATGTGAGTATGTGCGTTACAAAACAAAAATCATTCAAATTTCACATAAATTTCAACTTTTATCTGTAATGTCTTTCATTATTTGTTGAACCATCTCATGGAACTACTGATGTGAAGTCTTCCACATTGCAAACAATAGGTAATAAATCTGACAACTCCAGGTGACAAATTTCTTCCTAGTGCTATTAATCTCTAATAGCTAGATGAAAGTCATGCCATGGAATCAAGTTTCTGGGAAAGGGCTGATATAGGCATTATATGAATGAGAATAAAGGTTAAGACATTCTGGGCTCAGACCCCAGTTCCTCCTCACACCCCAGTCTCTTCCAGAGAAAGCAGATCTTCCAGAAGTGTGGATGCACCAAATATCACAGTTGAGACCACCACTGCTGCCTGAGTGAGACATTCCCAGAGCCCACATGCCCTAGGAACTATGGAGCAACCAGGGACAGAATTTTTCCAGTTTCCATCTGTGGCCTGGGCTGACCCTGTGCCACAAATACTTGGACCCCACACCTCAGCCCCACCCAGAGAGAGCAGATCTTGCAGTAGTGCTCACACACCAAAGATCACAGGAGTGCTGACACAGGAGTGCTGTCAACAGGCTCACAGGTGCACAGGAGGGACAAGCTCTAGTCAGAGACAGCAAAAGCAGCTAACACTAGAGATAACCAGATGGCAAGAGGCAAGCACAAGAATATAAGCAACAAAAACCAAGGCTACCTGCATGATCAGAACCCAGTTCTTCCACCATAGCAAGCCCTGGATACTCTAACACATTTGAAAAGTAAGATTCTGATTTAAAATCACATCTCATGCTGATAATAGAGGACTTTAAGAGAAGCATAAATAACCCCCTTAAAGAAATACAGAGCACAGGTAAACAGGTAGAAGCTCTTAAAGAGGAAATACGTAAGTCCCTTAAGGAATTACAGGAAAACACAACCAAACAGGTGAAAGAGTTGAACAAAACCATTCAGGGTCTTAAAATGTGAATAGAAACAATAAAGAAATCACAAAGGGAGACAACCCTGGACATAGAAAACCTAGGAAAGAGATCAAGAGTCATAAATGCAAGCATCACAAATAGAATACAAGAGATAGAAGAGAGAATCTCAAGTGCAGGGGACACCATAGAAAACATTGACACAACAGTCAAAGAAAATGCAAAAAGCAAAAAGCTCCTAACCCAAAAACATCCAGAAAATCCAGGACACAATAAGAAGACCAAACCTAAGGATAATAGGTGTAGAAGAGAGTTAAGATTTCCAACTCAAAGGGCTAGTAAATAACTTCAACAAAATTACAAAAGAAAACTTCCCTAACCTAAAAAAGAGATGCCCATGAACATATAAGAAGCCTACAGAACTCCAAATAAATTGGGCCAGAGAAGAAATTCCTCCCATCACATAATAATCAAAACAACAAATGCATAAAACAGAGAAAGAATATTAAAAGCAGTAAGGGAAAAAGGTCAAGTAACAAATAAAGGCAGACCTATCAGAATTATACCACACTTCTCGCCAGAGTCTCTAAAAGCTAGAACAGATCCTGGGCTGATGTCATCCAATCCATAAAGGAACACAAATGCCAGCCCAGGTAATTATACCCAGCAAAACTCTCAATTACCATAGATGAAGAAAACAAGATACTCCACGACAAAATCAAATTTACACAATATCTTTTCACAAATCCAGCCCTACAAAGGATAATAGATGGGAATTGTGGGGCAATTCTGCAGTTCTGACAGCTGGAGTCCAGTAGAGCAGAGTCACCTTGGAACCCCAGAGACCCACTGAGCAATGTAAATTTGCTTATAAGGGACAGTAGGCGTTCAGTGATTGTTCCTGAGACCAATGGCTCAGATTTCAGCCCAGACCCCTCACAGATGCCCCTGCAGGAGATGTGTGCTCTATCACGCAGACACTGCCTCAAACTCCCAGCATTCTAGCTGGACCTTACACACAGTCATCTGACCACAAGCCAAGCATGCCACACTCCATACAATAAAAGGGGTGGTTTGCCCCCTCCTCACTCTCTTACCCTTCCTCTCTTACTCTTACCCCTCACTCTCTTACTTCCTCACTCTCTTACTTCTCTCTTCCTCTCTCTTACTGTTCTCCTCTCTCTCTTGCTCTCTTATTCTCTCTCCTCTCTGCTCTTTGTTCTCTTCTCTGCCTTTCTCTCTCTCTCCTTCCTCTCTGTTCTTTCTCTTTACTTAACTAGCATATTTCTCCTTCCTACAATAAAATAACTCATTCATACATTGCTCCCTTTTAATTAAGGCACCGTGCAGCAAACAGATCAGCCCTGGGTGGGGGGAGAGACCTGGGCCTCAGCAGCAGGCCCCCTGCCTCCAGAGGGAGAGAGAGAGAGATCCTCAGGCCAGGGCCACAGCCCAGACTCCCCAGCCTTTGGAACAACAGGGAATCACCAACACAAGGAGAGTAACAACTCCCAAGAAAAAGTGGGAAATTAATCTTCTTTCAAAAAACCCAGAAGAAGATAGGCACACAAACTTAATTCCACTTCTAACAACAAAAATAACAGGCAGCAATAATTGCTCATCTTAGTATCTCTTAACGTCAATGGACTCAGTTCCCCAATAAAAAGACATAGACTAACACACTGGATATGTAAACAGGACCCAGCATTGTGCTGCATACAGGAAATGCACCTCAGTGACAAAGACAGACACTACCCCAGAATAAAAGTGGCCCCAAAAATTCCACCAGAGAGCTCCTTTAGCTGATAAAAAACTTCAACAGAGTGGCTGGATAAAATGAATTCAAACAAATCAGCAGCCTTCCTCTAACTCAAAGGTTAAACATGCTGAGGAAGAAATTAAGGCAACAACACCCTTCACAATTGTCACAAATAATATAAAATATTTTGATGTGACTCTAACCAAGCAAATGAAAGATTTGTATGACAAGAATTTCAAGTCTCTGAAGAAAGAAATTAAAGAAGACCTCAGAAGTTGCAAAGATCTTCCATGCTCATGGATTGGCAGGATTAACATAGTAAAAATGGCCATCCTACCAAAGACAATCTACAGAATCAGTGCAATTCCCATTAACATTCCAACTCAATTTTTCACAGAGATAGAAAGAGCAAATCTCAAATTCATCTGGAACAACAAAAAATCCAGGATAGCAAAAATATTCTCAACAGTAAGAGAACTTCTGGGGAATCATCATTTCTGATATCAAGCTATACTACAAAGCAATAGTGATAAAAACTGCATGGTATTTGTACAGAGACAGGCATGCAGATTAATGGAACAGAACTGAAGACCCAGAAATGAACCCATACACCTATAATCACTTGATGTTTCATAAAGAAGCTAAAACCATCCAGTGGAAAAAAAGACAGCAAATTCAACAATTGATGCTGTCAGCTTGTAGAAGAATGCAAATTGATCCAGTCTTGTCTCATTGTACAAAGCTCAATTCCAAGTGGATCAAGGACCTCCACATAAAACCAGATACACTGAATCTAATAAAAGAGAAAGTGGGAAAAAGCCTTGAACACCTGGGCACTGGGGAAATTTTCCTGAACCGAATACCAATGGCTTACGTGTGAAAATCAACAATTGATAAATGGGACCTCATAAAATTGAAACGTTTCTGTAAGGCAAAGGACACTCTCATCAGGACAAAACAGCAACCCATAGTTTAGAAAAAGATCTTTATCAACCCTATATCCAATAGAGGGCTAATATCCAATATATACAAACCAATATCCAATAGAGTGTTAATATCTAATATATACAAAGAAATCAAGAAATTAGACTCCAGAAAGCCAAATAATCCCATTAAAATATCCCATTAAAAATGGGGTACAGAGCAAAACAAATAATTCTCAACTGAGGAATCTCAGATGGCTGAGAAGCACCTAAAGAAATGTTCAACATCCTCAGTCATCAGGGAAGTGCAAATCAAAACTACCCTGAGTTAGGTAACCCAGTCATAAAAGAATACACATGGTATGTACTCACTGATAAGTGGATATTAGGAAAAAAGCTCAGAATACCCATGATATAATTTACAGATGATATGAAGGTCAAGAAGAAGGAAGACCAAAGTGTGGATGCCTTATTACTACTTAGAAAGGGGAACAAAATAGTCACTGGAGGTAGAGGTTGGGTGAGAACTGAGAGGAAGAAAGGAGGGGAAGAGGAAATTAGTGGGGAAATTAGAGGAATCTGGTGTGGGAGGAGGTGGGGGCGATGTACAGAGAGTCAGGAAATTGAACAGAGTTGTGTAGCAATGGGGAATGTGGAACTGGGGGTAGTCCACAGAAAGTCCCAGACGCCAGGATAACAAGAGGCTCCTAGGATCCAATAGGGATGACATTAGCTGAAACGCCCAACAAAGGGGAGAGAAAACCTGTAGAGACCATATCCAGAGGTTAGGCACGGCCCCTGGTTGAGGGATGGGGCAACCTCACATCCTTCTCAAAATTTTAACCCAGAATTGCTCCTGTCTAAGGGAAATACAGGGACAAAGAGTGGAGGAGAGACTGAAGGAAAGGCAATCCAGAGACTGCCCCACTTCTGAATCTATCCCATATGCTTCATGTTCTCTGTAAATTGTATCTTGGGTATTCCTAGCTTCTGGGCTAATATCCACTTATCAGTGAGTGCATAAAATATGTGCTCTTTTGTGATTGGGTTACTTCACTCAGGACGATACTTTATAGATCCACCCATTTGCCTAAGAATTTCAGGAAATCATTGTTTTTAATAGGTGAGAAGTACTCCATTGTGTAAATGTACCACGTTTTCTGTATCCACTCCTCTGTTGAAGGACATCTGGGTTCTTTCCAGCTTCTGACTATTATAAATATGTCTGCTATGAACATAGTGGAGCATGTGTTCTTTTATATGTTGGAGCATCCTTTGAGTATATGCCCAGGAGTGGTATAGCTGGGTCCTCAGGTGGTACTATGTCCAATTTTTTGAGGAACTGAGACTGATTTCCAGGGTGGTGGTTCAAACTTGCAATCCCACCAGTAATGGAGGAGTGTTCCTCTTTCTCCACATCTTTTACCTTACAGAAGTTTGGCAATTTTATGAGATCCCATTTGTCAATTCTTGATTGTAAAGCATTAGCCATTGTTCTGTTCAGGAAAATTTTCCCTGTGCCCATGTGCTCGAGGCTCTTCCCCATTTTCTTTTCTATTAGTTTCAGGGTATCTGGTTTTATGTGGAGGTTCTTGATCAACTTGCACTTGAGCTTTGTACAAGAAGATAAGAATGGTTCAATTTGCATTCTTCTATATTCTGACCGCCAGTTGAATCAGCACCACCTTTAAATATGCTGTCTTTTTTCTACTGGATGGTTTTAGCTTCTTTGTGACCACAGGTGTGTGGGTTCATTTCTGGGTCTTCACTTCTGTCCATTTTTCGTCTTGCCTGTCTCTGTACCAATACCATACAATTTTTACCACTATTGCTCTGTAATACAGCTTGATGTCAGGGATGATGATTCCCCAGAAGTTCTTTTATTGCTGAGAATATTTTTCGCTATCCTTGTT
>NC_045030.1:14631267-14631784 GCF_008632895.1 Mastomys coucha
AAGATGCTCCAACTTGTAATAAGGACACATGCTCCACCATGTTCATAGCAGCCTTATTTATAATAGCCTTAACTGGAAACAACCCAGATGTCCCTCAACAGAGGAATGGATACAGAAAGTGTGGTACATCTACACAATAGAATACTACTCAGCTATTAAAAACAATGAATTTATGAAATTCTTAGGGAAATGGATGGATCTGGAGAATATCATCCTGAGTGAGGTAACCCAATCAGAATCATGCACTCTGATAAGGGGTTATTAGCCCAGAAGTTCGGAATACAGGAAGAACAACTCACAAACCACAAGAAACTCAAGAAGAAAGAAGACCAAAATGTGAACATTTCATTCCTTCTTAAAAGGGGGAACAAAATACCCACGGAAGGAGTTGCAGAGACTAACTATGGAGCAGAGACTGAAGGAAGGGTAAGCCATCCTAAATATAGCTGTCTCCTGAGAGGCTCTGACAGTACCTGACTAACACAGATGTAGAGGCCCACAGCCATCCATTGAACTG
>NC_045030.1:14632119-14642866 GCF_008632895.1 Mastomys coucha
GGGGTCTGATTGTTCAGGCAGCATGTGTATAGTAGAGGATTGCAAAGTCGATCATCAATGGGAGGAGACACCCTTGGCCCTGTGAAGGTTCTCTGCCCCAGTGTAGGGGAATGCCAGGGCCAATAAGTGGGAGAGGGTGGGGTGGCAAGCATGGGGAGGGGGGAGGCAACAGGGGTTTGTTCTTATTGGTTTTTGGTTTGGTTTGGTTTGGTTTTTTTTTTTTTTGAGGGGAAACTGGGAAAGGAGGAATCATATGGCATGTAAATAAAGAAAATATCAAAAAAATTAAATGGCTTTCTGGATGTTGGTGGAAAAAACTTAAATTGATTGTTGTTTTATATCAAACAACTTTTATAATACTTATTTTATTGTTATAAAATTTTTAAATTTTTAAGGAATATGACAAGATATTGTAGGTATTGAAGGGGGTCTCTGGGAGGAGTTGGGGTATAAAAGGGAAACAAGAATGTGATTTAATTCTACATACTTAAAATATGTTTTTAAATGTTAACAAATTCAGATAAATTGAAATCATATAACTTTTCTCTTCATAATGCAATAAAAGTTAAAAAAAAAAGAAATGTGCATTTATTATCTTATTCCACAGAGGAAGAAATGGAATTTCTGAAAGCCTAGAGGTGTTGTTTATTTATGGAGTGTGAAGTTTTAGTGCCCAGGAAGTGAATTAAAGACTGTATAGTGCTACATTCCATACCCAGGTGTCTAGTTGCATGAACTCCCACATATGTGGCCTCAGAGTCCTAAAGTTTCTGAACACAGTATCTCACTTAGGGTTTTATTGCTGTAAAGGGTCACCATGACCATGGCAGCTCCTTTATTTTTTAATTAAATAATTTTACTATATCCATATACATTCATAAGGAATTTCCTTGTAATCAGAATTTATCATTCTAATTATATACACATTCAATTTGTTTCTAATATTCTGTGTGAAACAGTCCTCAGTTGCCCCTCATGTGTCGCTTTCAGGTATTTAAATCTATTCATGCTTTCTATTTAATTTAATGTTTTTATCTATACACTTTACATCCTACTCACTGCCACACTCTGAGTCACCCCTCCCACAATCCTTCCCTCATTCTCCCTGCCCCCCACCACCACACACACACCTTCTCCTCTGCACCAGTTGGGTGTTCCCTCAGTATCCCTCCCCAACCCTTGCGCTTCAATTCTCTGTGAGGCTAGGTGCTTCTTCCCCACTAAGGCCTTTTGCTATACTTATATTTCTTACTGTTAAAGGCCTCTCTCCAAAAACTAGAGCTGGGAAAACAAAAAGCTAGAGTCAACAAGAATAAATTCATGAAAGTTCCCTGGAAAAAGAAGTTACACAGAAAACTGAGTCTTTCCTAAGAACTTATTACTTGATAAACATTTAGATTATTAATGAGTGTTAATATTAGTAAGCATGAGAAGCATGAGAAGACTTATTAAAGAAGAAAAACATAGGGAAATTTTAGAAGCTGACAAGCTGTAATTGAATTGTTAGGTGTTTAATGTTCAACTTAAGAAACAAGGAACTTATGTGTATAGGAAGAGATTTTGATCATGCTAGTTAATGACAAGCCTTGGTACTTTACAGAAGGCAAAAGTAAGCAGTTTTAGGAACCCTGGTGCTCTTCTATTCTCTACAGAATTGTAATAAAGATAGGAATCATATTGAAACAAGGGTTCATGGCAGAGACACAGAGGAGGGCATCTTAGTTTGGTGAACTGCCTGCCTTCCTGAACAGACTTGTCAAACCAGAACTTTACTGGTAGACTACCCTTGAGTAAACAAAGGGGCTGCAAAATATTTTAAGAATCAAAGAACAGGGACAGTGGTCTTATGCCAAGTATAAAGAAATATAGAGGAGGAAAGGAAGAATTAAATAAAGTTTAGAGATTGAACTTCTGTAGAAAGCCACATTTGGTATAATAGGCAGTAGGAAATAACTTTTGATCTATTAAACTGATGCCAAACTGAAACAGAATGAAATTCATATTGAGTCATCTTGTCAGGCATTTCTGTAACTGCAAGGCTTTACAACACCAATCTTTTTTTTTATTAGATATTTTCTTTATTTACATGTAAATTTCTCCTTTCCCAGTTTCCCCTCTAAAAAACAAAGAAACAAACAAAAACAACAAAAACAAACCCCTGTTGCCTCCTCCCCCCTCCCCATGCCTGCCACCCTACTCTCTCCCACTTATTGGCCCTGGCATTCCCCTACACTGGGGTGCAGAACCTTCACAGGGCCGAGGTCCTCTCCTCCTATTGATGATGGAATTTGCAATCCTCTACTATACACATGCTGCCAGAACAATCAGACCCCCATCTTAAGGAAGGAAATATTGTGTTTAAAGAAAATTGATTTTATCATAATGTTAAGGTTTAGTTCTCATTAAGTTGCTGTTTGCTCTCTTTGTTCCTCTTTCAATATTCTTATGTAATCAAGGAAGACTTTAGAAGAAAATGTATTCTAAAAAACTGTATAATCAATGAATAACATTTCTGAGGAAACAATTTTATGTATAAATAAAGTCTGAATGAGACAAAAGTTGTCAGAGTACAAAAAGCCATACTGAGATGTGCTTCTTCTCTGTCCCACCTCACTAAATGAATGACATCACGTGTCTGAATCTTCCTTCCTTTGTATCGAGCCTTCTGCAGACCCTGCCCTCAGCCAAGGCTAGTTGGTCACTGGCACTCTGTAGTACTGTTGGTATAAATATTATTATGTATAAAATATGCTTCTAGCTCCCCGGGTTTTGAGGGAAAAATCACATCCAGAAAAATTTGACATCTTGATAACTGCCATTTGTTTGTTTGTTAGAGGGAAAAGCTGTAGACTTTCAGTGGAACTCACAGGACAGCAAATATTTGGTAGGTTCTCTCCAATTACTTGATGGGCCCTGGAGATTAGGCTGAAATTGTTAGATGTGGTGACAAATATCTTCACTCAAAGCGCCATCTCAACAGCCCCCAAATTGCTTCCTACAAACTTGCGGGAGGTTTTATGTTCTGCTAGAGAGCCTATGGATCTCTTCCATCTTGGGGGATGGTGATGAGAAGGGTTTGAGATTCTGGTCTGCATCATATACAATCTTTTATAAAGGTCTATATCCACTTACCGGAGAGTAGGAAGATGAAGTCAGGATGAAAAGGGAAAAACTGAAACTCAGTGTGGTGGTGCACACCTGTCCTTAATCCCAGCCCACCAGAGGGCAAAGCAGTTGACAAATCCTGAGTTCAGTGCCCTCAAACAACTCTCTCCCACACAAACAATAAACATTGAAGCTTCACATGAACTGGCAGCCTAGCTGATCTCAGAATAGTTTATCACTAGAGAAAAAAAATGCTCCTTCAGGTGGACTCACCCACAAAGACCACAGTCGTTTTAGAAAAATAATTGCTTCCGGTAAGACAGGATGTCACACTACATTCTTTCTGCCCTCACTGGCCACACCCAGGTTCCTGACCCTGATTGGCTAGTTCATATTCACTTACTGCCCTGATTGGTTGATCGCCAGTCTCTATTTAAATTACCATGCTTCTGTGTGGAATGCTTGGCAGATGCTTGGCGACTAAGGTAAGTTCTCTCAGAGGGACAAGTTAAACCAGGGCAAAATAGAAATACAGGAAGATGAGTTGGTGATATAGTTCAGTGGTAGAGCATTTGTCTAGCATATGTGAGGCCCTAAATTCTAGTCCAAGCACCAGAAGAAAGAAAAGAAAAGCAGGTAGCTTTCATAGGCTAAGCCATTCTAGTGCCTTCTAAGTACCTGGATATCTTTAACTGTGAGAGTTGGCATGATGTTGTGTCTCCCAGAAAGCCTAGACAAAATTGTCATTTAGTACTGTGAGAGTACAATGTCGAGTACAATGTCAATATTTATGAGGAAAACAATACTACCCCCAGCACAAGAAATCCCTAAATCAGCCAGATGCTCCTACATATCTTCAGCGGTAGAGGAGGAAATGGCCTCTACCCAAGACAGTGCTTTATTGCATCAGACAAAGTGCCAAGTGTCTTGGTCTCCAAGGCCAGTCTTGGGTACTCTAATTTCAAAGGAACTGTATTTCTTCATTGTGAATTATGTGAATCATGTCTAGTCCTGTTCCTTTACAGATTCTACTTGGCGTCATTCATATACTTTCCAGATAAACCCAGTAATAGACACTAAATATTAATGCATTCATTTTCTTATCAACCAAAATCCATCCTGTAGAGAGGTCATATCACCACTGTATCCTTGAACACCACATTCAAAACTACACACCATGGGGACACAGCATAGCATAAGCCTATAAATCTAATTCAGTCAGCAGACTGAGACAGGAAGATACCTTGAACCTAGGAGTTAGGGCCAGTTTCAAAGGCAAAAATAAAAACCACACATGTGCTGACATACATACAAATAATGAAATATCACACTGTGTACATACAATATGCATTTGTGGTGTGTGTGTGTGTGTGTGTGTGTTAAATTTTTGAGTGGCCTGGGAAAAGAGCTCAGTTGATAAACAGTAGCCCTGCAAACATGAGACCCAAGTTCAATCTCCAGTACTCTGGTTGAAGCCCAAAACTAAGAAAGAAGGCAGGCTCTTGACCTCCCAGCTCTGGAGTGGAGGAGACAGCTAGTTCCCTGAAGCTCCCTGGCCAACAAATATTATGTACCAAGGGAAAATACTGTCTTAAAAATTAGGTGTATATCTCCTGAGGCATGACACCTGAGATTGAACACTGAACTCCATGTACAAGTACATAAAAATGAACATACACACACATACACACACACACATTCATTTACCTTATTTCTATTTTAAATAGATAAAATGCTAAAATGCCTGGAAAAAATTCCACCTTCATGAAATGAAACTATATTTTTAATATAAAAACTTATTCTGAGCAGGGCGGTGGTGGCACATGCCTTTAATCCCAGCACTTGGGAGGCAGAGGCAGGTAGATTTCTGAGTTCGAGGCCAGCCTGGTCTACAGAGTGAGTTCTAGAACAGTCAAGGCTACACAGAGAAACCCTGCCTCAAAAAAAACCTCATTCTGATTCTTTTTCCATTTTTTTCTCTAAAAAATAAGTTTTAACCTCTAAAAATATACTGCACATTTATTCCACTACCTCATTCAATACACTTGTGTGTCACTGTAATTCAACACCAAGCCTGACTTCCTAAGAACTGCTTTTTCTGATTTTTGTCTCTTGCTTCTCGAACATATAACAGCCCTGCATGTTTATGGAATACGGTGGGGAAAATAAAGATATGTACACAGTAGTTCATCGTCAAATAGGGGTTATTAACACTGCCTGTCCTTACACATTTACCTGGTCTCTCTACTAGTAGACTTCTGACTCCATGGTCATCTTACCTACTCATTACTCCTTTCCAACTGTTCTTTGGTAATCATTATATTATCTTCCTCCACAGTACTCCCTCTTCCCCAATGTATCAAATCAACACTCTTACATTCTGGTGAGAATGTAGGGGACTGTTCTTTTCTGCCTGACACAGCCAACAAGATCTTTCTGTGTGTCCTTCAATTCAGGTCACATCCAGGAGGGCTAGTAACATCCATAGCCGACTTGCTTTGGAGACTCAAACACACTTCAGTCATGTCATAGAAGCTCTGTCATTCCTAACCCAGATATGTCTATGCCCAGGCTTTCCTCCATGTAGCTTCTCAGAGGACAAATAAGCCATAATAGAAAATAGTAGAATTTAATTTCAGGTAGAAAATAGTAGAATTTAATTTCAGCTCATGCTGTCCTCCTCCTCAGGCTTAAAGTGTTCAAGCATACCTTGAAGATTGCATCCCCAGTGCCATGAATAGAAGGTCTCATTCAGTGAACCTCAGAAAAACTAAACACAAGCCAGAGGAGATATGCAAGGTGAGGTGACCCTTGTGGGGCAGAGGAGTTGCCAGGGAATGCTATAGAGACTTAAATTTCTCAGTAGATGAATAGAGAAGCACTGTGGAGAAGCATCAGGGATATAGTAGGTCACACAATGTCAGAGGATCTTTCTCTGGCATCTCTGAACATGTCTGGTCTGCAACCTTGTGCTACAATAATTTAGTAGCTTCCAAATTATTTGAGAATATATTGTTCCTAAAGGTGGGAAGACAGCAAGCAAGCATCAATGAATCTCTTATTGCATGCTCAGTAAGAAACTGGATAGTGTGCCTGCAGCTTCTCTCTTTGCTCTAAAATCCACCCAGCAAGGGGACTTCTTCCAATTCCCAAAAGTAGTGTAGAGATCTAGGAGCAGAGGACATGCTCTAGACTAAAGGGCATACATGCACAGCAGATTGACTGCCAGATTGAAGTTTTCCTGCTTTTCTAGGCCTTCAAGGATATCTCCAAATACTTCTCTAAGGCAGAGTGGGCAAAACTGAGCCATTCAGAGAAGATCACATATGTGTATATGAAAAGAAACTACACCACCATGACTAATCTAGGTAAGAGTTAGTTCTGGGTTCAGACAAGCCCGAGTGTCCTCCAGGCCTTCTCTATATACTATGGCTTCTCAGCCTCCTATTATGATTCTCTTCTTCAAGAGAAATGTCAAGTCAACTGCTAAATATCCTGCTCATTTTTATCCTATGCAGGTCTGAGGGCAGGGAACAGCCATTAGAGCATGCATCCCTGTGGCCTGAATTTTCTCTCCACCAGGACTTTGTTCAGGTGGACAGTGTTGTCTTTTGTCCTCCTAGAGCCAGCCCCTTGCATTCCTCTTCTCAGTTGTGTGATAAGGAAGAAACATTATGGTTCCTTCTAGGCCTCAGAGCCCATCTCCCAGATTTCATGGAATCTAAGGAAAAGGTCACAAAATCTGTGCTCAGTGATTCTGGTGAAGTTTCCAACCATGAGAGTCAAGGTGAGTAGACATGAAGGGTCTGTGTATATGAAAACTTTTCAGTCAAGTACCAGTGAGGGTTGCAGACAAATCTCCCATCCCTCAGGTCAGTGCTGAGGGAAGAGTGATGCCAAAAAGGTAAGTATATGGACACCACAAAAAAATTTAAGTGTTCAAAAGTAGAATGTATATTTTCTTTGATGGTAGGTAAATGGTAAATGTTTAGATGCTTGAGTGGAACTGGAAGGAGGGTGAGACTGGTGAGAGGAGAATAGACAGCTTCAGTTGTGGCTGATTTGTTTAAAGACATCAGAGAGATATGAAGCACTTTGAGTGCTAATGTTGAGCTCCATGTGGACCCAGTGCAAGTTTCTATGAGTGTCCATGATTGAAATACTTGCTTTTTAAAGCTATGTATTTCCTGAAAAATACTATTAATGAATCACAGTATGAGTAACTATAATTTTACATAATAAAGACTATCTAAACCTTCAGAATCTATATCATAACAGTGCATACTCAAATGAAATAAAGATAAATGCTACCCATTATTATATCAAGATATATTAATGGAATACGTTTTTTTTTACTCTCAAATGAATTTTATTCTGTGTGTTCACCCTGGAAAAAGAGTTGTCTGTTTATGTGTTCATAAATACAGTCTATATCCTTTCCATGCTGGTATTGAATTCTTAGACTCCAGGAATCATCCTGCCTAAATAGAGGCAGGAACTGGAGGCAAGCAGACCATGTCTAGCACAGAATAGCATAAGATCATTTTCCTACTCTGTATGCATGACACATACACAGACACACAAATGAATACATATATTTCTCACTGGTTGGGTGAGAGATAGAATATAGGTGAAAGGGGAAACAGAGACAGTAGTATGGAATTTTTAAGACTGGACCTCATGCTACAGCTCCCAGCTGGCCTCAGACTCAAGGCTTCCTGAATGCTGAGATATAAGCTTGATCCACTATGTGAGCTTCAATTGCACAGGCCTTGTATATTTGATTAGTATACATAATCATCAACAATATGGCCAATTGGATTCCCTAGCTCTTCTGTTCTGGCTTCTCAGCTCTAAAAAGAAAGAAAAAAAGAAAAAAGAAAAAAGAAAGAAGAAAGAAAGAAAGAAAGAAAGAAAGAAAGACCATAACATATTTCTAATAGCCCTATAACTCTGAAGTTAAGCAAGCCAGATTCCATAGGCTACCACAGTAAATAAAATAGATTCACAAATGGGGAGCTTGATCTCTGCAAGGTGGTTTTGTTGATGCCACTTTTTTATTTCAGTTTTTACTTTAAACAGTTCATTTATGCTGGGAAAACTCCAGCACCTCTGAGCTAAATCACCAATCCTTCCTCATGCATTTTTGTTCCCCATAGTAACCTAATTAAGTGCCTCACTTTAGTCAGGGTCTCAGCTAATATATGCATTCTCAGGTACATGCTAGATGAAATAGATTACAAGGGAAGGTTTTTATTGAACTGGTATTTGGTCCAAAGTGGGGAGGATCTGCTGTCTTGGTCTTTCTATGTCAGAAGATGTTAAAAACAAGTGCTTGGCAAAAAGCTCATGGACACATGTGAGGTCCAAGTCCCTATACTTTCTGACAAAACAAAACCCTTAAATCCTCTCAGCACCCAGCTCTCATGTACTAACCCTTCCCAATCTCAGGACTCAAGAGTAAGTCAGTGAGCATCTGGAGACATCGGTTAAGGGAAAGGAAGAAGCCAGTGATATATGAAGAAGAAGAAGGTGATGAAGATAAAGAGGAAGAGGAAGAGAAAGGGCAGGAGGAGGGCAAGGAGGAAAGAGAACCGGAAGGGGAAGGGGAAGAGGAAGAGGAAGAAGAAGGAGAAGGAGAAGAAGAAGAAGACTGTAACTGTAAGTGACACTGTAACACATTTTGTACACCCTGGGTTATATACATTTCTCTTATAAGATAGGATCTAACATGGTCACCAGGACCTGCCGATCATCTACTTGTAGTCCTCTGCAGTACAATATAATAGCTGAATGCAATAACGCATGCTCCCTCAACTCCCTGTTAATTATGTTAGGAACCTTTTCCACCCAGGATGCTGCAGGATTTCAAATCCCATGTCAGCTCTTAATGTGCAGGCCACACCTTCCACCAACCAAGGAACTCAGAGACCATTGAGACAGTCACTGAGTTCTTAGCAGAGGCTTTGTTTGGGGAGCATAGACTCCAAGTTCTTGTAGAACAGGATCATGCATGCTTTCCAGTGACAGAGTGGTGTTGAAGGTTCTCCCTGATACTTGCTTTCTCTTCCTCCTGCCTTTCTGTCTCAGATAGGAGGAAGAACCCTGTGGAGTGAAGAAGATCATCATAGGCCTCAAGATTATGGACACAACTCAAAAATCCTAAGCATCAAAAAAAAATTCTCAGTAGGGAAAGTTAAGCAGCATTGTACCTTCTAAGTGCTAAGGAGTGTCTTGAACATTGGTCCTACTGCGTGTTAAATCAGCATTGTTCTTTTGTGTATTCTTCTCTTACCATTGATTATACTGACTTTTTACTCTATAAGCACTGCTCTTGGTGTGTCCATGTACTTTTCTTAACATTGCTCTGACTGTTTCAAACACTGTGTTACCATGTTTCTTGCTTTGCACCAGTTCATTAGCATTCTTCTTCACAAGAACTCTATAAGTGTCTTACTACATAACTTCTAAAAGTATTATCATTATTAATTGTGAACCATAAGTAGTGCTCCAATTTGTCTGAACAACTCTCATAGCACTACTCTTACAATATACTCTGAATTACTTTAGCATTGGTTTTATTGTGATAAGCACCCTGTATGATGTTACCATCCTATAGAGAAATAAAAATTAGCAATGCATACTTCTCTGTCACCACACATAGTTTATGAAACAAGCAATGGCAGTCCTCTGCACAGAACAACACTACTCTTGTCTCACATATGATGGGACTGTTAATGGAAGTCAGATGTGCTTAAGCCTGGTCTTTTTTTTCCTCTGCATTTGCATCCGTAAAGGTTATCACTGTGGGCATCTGTAACCAGCTTTGTCTTACCACAAAGGAGTCTGGGAAAAATTATTTTCAAGTTTCCTGTCTGGTGCAATCCTCACACTTCAAAGGCCCATATTTATGTACCCAAGCTCATTCACTACCAGGAGACATTTGCACTATTGTCTCTTCTTACTCTTGTGTGCACATATTAGAGATGTTAAGGACAAACTTTAGAGATAGGTTTGCCTTACTAAACTTCTCATTCTTTCAAAAACCACCTGATGTGTAATGTGATGACTTAGAGCTGGAAGAGACATGGGAGATGTGATGTGACAGACAAATACAAGTGCCCAAGTGGATGTGGTACCTAGCACATCTTTCATCCCACCCTAGGTGGGGCCTGGAAACCCAGACAGATCTGAATCATCTTGCCACAGCTGCTGGACACATCCATTATCAGCAGGTATCATCAGGATAGGAGGTGGTGCTGACTTTGGGTCCCACTTGGTTGATAGGAACATTGAAAAGTACACATGATAGGGGAGGAATAATTGAATGAGTCTAGGTTATGGTCCTAATATTCTCTCTATTCTCTCTTTCCCTTCTCTCCCACTCACTCCTTTATTGCCTCTTCCCAGGTGACAGATGCAAATTCTGTGAGCTGGGAATGCTGGCTTCACATGTCCCAACACCCAGCCCTCCTTCCAATTGTGGGCAGAAAGTATGTAATGGGAGGAAACTGACATTTTTGCCTTCCAGGCTTAGTTTATTTGGCAATAATTCGTGTGTGTGTGTGTGTGTGTGTGTGTGTGTGTGTGTGTTAGTGCACACAATTCAGGAGATGTATTTCATGGTCTTCTATATGTCACA
>NC_045030.1:14643389-14646548 GCF_008632895.1 Mastomys coucha
AAACCCTGTCTCGAAAAAACAAAAAAAAAAGTGTCTGAAGAAAGCTACTGTGTACTTACATGTAATAATAAATAAATCTTTAAAAAAATAACATTAATAAATAAAAAATAGAAAAAATAAGCAGGGCAGTGGTGGTGCACACCTTTAATCCCAGCACTTGAGAGGCCAGCCTGGTCTACAGAGTGAGTTCCAGGACAGCAAGGGCTACACAGAAAAACTCTGTCTCGAAAAATTAAAAAAAAAAATATTCATGCATTGATTCGGGCCAAGTCCTCAATATCTCATTATCTCTGGGATTCTCTCTCTCTCTCTCTCTCTCTCTCTCTCTCTCTCTCTCTCTCTTTGTGTGTGTGTGTATGTGTGTGTGTGTCTATATATATGTATATATACACACATATATACATATATGCATATATATTATTTATGTATATATTTCTGTATATTCATGAACACACAGAGGCACTCAGACATACACAGAAATGGTATCTGTAACACCTGTGTGTTTTGTGAATCTAATAAGGTTTACAGTTAAAATAAACCATCAATTATCATATCTGAATATCCATAGCCATTTTAATATCTGAGCCTGGTTTTATTAAATGGTTCAGACTACATCAGAATTCCCATCTGCTTCCAACAGTCTTTTCCTCAATATGCCTTATCCAGTCGTCATCAGAGAGGGAAGAGATTCAGAGACCCACAGTCAGACATTATGGGGAGATAGTGCCTAAATTGGAGGTCTCCATTAAATCCCTCCCCTCAGAGCTTAGGGAATCCTACAGAAGAGGAAGCAGAAAGACTAAGTACCAGAGAGAATAGAGGAGGCAAGGGATAAAGGTCCTCTGAATCAACTAAGCAAGGCACATATGAGCTTACAGAGAGTGAAACAGCAAACATGGGACCTTACATGAGCCTGCCCCAGGTCCTCTGCATAAATATTATAGCCATTAGCTTTTTGTTTTTATGAGATTCCTCACTGTGAGAACCAGTGGGTCTCATACTCTTGTGCCTGCACTTGGGACACTTTTCCTCTTGTTAGGTTTCTGTGTCTAACTTCTATATGATAGTAGCCCCAATGAAAATGGAAACAACCCTTCAGAAAAGAGAAAGTGGTAGAAATTCAATGAGAAGGTACAAGGGAAAGGGCTTTGTGATGGTCACCCAGAATCTCATGTGCTCTCCCTGGCCCCAAAAGATCTCTCTGTTTTTCTGTCTCTCTCTGTCTCTGTCTCTCTGTCTCTCTCTCTGTCTCTCTCTCTTTCTATCTCTTGCTCTGTATCACTCTCTCATCTTGTCACAGCTGTGTGTGGAAAACCCAAGCAGCACTGTGTCTAGATGGTGACAACTATTACAGAAGTAAGGAAGACTTCCTAAATTAGGGAAAGACATGTAAAGCCAGCAAAGATCATATGGATACTCATTAATATTATTGTTATAGAAATAGTTATCAAAGAGACGCCTGGTTCTAGTTCTTGGGCATTTGAAACAAGAAGATATATGTATGAAAGTCTTTTCAAGTTTGATGGTTGCTTTTTAATAAACTAAAAATTTGTAGCTTCTTAGAGTAATCCCCAAATGGACCACTCATAGAAGTAAGAGACTGAGGAGTGTTTGAGAAAGGGAGCTACAGCATATTGACCATTTGTTTAGATGAACGACTGCTTAGGAGGGCATTGATTGATAGTGCCTGGACATGAGGAAAAACTAGTATGTCAATAGGGTCAGCAGATCCTGCAACTAGGCAATGCCAAGAAGAGCAAAGATGCTTCTTTAGATGGGAAAATTCAGAGACCACACCCACTTTATGAGTACTTCCTGTACTAGCACACTCCATTCTGACCTCATTTGCCTCACTCATTTTCTTGAGCAGTTGATGGGCACTGACTGCTCTCGTTTGTTGTACATGGAGGGACATCTGAGTCAAGGCACATGGTCTCTTCCTGGAGGAACACTGTCTCTTCACTCCACATCTGAGGTAGGTTCTCTGTGAGAAACAACCAGAACAAGTTAAATGTGGGTGGGGGCGGGGGTGAGGGGCGGGGAGTCAGGAGTCTATGTAGACAAGTCTAGTGCTTGTATCATTTCTGTCCCTTCCCAGATCTGCAAATGTTAAGAATGTTCTCTGAACTGAACTCTTACTGAGTGATTTCCCCATGGATATCAGAAAGTACAAACATCTTATGTCTAATAGACTCCTGAGAGACTATTTCTGAGGGCAAAAGTTCTCTTATTGACATAAACTTCAAAACCACCAAAATGAATTTTTCTCCCTCAGCAGTAATGTCAAGTAGTCTCCATCTGAGGGACTACTTGTCTACCTGCTCTGGAAAAAAATATGAAAACCTCACAGCCCCAGAAACCTCTTCAAGGCCCTGTCCCTCAAGTATTCCCTATGACTTCAGTTTAGGGAGCCCCAGATTGGTACATCTTAAAATACCCCATGTTCCTTCAGCATGAGTGAAGAAACCTGCAGATGCCAGGTTTCTTCACTCATCTACTTCAGAAATTAGCACAATGATAGCCCATAGGTTGCTGAAATCAGTAGATCCACCTCTTTTCTTCAGTGTATAACCCCCTCCCATGCCCACTGAAAACTATCACTCAGGGAGACCTTTACAAAGATGAGGCACTCACCTCAACTGCTGTTTCTCAGAAATTGTCCCCACGAGTACAAAAATAAAACCACACATGAAGCAGGACACTGTAGCACAAGACTGTATTCTAAGCCACTCTGGAAGTTAAGGAAGGCAGAACCCCCACTAAGATTTCAGGATCAAGTTGGGACAAGTAGTGATACCTTGTCTCAAACAGAAAAATAAACACACAACATTACTGATGCAGATACATAAAACAATGAAGCTATCAGAGATCAACCACAAAACATAAAACTTAACATTAACTTAAATTTTTATTTTTGTTTTTTATCCTTTAAAACAATTTTTAAATTCAATTATGTTTTGAGCATATTCTTCCCCTACCCTATGTTTGTCTTGTATACAACCCAAAAGCTCAGTCTATCCAAAAGGACCCCAAAGCTACGAAACAAAACACAGCACTCTGGCGATTTGAATAAAAATGTCTCCCAAAGGCTCATATATTTGACGGTTTAGACCAAGAGGTTTCAGATGAGAAAAAATATTAATAAGTGGCCTAGACACC
>NC_045030.1:14646558-14650992 GCF_008632895.1 Mastomys coucha
ATGTTGAGTCCCATTATTTGTTGGTCAAATGCTCCTGTACATGAAATCTTCCCTGGTGTGATTAATCTACCCTGTCCTGTTTGTTCCATTAAACTGATTATCCCTTCTCAGCAGGTATAATTGACAGTTAGCTTGTTAACCTCTACCCTAGTAGCTAGCTTTACATTCTTTCATTCATTATTTTTCTGTTTTCTAAATATGACAAAATAAAATATAATAAGAAAAAACAAAAACTGTCATGTTGAAGACAAATCATACCAACAGAATTAAAATAGTCCAAGAGTCAGAGACCCAGTTATTCATATGTTCAGGAATCCTTAAAAACACTAAACTGGAACTAGTGCAAACCTATGGTGGCCCCATGCATACAGCTTCAGTCTCTGTGAGTTCTTGTGAGTTTTGCTCATATTCATTTCGAGGGTCTTGTTTTCTAGGTTTCTACCATCTCCTAAAGCTCTTACATTCATTTTGCCTCCTTTTTCATGTGATTTCCTGAGCTCTGAGGGAAGGGATTTGATGAAGAAATCCTATTGAGTGATGAATGTTCCAAGTTCTCTCACTCTCTACATAATGACCAGCTATGGTTCTCTGTATTGTTCCCATCTGCCGAAGATGTAGGCTTTTATGATAGTGCATGAACAAGCCCGAGATCTATAAAGTATAGCAGAATAACATTAGGGGTAATTTTTTTTGGTTATTTTACTTATTTTCATTTCATATATTATCCCCCTTCCGAGTTTCTACTCCACAAACTCCCTATCCTCTCCACACTCCTCCTTACCTCTATGAGAGTGTGCCCCCATCTGCCCACCCAATTCTGCCTCAGCTCCATATCATTTTCATACCCTGGGTCATGGAGCCTCCACAGGAGGCCAGTGAAACCAGATGAAACAAGTCCTGTGTTGCATATCCAGCTGGAGCCATGGGTCCAGCCATGTGTACTCTTTGGTTGGTGGTTTAGGCCCTTGGAGGTTTGAGTGGGTCTGGTTGGTTGATATTGTTTTTACTATGGGGTTGCAAACCAGCTCCTTCAGTCTCTGCCCTAACTTCTCCATTGGTGTCCTAGTGCTCAGTCCTATGTTTGGCTGCATGCATCCACATCTGTATTGGGCTCTGACAGAGCCTCTCAGGAGACAGCTATACAAGATTCCTGTCAGCAAGCACTTCTTGGCCTCAGCAATAGTATCTGGGTTTGGTGTCTGCAGATGGGATGGATCCCTAGGTGGGGCAGTCCCTGGATGACCTTTCCTTTAGTCTCTGCTCCACTCTTTGTCCTTGCATTTCCTTTTGACAGGAGAAATACTAGATTAATATTTTTGAGGTAGGTGAGTGGCCCCACCCCTCAACTGAGTGCTGTGTCTGTCCACTGGGTATGGTCCCCACGGGTTCTATCTCCCCTTTGTTGGGGATTTTGGCTAACATCCTCCCTGTTGGGTCCTGGGAACCTCTTGGGTCCCTGGCATCTGGGACTTTCTAGTGGCTATCCCCAGTTCCCCCTCCCCCATTGCTACACACCTCCTGACACTCTGTATTTCTCCCTCATCTCCTCCTGTATCTGAACCGGCCCCCCTTTTCACTCCCCCTCCTCTCTCCCTCCCAGATCCCTCTCTCCCTCTAATTCCCGAAAGTATTTTCTTCCCCATTATGGGTAATTTTGTCAGTACATTTTTTCCCTTTTTTTTTCTTTGAAACCACTATTATTAGGTTATACCATATATTCCTGAGCTATGTAGTTTGAGGTTCTTAGTCACACAATTAGTGTCAGATATGATTTCCATCTCCTGGAGTGGACCTTAAATCAGACCAGCTATTTGTTACTCCCACAAGTATTGTGCTGCCATTGTTTTATCCTATCTTACACTACTGTAGATAAAGGGCTTCTGGATGTTTTGGTGTTTACATTTCTCTGTTGATATTGGTCAGAGTATCTTCCTGTATGAAGGATTCTAGAACATATGGATGAAGGCTCTAATGTAGTGATCAGCTTGATATCTCCATGTTCAATAAGTTGTACAGGTGTTGTCTTCAGCTCAGGGCCTTCTGCCAATGTGTAGAGGAAAACCTATAATCTTAAAAACAGCCTGGGTCATTTTGGGATCCCTTGAGGCCCCTTTGTCCAAGAACTCAATGCTATGTAACTCAAACCCACTCTTTAGAGATTTCATTTAGATTGCCTTCATATCTATGTCTATGTATATATTAGGAGGTTTCTACTGTATTAGGTTTGCATACTACCCCTCAAATGTCCCCTAATTTTAACTGTCTCTTATTTTCCCCCACTACTACCTCTCACCTACCAATCACCACATGATCCTCCTATTCCAGATCCCTAAACATGTAAACAATAACATAAGGACAGTGAGGGATGTGGGGTAAAGGAGATTCACCAATTAGAGGAGAAATGGGCATCACAGAATAGGCAATGGTAGTGAGACAGTAGCAACATAAAATGTCAATGTGTATGAATATGACCAAATGAGCCCCATGAATTTAAGTGTATACTAACAAAAGGTTAAAAAGAAATGTTAAAGAGGAGTATATGTGAGTTTGTGAGATGAAAAATGTTTTCCTTCTAAATAGAAATGTGTCATGATACCTTGTGATCTTTTGATTTGGGAGTTTTGTTTGCCTTGTGAGTTTGATTTGCTTTTCAGACATAAACTTTGATCTCTACAGATAGTGGACCCAGACTTCCCTTCTTCTCCCAACAAGGATTGCTTTGTACCTTTGTTTGTTTGTTTTCCTGCTTTATTGAGACAATATTTTCTTTATGTACCCCAGTCTAGCCTGCATTTACCATCCCCAGGTTACTTTACTTACTGTCAGCTTCCTGAGTGGTAGAACCAACAGATATAAATCAGCATGCCTAGTTTCCCAATAGGTTTGTTTCTGACTTACATCATTTTAATTTTTAGTAAGACACCATATGTCTGCAGGTGTATATAAAGAGATATTGTCTCATCAAATCGAGAGAATGAAAATTTCTCTGTGGTTAAACACTGATCATATGTACATATTTGGAGTCTGTTAATTCTATATTTATACTGACTTAATTACTTTCCAGTATGAGAAAAAGAACCAGGGCCTCCTATATGCCACACAAACATTTACCAGTGAGATTTATCCACAGACTCTTTTTATTTGTCATCTTCTTCAGGGTCTCAGTAGGGCCAAATGTGAGCTCACTCTGAAGCCGAAGTGTGTCTTGCATATGTGGTCATCCTACATGAGGCTCTAAGGCACCTGAAATTGCAGGTCTGCACAACCATGCCTGCCTCTTGTTTGACTTAGGCATAAAATCATTTATTGGAAAGCACTGTCATACTGTTCAGCCAAGGAACACGAGTACATATTCTTCCTCTATAACTGAACTTGCACATCCTTCTGTTGTCCTCACATCTCTCCAGCCATGGATGGCTAATGTTTGAGCCACTGCTATAAAATCAATATGAGAACATAGTGTTTACCCACCAATTTTCTATTTTTTTTTTTAGTTCAAGACACATTCAATAGGACTAGTAGCCACATTAGTTAGTTGTTCTAATCTCAGAGACTGGAGATCACTTTCCTCATGCCACAAAAACCCTTTCTTTCCTGTCCATGAACATTCTCAGAAGGTTGGGTCCCTTATTTTTTAGATTATTTTATTTATTTGCATTCCAGCCAGTCTCCCTTCCCAGTCCCTCTTCCTAAAGTTCCTCTTCCCTCTGGCTTCTAAGATGGTGCTCTCCCTCCCCTACCCACATCATGCATTCCCTTTCCCTTAGGCCTCAAGTCTCTTGAGGATTACACACATATTCTCCCACTGAGGCCAGACCAGGCAGTCCTCTGCTATATATGTCCAAGTAGCCTCAGACCAATCCTTGTATTCTACCTAGTTGGTGGCTCAGTCTCTAGGTCTGGGTTAGTTGAGACTGCTGGTCTTCCTATGGGGTAGCAGTCAGCTTCAGCTGCTTCAATCCTTCCCCTAATTCAACCATTGGGGTCCTTGACTTCAGTGCAATGGTTGTGTATAAGTATCTGCATATGTCTCAGTTAGCTGCTGGAAGGCCTCGCAGAGGACAGCCATGCTATAAGCACATCACAGCATCAGTAATAGAGTCAGGCCTTGGTGCTCACCTATCCTCGAACCATGAGATGGATCTGAAGTTGGCCTGGTCACTAGCCCACCTATACTTCATTCTCTTATTCATTTTTCCTGGCAATTCTTTTAGACAGGAAGAATTCTGAGTCAGAATATGTAACTCTCGGTTGGTATATCTGGGTCCTCTGGTAGTACTATGTCCAATTTCTGGAGGAACCACCAAACTGATTTCCAGAGTGGTTGTATCAGCTTTCAATCCCACCAGTAATGAAGGAGTGTTCGTCTTTCTCCACAACCTCTCCAGCATCTGCTGTCACCTGAGTTTTATATCCTAGCCATTCTGACTGGTG
>NC_045030.1:14831792-14834115 GCF_008632895.1 Mastomys coucha
GATCGAACCTCAGAACCAATAAGTCAGGTCCAATGAAATGCTGTCCTTTATAAGAGTTGTCTTGGTCAAGGTGTCTTTTCACAACAATGTAAACCCTAGCACATAGAGATACATAGCCAACCACTTGTTCTGTGTTTGTGGGTGATGGAGAGAAAGCACGAAGACACCTGGAGTTTCCTCTGGGGACTCTCATAGGACCTTAGTGTAAAGTGACCAAAGAGGAGGGCAGGGGTTGGGATTTGAAACAGGCATCCTGGTGTGACAAGTGAGAATTGCTCATTGTGCCTTGTGTCAAGGTGCCCCTCATTGTTGGTCAACTTGAATCTCTTCAGAGAGCTCTGAGTTGCATGCATGCCTAGCCCTGGCACAGGTAGGTATTTGGATGTGTAGAAGGACACAGAATGAAGGATGTATGTGTGTGAGTGACTTGGGGATTTTGGAGGAAGGAAGGAGAGCAAATGTCCCCCAAGTGCTGCCTGGTGGTTGGTGAAGTGCTGGGGTGTGGTGGGGGTCGGGTGTAGGAGTAGAGAGAGGAAAGAGACTGTGAGGTAGCTACTGTGAATTGTGCCCATGAGAGTGGGGTGGAATGAGCAGGGCCGGCAGAGGTCTTGAGATCAACAACATCCACACACATGATAGCTCTCGGCCAACTGTACAGCTACAATGTACTCATACACATAATATAAATTAAAATAAATTAAAAATAAATAAATTTAAAAAAATCTTAAAATAAAAAAATCTAAAAAAATATAACTGAAGCAATGAACAATTATGAGAAAGAGTTTTTAGTGTATTATCCCTAAAAAAATAGCCAGAAACAAAGGAAAGCCTAGTTATTAATCAAATCTATACATATCAAAAGAGTTTTGTGTGTTTGTGGGTATGTTTGTAGATGACTTTGCAGTTTGAATGTCTGGTGTTTATGTCTTTTTTCTTTTTTTCTTAAATTTTTTCATTATATAAATACATTTTATACAACAAACATATTAATGATAGTGAATATTTTAGAATCAAATAATACACAAGAAATTTGTTCAACTTTTATATTACTATCATTTCATACCTTAAAAATATCATTAATGAATATTTAATACTATCCATAACTGAGGATCCTATGTCTAATATTGAATACTAAATTGTTTCAAAACATTGAAAATATGTTTTGGGAATTAAACATAGTAAAAGAGCATAAAATATTAAAAATGAATCACTAAGAAATTATTCAAAAGCCCTTATATGATACTATGTGACATAGTGGGAAAGTATTAAAATACATTATGGATATGCATCTCTTGAAGTTCAAATCCCTGTAGCGGCAGCTGTGGAAAGTGCTAGCCTGGATGTGTACTTTGTGCTTCCTCTGTGTGTCTCATTTGGAATTAGCACAAGAGAAGCTCAGTGACCAGGCACATTGAGATAGTTATGCCAGAAAACCTGATTGCTGACCAGGTACATCTGGTTCTATGTGGAGATTTGTATTCCTTAAATAATTGCTTTCAACTTGGTTTCTAGTTCAAGAAAAACAAACAAAAAAAAGCAGAAAACGATTTTGCTACTTCAAAAAATGAACTACAATTTAACAAAGATGAGAGAGCGTTGTCATATATATATGTGTGTATATATATATTTATATCTATATGTATATGTAAATCTATCTATCTACCTATTTATATGTATACGTAAACCAATCTATGTAGGTAGGTAGGTAGGTAGGTAGGTAGGTAGGTAGATAGATAGATAGATAGATAGATAGATGAATGGATGGATGGATGGATGGATAGATAGATATCCTACAGCAAGGAACAAAATGTTTTTTCAAAACTTTTTAGAAAGAATGTCCAATGTATTTTCTCTGAACCTGTTTATTTTTAATGGTTTCCAAGAGCCAGCATCAGAAATTGGTAATATGGAAGTGCATTTGTATTTACAAAGTTTGTTTTCTTTTCCTAAGTATAATAAAACAACATCCATTTTCCTGCAAATTTGCTATTGTTTTTAGCCCACAAAAAGGGAAAATTATGAAATCGACTCCCACATGGATGGATGGTCTGGAAAGTATGAGGATAGGGGAGGAGGGACAATCTGAAAAAGAGAAATGGACCTAAGCCCTTCCAAGTGTGGTCTAGTCAATAGTCTAAGTGTGCATCGAAGCAGATGCACCTGTGAGGGTAGGGGCGCTGGATAGGAGAGAAGAGGTGAGGCTTCCTGATAGAAGTGGGTAAGGAAAGACTGAATGGCTGGGACTACAAACACACACAATCATTTCTAGCAACAAAAATACTTTTGGGATCTATGGCTCAGGGCCCAAGTAGTGAAGGGAACT
>NC_045030.1:14835288-14836380 GCF_008632895.1 Mastomys coucha
GGGGGTTCTCCCCCACCCACCCACCCTCTCCAGCCCCACTCCTCCAGAATCCCCCTAAGCTGCTGCATCAAACATCTAGAAGACAAAGGACCTCCCCTCCCACTGATTTCAGACAAGTGCATCCTCTATTACATATGTATCTGGAGTCATGGATCTCTCCCTGTACACTCCTTGCTTGGTGGTCTAGTCCCTGGAGCACTGGGTGGTCAGACCAGCCCACATTGTTCTTCCTATGGGGTTGCAATCCCCCTCAGCTCCTCTAGCCCTTCGGCCAGCTCCCACACCAGGGTCCCTGAGCTCAGTCTGATGGTGGGCTCCAAGCATCCACATCTGTCAGCAAGCTCCTCTTGGCAAAGGAAACAGTGTCAGGTTTGGGGTCTGCAGACAGAGATGGGGCAGTCTGAGGATGGCCCTTGCTTCAGTCTCTACTCCAATTTTTCCCTGTCTTTCTTTGGACAGAAACATTTCTGGGTGAAAAAGGTTGAGGTGGGTGGATGGCACCATCCCTCGACCTGGACTGTGTCTATCTACCGGAGGTGATCTCTACAGGTTCTATTTGGCCTTCACTGCAAGTTTTCAGGTAAAGTCATCTCCCTTGGATCCTGAGAGCCTCTCTGTTCCCTGGCATCTGGGACCCTCCAATGGCTATACCCAGTTCCTCATCTGTCACTACTACATATTTTTCTTTGATTTCCTGACACTCTGTACCTCTCCCACGTGCCCTTCAGGACTTAATTTCTCCTTCCCCTTTCTCTCCCTCCCAGGTCTCTCTCCCTCTCTCTTCATCTCCTGCAATCTTCCTGTTCTCTCCTCAGTGCAGGACTGAAGCATCTATACCCTGTTCTTCCTTCCTCCTAAGCTCCATATGGTTTATCGGTTGTATTGGGGGTATTCCGAGCTTCTGGGCTAATAACCACTTATCAGTGAGTACATACCATGTGTGTTCTTTTGTGATTGGGTTACCTCACTCAGGATGATATTCTCCAGATCCATCCATTTGCCTGCGAATTTCATCAAGTTATTTTTTTTAATAGCTGAGTAGTACTCCATTGTGTAGATGTTCCACATTTTCTGTATCCATTCCTCTGTTGA
>NC_045030.1:14836982-14838851 GCF_008632895.1 Mastomys coucha
TAATATCACCCCCATAGGGTCCTGGGAGGCTCTTGCTTTCCTGGCATCTGGGACTTTCTGGTTGCTCCTCCCAGTTCCCCACTCCCCATTGCTACATACCTCTGTTCAACTTCCTGACACTCTGTACAACTCCTCCATCTCCTCCCATACCTGATTTTTCCCCATCTCTTCCTCCCAAGTCCCCCCCACCCTCTACTTCCCTTGATTATTTTGTTCCACCTTGTAAGTAAGACTGAAGCTTCCACACTTTGGTCTTCCTTACTCTTGAGCTTCCTGTGATTCATGAGTTGTACCCTGGGTATTCCATGCTCTTCGCCTAATATCCACTTATCAGTGAATGCATACTATATATATATTCTATTCAGGAAAATTTCTGCTGAACCTAACGCTCTGGCAAACATGGGGCCGTGGGTCCAATTCCAGGGCGTTTCCATTCCACAAGTCTACTTGCCTGCCGTCTGCTTATGAGGTGTACCAGGAAGAAGCTCTCCTACTAAAAAGGAAAGATCCGCCAACATGGCTACTGCAGCAAGGAAGCACTTGGCGAACCTCCCCGAAAAGGGACTTACGGGTGAGTCCTTGTCTTGAATTTCGGGGCGCTGAGGTTTATAATTTGGATAATATAGGTACAGCTTCCTGGAAACTGGCTTTCCACTTTGGGTTACTCAAAGAGTTAACCCATGGCCAGAGAACTTAGCTATAGGGGAGCGAGAGCAGCAATTGCAGGGTCGCACAATCTCGGGTCCTGGAGATTCAGCCACGCTGATATTCCTGCTCTGTGTCTGCTGAATCTGCTGATCACCACTTCAGTTCCCTCCTCAGCCTCCCACAACTTTTTCAAATAACTCAGACCTAAAACGATATATTTAGGGATTTGTTAGATATGAAGCTATTGATGGAAAATTTACCCCTGGAGTGCTAGTCTTGATTCTGCACATTCTGCTCTATCTGTCCTACAATCCAGAGGAAGTATCCTCAGAGAGACTCAGTGACCCCAGCTAGCACCTCTCAAAGGACTTAGAAAACCAGATTGCTGCCCAAGCCTACTGAATGCCACACTGGTAGATTAGTGCAACCCCCAAGGAGGGTACTACCCACCTGGACACCCCAAGCTTAACCTGTGTGCCTCTGTAAGCAGGCAGAATGGGTGCCAGCTTCCCCAGCATTCCCTGATTGGGAAGATCAACTGCAAATGGATTCACTTCTTCAGCTTTGCATTCTCTGCCAGGTCAAATTCTGAAGTCCTTTTCTTCGGTACTGGTTTTTTTTTTTTTTTTGTTTTTGTTTTCTTTTGGCGCCTTGATGTGGTGCCTTTAATTGCAGAGTATCCTTGTGCCCCTCGGACTGCAGCAAGTTGCTTCAGAGCTTTCCCTGCAGGCAGTTCGTTGCAGCAAAATGGGTATGCACAGCAGTATGACTGCCACACGGCAAGGGAGATTCAGATTCCGGGTACTCTTGGAGAAGTTCCCTTCTAAAAGAGACTTCGTGGGTCCACCAGTGTCTTCCTTTGCAGGCACTGATGTTTATGACCCGAGGACACAGCAGCATGACTGCTACTCTGCAAGGAAGATTCAGATTCCAGGTGCTCTAGGGGAACTTCCCTTCTAAAAGGCACTTCCTGGGTTCGCCAGGGTCTTCACCTGCAGGCACTGAGGTTTATAACCTAGACAGCATGACTAGAGCTTCCTACAGACTGGATTTCCACTTGGGGCCACTAGAAGATTTGCTGGTGGCCACAAGAAAAAAGCCTCTTGGTTTGAGGATCAGGGAGGGATTAAGAGCAGGAGATTTCAGGAGGGTCTCAGCAGGCTCCAGAATTCTCTGGTTCAGAGATTCACCTCAGGCAGGTTTTTTGCTTTTTTTTTTTTT
>NC_045030.1:14840637-14849932 GCF_008632895.1 Mastomys coucha
AGATCACCAAGCCAGTTTATAGAGGCCAGGATCTCAAGCTTTTGATCTGTCCTTGACCCTAATAAGAAATGAAGAACTCAAAAGCATGTTACCCACATATCTGCTCTGAGGTTGCTGACAAAGGCTGCTGAGAGAGCTTCTCTCCTGCCTGACAAGTATGGCTGCCCTGGGCTATTCAAGCCTGTACTTCCTGTGGAGCTCTGATTATTACTCAGCTGTACAGCAAGGTTGTGAGGCTGGTAATGGTGAGGTCTCCACCTATCACCTGGACGTGTCCCCATCTGTCACCGGAACTTGCCTCCAGTACTTCAGTTTTTTGTATGAGTCCCCAAATATATTTCACAATCCTTCACCTCTAGACTTTTTTAGAGCACAGTCAGTTGCTGGCACAAATAGTCAAGAAATACTTGTTGGTGGCAGTGTTGTACTAACCATACCAAGGTACCTGTCTTCCAGGATCTCTCCCTCCGCCCTTCTTTGATGAAAAAAGAAAAATACAGCTTCCATTAGATTTCAAGTTGGCTGACTTCACTCTTGCTCTGTTCTAGTCAGCGATGGATCTTGGAACCTTACTGTGTGCATACTGTCTGGGAAGTCACAGGCTACAGTTTCTTCAATCCTACTCCAACATGAGAATGTGGCATTCTCCCAAGGCCTAAGGATCATGCAACAACCCCCTCATCTGCTGCCAGGAGTACTCTAACTGCAAATATGTGCCTGAATATCAACTGAAAGCTTAACATTGAGTATATAGACATTGTATATCCACTTTCTAACCAAGCGTTTAATTTAAGGCTACTTGACCCACTCCTGTCCACACTCACATACCAGGTTTCTGACAGGGACAGGACAGCGAAGGTGGCAGCTTGCATGAGAAAGAAAAGTACCCCTACCACACACAGGGCCAAGGACCAGGGGACTCCAGCTTGTACAGAGGAAAGAATGTATAGGGATTGTTTCTATTGTGACAGCCCCACTTCTTCAGACCATGGAAGAGAGCCAGAGCAGAAATAGGAGAAAGGAAAACTGTCATCAGAAACCTTTGGTCTTCTTTCCCTAAGACCCAAGCCTAAGAATTCTAGGACCCTGTATGTATATTCAATTTATTTGTCAGCCATCTTTCAAAGCTCACATAAATTGTTTTGGTCCCCACTTTTAGTTTTTCGAGACAGAGTTTCTCTCTGTAACAGCTTAAGTTTTCCCGGAACTTGTTTTATTGACCAGGCTGGCCTCAGACTCACAGAGATCTATATATCTCTGCCTCCTAAGTGCTGTGATTAAAGGTATGTGCCACTACTGGCTTCTCACATGAGTTTTTGTGTTGAGGCCATTTCAGACATAGATGAAACATTAGGCTCCCAGTGACCCTAATCTGGGAACTAGAAAATATCAAAGAAGAACTGTTAGCCCATTCCAGCTGTTACCGGCCCATCAGATCCTTAGCTGTGGCTCTAATCCATCTCTTTGGCCCTTCCCAGAAAACATTATAATCTTATTGTCTATAAACAATAGTTTGCTCTATCCTACTCAGCCACTGCCAGAAAAGATATTTGCCAATATTTCCTTTTCTTAAAAGGACACAGCCCCCTCTTCTATGTGGAGCTTTTTTTTTTTTTTTAATCATGTCCATGTAGTCAGATACAGATGTCTGTAAGTCTAAATAGGCAACAAATAGACTCCTGGATCACATCAAAGGGCACCTAGACGTATTCCAGAGAACCAAGTCTTCTTGGCTCCTGCCAGGATTCTAACACCACCCCAGAACACAAGCACACTTGCTGAGGCAGTCCCTTTGTGTTACATTTGGGCCAAACTCAAAAGAAATCCACAACTTTATCTTGTTTTCTCCTTTTATCTTTTTCTGAATACATGGAGAAATACAAAATCAGTGTAGGCATCATGAGAAGGAATGTGATTTTACACACACACACACACACACACACACTCACACAAGCATGTCTTTACATCACAAGTAAACATGAAGCCCAATCTTCTTTGGATTCCTGGCGATTTACCACTTTCCTTAGGGTAGTTCTTAGTACCTAACTGGAAGACTTTATGTCCTTAAGGACTAGACTTACATTAGACATCCTCTCACTATTGACAAGTTCTGTGCATCCCGAAGAAAGACTGAGGTTTGTTTTTTTGTTGTTGTTTTTTGTTTTTTGTTTTTTTTTCCTACAGACAGCACTATTGGTGCTTTCAGGCACTCCATCAGTGGTATTGCCTACCTGAGGGAGGCCTTTCAAGTTTCCCTGTGACTGGCTTGTTACAATTTCTCACTGGCCCAAGTCAACCCACATCTATGGACTAGAGCTGGCACTTTTCACACACTTTCAAGTGAAGGGTCTTTGGACACAGCATCAAGAACAAAGACTTGCACTTTCCAATGGAATAGAACGCCACTGCTCTGTGATCTGAGCACTGCCTGTCAGGTGCATCCATCTGTGTTCTGTTGAGGATAAGTCCCTAAAAGATTTACGCTGCAGACCAAGCATCTTCCTGAGTTTGAGTTTGGCAATGTCTTTCAACCTACTAGAGGCAGGAGCCTTTGCCATAGTTTCTAGACACTCTATGGCCTTGCTTCCTGTGCAGAGGACAGCCTGAGATGAACATATCAACATCCAAACACACTCATCCAAACATAAGTGTGTTTACACTACTAGCTTGCTCTCAAGTCTAGGAGAATATAGCTCCATTTCTGCCACCTGTCAACGTTGGGATTTATTCTACCCATAATTCCACCGGTTGAACAGATCAGCTTCCCACTTACAACAATCAACACATGGTGGGGAAGCTATTTTGACCTTGACCCTGAGTGTTCTCTGGGCCTCTTCAGAAAAGAGTCGTAGGAAGGATAATCCTGTGAGAGTGGTAATCTGTATATAAGTCCAGGTTTCAGCTAGTGGGTTTGGCCAGTGGAACACTGGTAATGAAATAAGTCCATGTGGTATCTTTCCTATCTCACATCTACTTTCCTTTTTCAGTTGTGGTTGCCATGACTCACATTGACCATAAGGATAAAAATGTATGAGTTAAGACTATTAATGCTGTAATGAAACACAACAGCCAAAGAAAACTAGGGAGGAAAGGGTTCATTGTGGCTGACACTTCCACACCACTGTTCATCACTGGAGGGAGCCAAGACAGGAACTCAAACAGTGCACAAATGAACCTGGAGGCAGGGGCTGATGCAGAGGCCATGGAGAGCTGCTGCTTATTGGCTTGTTCATCATGGCTTGCTCAGCCTGCTTTCTTATAGAACCCAGGACCAACAGTCTGACCCACAATGGGTTGGGCCTTCCCACAACAATTACTAATTAAGAAAATGATGTTTGCCCGCAGGTCAAACTTTCTTCTTCCTTCCTTCCTTCTTTCCTTCCTTCCTTCCCTCCTTTCTTTCTTTCTTTCTTTCTTTCTTTCTTTCTTTCTTTCTTTCTTTCTTTCTTCCTTTCTTTCTTTCTGTTTCTCTTTCCTCTTTCTTTCTTTTTCTCTTTTTGTTGTTTTGTTTTTTTCTTGTGTGCTTATCTATCTATCTATCTATCCATCCATCCATCCACTCATTTTATATTCCTATTGTTGCCCCCCTCCTTGTCTCCCCTCACAGAATCTGTCCCCCATTCCCTCGCCTTATCCTCTATGAGAGTGGGGGTATCCCCCCCATTCTATAGCATCAAGTGGAAACATTTTCTTAAATGAGGTTCCCTCCTCTCAAATGACTTTAGCTTATGTTATGTTCACATAGAACTCTCCAGCACAGACACCATCCTCTGCTTCTATCAGACTACTACAAAACTAAGATAGGCTGAGTTGGCTGATAAAACTAGAGATTCCTCCACACCCCCACATCCCATCCGTGAGGTTATTTCACATATCCTTGGTTTGTGCTGAGGACTGCTTTTCATGTGGAATCCTTTGCTTATGTATATAGAACACTGAATGCTAGCTGCAGCAAAAGTACAAAGGGAAGGAAAACCCAGACATTCAAACAGAAAAGACAAGAGCAAGGAGAGACAAGGAAGCACAGACAGCAGAGTGAGGATGTAAGCATGGAAGAAAGGAAGGGAACAGGGATAAAAACAGGGAAGATGAAGAAAAGAAGGAAGAAAAGAGACTGGCTGGCATACATATGTATTCTTGGTGAAATTTTTGAGGACTACCAATCCCATGAACAAAGGACAGAAGTCCTAAAGAAAAGTCTGGTTCCAGGAAAGAATAGGTAGGTACAAATGAGGGTTCAATAACATAATCATAAAGCCAGGGACCCTGATGAGCCTACAGGCAATTGGGCTATCTCTTATTTTCTTAACAGTGGGAGGATATGAAGGAATTAGAAGTGTGTTGCCTACACACCCATTCCTAGGCTGTGGTTGAAGCACTGGCCGAGAGCTCATGCATACCCTGACAAACATGGCTGCCATAGGAAATCCAGTCTATACTTCCTGTGTAGCTCTGGTTATTGCCATGAGACAGGGTGACCCTCTGATGTTGGCACTGGTTAGACGCAAATCCATTATCTGGGCTGGACTCAATGAGGCCCCCTTCATTTCAGTTTAGGGACTGGTGTCCCCTCCCTCGCCAGCAATCCTGCTGAGAAACAGCACACTGAGGTGTCAGAAGGAACAGGAAAAAAATTCCACTTGATGGCAGTATTGCTCCAAGCCAGGGTCTCTCCCACTACCCTTCTCTGAGGAAAAAAAAAAAGTACAATTTCCCACCAGAATCCAAAAGGCTGAATTCAATTTTGGTTGTTTCTATATGGATGTCCTGGAAGTGACAGAACCCACAGGTCCCTCAACCACACTCCATCACAAGAACACGATACTTTCCCGAGGTTTAAGGACCACATAGGGAAACTAAATCCTGAACACCAAAAGGAGAAGCAAATATCAGAAGAAACCATAGAAAGAAAACTTTGGGCAGAAAGTGGATCCTCTGCTGAGTACAACCCACTCTTAACCTGCTAGGAATACTCTGACCCAATGAGTTAAGACACTCAAGTGGGGGGGGGGCTGGTGAGATGGCTCAGCGGGGAAGAGCACTGACTGCTCTTTGGAAGGTCATGAGTTCAAATCCCAGCAACCACATGGTGGCTCACAACCACCCATAATGAGATCTGACGCGCCCTCTTCTGGTGTGTCTGAAGACAGCTACAGTGTATTTACATATAATAAATAAATAAATCTTTAAAAAAAAAAAAGACACTCAAGTGGAATCTTAATAAGAAGTGTCATGATAACCTAGAGTATATAGTCCTGCCATGGGTAGGCAGACATTTTATAGCTATCCCTGCTGGGGACAGCATACAATGACAGGGACTGCCTGCAGTAGGCCTGAATGGAGATGTCTCAGAAGCCCTGAGAAGCAAGAGCTGCATCCCTCCAGGGGACCAGCCATCTGAAATAAGGGACTGCCTGAAGTAGGCCGGGATGGAGACATCTCAGTAGCTGTGGCAGCTCTTTGTAAAAAACAGTTGTTCCCATTTCTCCTAACCTTAGCCCTGGACAATGACTGTATACATTTCATTTGTGCATGACTGCTTTTCAGTTGACCTTGGTGTGCATAATTATTCTATTATATCTGACTTTCTTACTTCTTTCTACTTCTACTCTGGTGAATTCTGTGAAACTAGAAGTTCCTTGATGTAATGATTTTTAAACAATCAAAAAAATTGAGGCATGGGGCACAGCATAGTGGCCTAGTGGCCCAGGTGTATGCTGTGTGTTCTCATCTTGAAAACGATGTAATAAATGCACAATGGTAGTTCCAGAATAATGCTCGACTTACAAAGAAAGTTTGAAGAAATTATTAAAAAATAAAATAGAGCCAACATTGGGACCCTAAGAAAGGAAAAAACTATTGAAGTTATGAAAAAAACTATACAACATTTGAGAGTGCTTCCTGGATAAGCAAGTATAGAATATGTAAAATCTTATATTAGTAAAACTAAGTCAAAACACTGGAGGTCTTAGGAGAGTCAGTGTGTGCAATGTGCAGAAACAAAAAGCTAGCGGAACTATTGAGTTAAGGGTTAACTTGATTCTTTCTGGCCACTGCCTGGCAGCTTTGCCCATGTCATTTATCATTAGAGTTTCACAAGAAAATTCAAGTAGCTGGCCTTGGAGCTCTGAGCTCTGAAGTATAATAAGTTAAAATTTAAATAATGATAAGTTTGCAATTATTATTATTTTGGCTATAGGCCTGGGAATAGGGAAGCTTGAAACTTTGGGAAACAATTGTAATTCTTGATTTTTTGTGGGATGTGATTATTCTTTTGAATTTGATTTGGCAACGATTATACAACGTCATTTCTTCTTAACTTGCTTTTGGAGTATCAATAAAAGAATGGGACAAGAAAAAGGTGAGCGAGTATGAGAAGAGCATGTGAAGAGAGAATGTGAGGCATGTATGGAGAGTGTTTGTGTGAGTGAAAGGATAGTGTGTGTAAGATGTGTGTGCAGAGTGTGTGTGGAAGTGAAAGGGGAATGCACAGAGGTATGTATGAGTGTGAGACTTCGAGAAAAAAAAAAGGTGCACAGGAGAAAAGCAGAGTGCGCAGGAGAATACAGAGTGTGTGCAGCCTCAAGCGAATGAACAAGAGAGAAAGAGAGCAGAGAATGAGAGAGAAGAGGGAGAAACCTTAAGCCTTGAAAAATGGCTTGTCAGCTTGTACACAAAAGGTAGTCTGGGTCTATTTATTATGTGCCTTCCAGAAATCCCTGCTTCCAGTAGAGAACTCCAATCCTGAGTTGAGGCTGGACCCCGGCATACCCAACAACCAAGCTTCTAGCTCAAGGCAATCTGACACCCCCACAACAACTCCCTGACATAACTCCATAATACCAGACTCCTGACAAGAAAAGTTCACGTGACAAAGAAGAAGGAAGGCAATAATGAATTCCACCTAATGCCTACACATTAATTGTCAATCATCGCTTTCCCAGTATGTCCTTTCTGCAACCTCCTGTGTCCTCTTGTCCTTTTGTCCTGTGTGCCTGTTGTCCTTTGTGAATCATGGAGTCTATCTCCAGGAATGGTTACATTGTACTTCCTAGACAAGGTGGGGTGGCTGTTTCATTCATGCCAAGTGCCCACCTGATTTGAAGGTGAAGCTTTTGTGCCATGGCTAGAAAATGTCCTGCCTACATCTTACTTGTACAGTTATTTTCCAGGTCAGTGGGTTGTGCCTGGGATCTGATTGTGTTGCTGAACCTTGGCTTCCAGGTTCAAGACAGAGCTCTGCCTGCAAAACTCCTGAAGGACAGCGGAAAAATAAAGGGAATAAAAAGGAAGCTAAAAGACAAGAAATATAGAAGGCAAGGCGGGAGAAAACAAAGCATAGACAACAGACTGAGCATCTAAGGAGGGAAGTAAGGGAGGGAATTTAAAAGACAAGGGGGAAGAGAGGAATGATGGAGGGAAGGAGGGAGAGAAAGTATAGTAGACAGTATGATAAAGAAACTAAAGGACTGATATATTTTTGACCTCTAGGTGGCATTTCTAGAGACCCTGCAACCCAGGAACAGAGTCCAGAATCCCATGGGCACTGGCTGATTCCAACAAATGCAGTATATATGCAGGTAGGTGCCTTAAAAACAGAACAGAGGCAATTAGGGAGATTCCCAACTTTGATAAGCAAGTTATCTACTTATCTGCATCCCCAGTTGATGAATCTAGGCCAGTGTTCCTCATCACTGTGTCCAACATGGCCACTGTGAGATCACAAAGCCCATATTCCTGAGTAGATGAATTTATGACTAGGAATCCAAACCCTGGTTGACCCCAGAACCGGCCAGTTGGCTGGACCTAACTTCACTTGTTCACTGGCTGTTCACTGATTCAGTATTTGAACCAGAAGTCCCAAGCATCCCTCACCTACTCCCAGACCTGCTGAGGAAAGGCATGTGGAGGTGTTGTCAGGAACGGCAAAGTGATTCCACGGGATGGCAGTGTAGTATCAAGGTTTCCAAGATACCCTTCTAGGTTCACTCCCTCCACCCTTCATGGAGTGAAAAAAAAATGAACAAACTGAAAATGACCATTTAAGACCACACTGGAAAACATCAAAGATATAACATGGCCTCTTTCCACAACTCCCATGGATCACTGACATTTAGTCTTTCCTCACCCATTTATATCAGCAAGCCTCTCCTCTTCTCTCCTATCCATGGCCCCTACCCTCACAGGTGCATCTGTTTCATTGTACACTTATACTATTGACTAGACCACAGATGGAAGGGCTTAGGTTCATTTCTCTTTTTCAGATTGTCCCTCCTCCCCTATCATCATACTTTCCAGACCATCCATCCATGTGGGAGCCAATTTCATAATTTTACCTTACTGTGGGCTAAAAACATAGCAGATTTGCAGGAAAATTGATGTTGTTTATTTATCTTAAGGAAAGAAACTAAACTTTGCAAATACAAATAAGAATTTCCATATCACCAATGCTGATGCTGTTTCTTGGGAACCATTAAAAATAATCCGGTTTGGGGAAAAATACATTGGACATTTTTTTCTAAAAATGATTTGAAAATGAATTTTGCTCCCCACTCTTGGAATCAATATCACTATCTATCTATCTATCTATCTATCTATCTATCTATCTATCTATCTATCTTTGTATCTCTATATGTATGTATGTATGTATGTATGTATCTATCTATCTATCTATACTTACATGACAATTCATCTTTACTAAAATACAATTCATATTTTTTTAAAGAGATGAAATAATTTTCTGCTTGTTTTGTTTCGTTTTTTTTCCCCCTTGAATTAGAAACCTATTTGAAAAGCAGTTATTTAAGGAATGTAAAACTATACATAGGCCCAGAAGTTCCTGGGCAATAACTATCCTGGGTGTAACTATCTCAATGTGCCTGGTCACTGAGCTTCTCTTGTGCTAATTCCAAATGAGACACACAGAGGAAGCACAAAGTACACATCCAGGCTAGCACTTTCCACAGCTGCCTCTACAGGGATTTAACTTCAAGAGATTCATGTCTTATTAATGCAAAATTAAATCATTTCATGTCTGAATTATTCGTAAAAGTCCCAGGAGTCTGAGCAGTGGACAAATAGCCTCTCAGTAGGTTTAGCAGGAGCTCCCCACAACAACTGTCTATGGTGAATCTCCAGGACCAGAGAGTGCTGGAGCCTGCTGAGACCCTCCCCAAATCTCCTGCTCCCAATCCCTCCCTGATCCTCAAACCTAGACGATTTTTTCTTGTGGCCACCAGCAAATGTTCTAGTGGCTCCAGGTGGAAATCCAGTCTCTAGGAAGCTCTAGCCATGC
>NC_045030.1:14849943-14854719 GCF_008632895.1 Mastomys coucha
ATGTCAAGTTTGGTTGCTAAATTTGTGGCTTCCTCAAACCAAAACTCATGATAAACCTCAATATTTTCTATCACCTCGTTAAGTGAGTGCAGTACTGCAGTCAAGCCATTGGCTGCAAAGAAGACATCAGAAGTCTGTCCCTGGAGATTCTTCCCAAAGGCTCTTGTAAAAGATAACACATTTTTAAGAACAACAATGGTAACAATGAAATCAAAATCTGTCACTGCGCTACAGAGTACAAATGCTCGTCCAACTACATAGTTATTCCACCTAACATTTGTGTCGCTATTTATTATACCATCTAAACATAAGACAAGTGCTTGTAGCAGATCCACTAAGATTTCAAAGGCATCATGCCTGCCTGTCCACTGGGAATGACAAATTTCCTTCAGTTCTTTAGACCGTTCTTCACTATTCTGAAAAAGAACAGAAATTACATTGCCAAGTTCTAAAAGCAGCTGTGGTGATCTATGGAAAAAAGAACAGACTTCCTCAATGGTTCCTAAAGCCACGGACACCCCAATCACAGGGACAGACTTTGCCAACTATGTATTTAAGGCACAGGAAGAACAGAGGGTGTAGACAGCCTGGGGATATTTTTCTAAAAGTCTTGAAGCAACGACTTTCATTTTGGAAGAAAATCCACTGGACACAATGTAAGCCTGACCATGACAATACTCCATATTCAATCCCCACTTCTCAGTTATCGTAGTGTAAAATTTCACAGCCAAAATCTCTGCATCAGCTTCATACGGCAGAAATCCCACAAACTCCTCTCTCAGGTTATGAGTGTCATCAACAAACCGCACCAGCACAGGCAAGTGCTCCTCTCCTGCTATGTCTACCACATCATCTGTGATGATGGAAAAGAAGTGTGAGTCCCTCACTTCCCTGAGTGTCTCCTCCCGAATGCAGCTCTCTACAGATCTCCAGCATCTGCCTCTGCTGAGTTTTAGAGCAGAATAACGTGTTGACCGCCTGGTCTCAAAGCATTTCCTTAGGACTTCTTCTCCAGAATTGATGCGGCACTCCAGGAGTGCCTGGAAATTATCTGGAGCAAAGAGACCCTCTGGGATCTCGTCAGCCTCATGCCCATCCAAGGGAATGTTCTGTTTTCCCATGAGAATCAGAATCTCAAACAATGATTTGAGGTACTCTTTGTTCTCCTTCTCTTCAAGGGTTAAAGGCAACACATTTCCATCCTGCTGGTTCCCCGCTTCTGCACTGGGGCTCTGAGCATTGCAGTTAGTTTCCTGTTCTTGTTCAGAAGTCTCCTCATTTTTTTTTTTTTCTGTTTCAGAGTCCTGATTTCATCTTCGCTCAATTCTTTTATCCGTTTTCTGTGTCTGCTATGTGGATTGTTCAAATGACTGGTAAGATCAAATATTGTTGGTATTGCATTATCTCGAAGAACTGTCCGATAAGGACTCTCCCAATGACTTCACAAGTATCTGCTTCAATTAATATTGAGAAATAAAATAACCCAATCATTCTTTAGTTTTCTGATGCCTCTGCAAAATACATAGTTCTACAGAACATAGAGGTCTCAAAGTGTTTGGCACATAGTCGATAATGTTTATTTAGTTGATCAGATGTTTTATCTTCTATGTCTGCTCTCCTACAATTCTCAACCCACTTCTGGCATCTGGCCAGGTCCCACGGGAACCTGAAGAAGGCCAGGTCAGACTGTGTGCTCTTCTTCCCTGTGCAGTTGGGAGCAACGCAGAAGTTTGGCATGGTCTTCCAGCAGCCGGCTGGTCCAGCCCTCCCCTCCCTGCCTCCTCAGGGCGGCACAGCAGACCCTCGGGGCCAGGGAGGGTAGCTGGGCAGGCAGGCCAGCACCACAAGTCCGCGTGCAGAGGAGGGGCTGGCACGCGAAGCCGCGAGGGGCAGGAGGGGCACGTAGGCCAAGGCTGGGCTGGGGTCTCGGCTCCACAGTGCTGCGTGCAGCCTGGAGGATTTACCACCAACCTCCAAAGCTGCACCTCCAGCCCGCCCAGGACGCTGCTGCCTCCATCAAACAACTTTTATAATACTTATTTTTATTGTTATAATATTTTATAAATGTTAAGGAATATGACAAAAAAGATATTGTAGGTATTGAAGGGGGAGTCTCTGGGAGGAGCGGTGGTACAAAACAGAAACAAAAATGTGATTCAATTCTATTTAATTAAAAAATATATTTAAATGTTAAAAAAAAGAAATTAAAAATTCTCCATAACTTCTACAGCTTTAGAAAGTTAAGAAATAAAAGAACCCCTGATCATATGTTCTCCTAAGGCTTATTGTGACTGCTGAGTATAATTAGGCTTTTGGAAATCCCAAAAGGCAAGCCCCAGGAACTCATACCCATGCTCAAAGTCTAAAGTTTTCCCTTCCATGTCCAAGATGACTCGGATTTTCTTTCCTACCTCTACCCTATTTTGGTGCATGGTTGCACTGTGGAAAGCTGCCATTGACTCCCCCATTATCTAGTAGATCATTCTCCACCAGATTCCAGTTCCAGCTCAGGTCCTCACTCCCCAGCAAGGCTCTATAACCTTGGCACTATCACTGCCACCATGAGAACAGATACCTCCCACCAGACTTCCCAAGCCTGCTGAGACACTCCCCAAATCGCCTGCCCCCCAAACCTCCCTGTTCTTCAAACCTAGAGGCTTTTCCCCTGTGGCCACCAGCAAATGTTCTAGTGGCTCCAGGTGGAAATCCAGTCTCTAGGAAGCTCTAGCCATGCTGTCTAGGTTATAAACCTCTGTGCCTGTAGGTGAAGACCCTGGCGAAATCAGGAAGACCCTTTTAGAAGGGAAGTTCCCCTAGAGCACCCAGAATCTGAATCTTCCTTGCTGAGTGGCAGTCATACTGCTGTGTCCTCGGGTCATAAACCTCAGTGCCTGCAAATGAAGACACTGGTGGACCCACGAAGTCCCTTTTAGAAGGGAACTTCTCCAAGAGCACCCAGAATTTGAATCTTCCTTGCTGAGTGGAAGTCATACTGCTGTGTGCTTGGGACATAAATGTCAGTGCCTGCAAAGGAAGACACTGGTGGACCCACGAAGTCCCTTTCAGAAGGGAACTTCCCCAAGAACACGCGGAATCTGAATTTTCCATGCCAAGTGGCAGTCATACTGCTGTGCATACCCCTTTCACAGCAATGAACTGCCTGCTGGGAAAGTTCTGAAGCGACTTGCTGCAGTCCAAGGTCACAAGGATACTTTGCAATTAAAAGCACTGCATCAAGGCGCCAAAAAAGGAAAGAAAGAAAGAAAGAAAGAAAGAAAGAAAGAGAAGAGAAGAGAAGAGAAAAGAAAAAGAACAGTACCGAAGAAAATGACTTCAGAATATGACCTGGCAGAGAATACGAAGCTGAAGAAGTGAACCCATTTGCAGTGATCTTCCCAATCAGGGAAGGCTGGGGAAGCTGGCACCCATTCTGCCTGCTTACAGAGGCACAGAGGTTAAGCTTGGGGTGTCCAGGTGGGTAGTACCCTCCTTGGGGGTTGCACTAATCTACCAGTGTGGCTTTCAGTAGGCTTGGGCAGCAATCTGGTTTTCTAAGTCCTTTGAGAGGTGTTAGCTGGGGTCACTGAGTCTCTCTGAGGATACTTCCTCTGGAATGCAGGACAGATAGAGCAGAATGTGCAGAATCAAGACTAGCACTCCAGGGGTGAATTTTCCATTAATAGCTTTATATCTAACAAATCCCTAAATATATCGTTTTAGGTCTGAATTATTTGAAAAAGTTGCGGGAGGCTGAGGAGGGAACTGAAGTGGTGATCAGCAGATTCAGCAGACACAGAGCAGGAATATCAGCGTGGCTGAATCTCCAGGACCCGAGATTGTGCGACCCTGCAATTGCTGCTCTCGCTCCCCTATAGCTAGGTTCTCTGGCCATGGGTCAACTCTTTGAGTAACCCAAAGTGGAAAGCCAGTTTCCAGGAAGCTGTACCTATATTATGCAAAGTATAAACCTCAGCGCCCTGAAATTCAAGACAACGACTCACCCATAAGTCCCTTTTCGGGGAGGTTCGCCAAGTGCTTCCTTGCCGCAGTAGCAGTGCTGGCGGATCTTTCCTTTTTAGTAGGAGATCTTCTTCCTGGTACACCTCATAAGCAGACAGCAGGCAGGTAGACTTTTGGAATGGAAACGCCCTGGAATTGGACTCATGGCCCCATGTTTGCCAGAGCGTCAGGTTCAGCAGAAATTTTCCTGAATAGAATACCAATGGCTTATGCTCAAACAACAATCAACAAATGGCACTGGTACAATCACTCTGGAAATTAGCCAGGCAGTTCCTCAGAAAATTGGATATGCTGTTACCTGAGGTGCCAGCTATACCACCCCTGGGCATATACTCAGAAGATGCTCCAACATCTAATAAGGACATATGTGCTACTATGTTCATAGCAACCTTACATATAATAGCCAGAAGCTGGATACAATCCAGATGTCCCTCAACAGAGGAATGGATACAGAAAATGTCATATATTTATACAATGAAGTACTGCTCAGCTGTTAAAAACAATAACTTTATGAAATTCGCAGGCAAATGGATGGAACTAGAAAATATCATGTTGGGTGTGATAACTCAGTCACAAAAACACAAACAGTATGCATTCACTGATAAGTGGATATTAGGCGAAGAGCATGGAATATCCAAGATATAACTCATGAACCACAGGAAGCTCAAAAGGAAGGAAGACCAAAGTGTGGAAGCTTCAGTTTTACTTACAAGGTGGAACAAAATAATCAAGGGAAGAAGAGGGTGGGGGGGGGGG
>NC_045030.1:14855156-14855731 GCF_008632895.1 Mastomys coucha
ACTATTGCTGATGCCAAGAAGTACTTGATTACGAAAGCCTGTTAGAGCTGTCTCCTGAGAGGCTCTGTGAGATCCTGACCAATAATGATAAGGACAATTGAAGCCAATCATTGAACAGAGCATGGGAACTCCAAAGAATGAGTTAGGGGAAGGACTGAAGGAGGTGAAGGGGTTTGCAGCCCTATAGGAAGAACAAAAATATCAACCAACCAGACACCTCCCAAACTCCCAGGGACTAAATCACCAACCAAAGAGTACACAGTCGGTACCCATGGCTCCAGCTGGGTATGTACCAAGGGTCTGCCTAATCGTGCATCACTGGGATGAAAGGCCCTTGGTCCTGTGGAGGCTTGATGACACAGTGTAGGGGAATGCTAGACCAATGTGGCAGGAGTGGGTGGGTTAGCACCCTCATAGAGGCAGGGGGAGGAGGAGGGAATAGGTGGCTTGTAGAGGGGTTAATGAGGCTCAAAAATCTCATCCTATGAGGCTCCCTAAGAGAACCAGTTTGACTGTCATGTAGGCTTGGGCAGTAAGGAAGGCTACTGGCAGAGCTATCTCACTGTGCTTTTAGG
>NC_045030.1:14856533-14861938 GCF_008632895.1 Mastomys coucha
AGTTCCCTTCACTACTTGGGCCCTGAGCCATAGATCCCAAAAGTATTTTTGTTGCTAGAAATGATTGTATGTGTGTGTAGTCCCAGCCATTCAGTCTTTCCTTACCCACTTCTATCAGGAAGCCTCACCTCTTCTCTCCTATCCAGCGCCCCTACCCTCACAGGTGCATCTGCTTCGATGCACACTTACACTATTAACTAGACCACACATGGAAGGGCTTAGGTCCATTTCTCTTTTTCAGATTGTCCCTCCTCCCCTATCATCATACTTTCCAGACCATCCATCCATGTGGGAGCCGATTTCATAATTTTCCCTTTCTGTGAGCTAAAAACAATAGCAAATTTGCAGGAAAATGGATGTTGTTTTATTATACTTAGGAAAAGAAAACAAACTTTGCAAATACAAATGCACTTCCATATTACCAATTTCTGTTGCTGGCTCTTGGGAACCATTAAAATAGACAGGTTCAGGAAAAATACATTTGACATTCTTTCTAAAAAAGTTTTGAAAAACATTTTGTTCCTTGCTTTAGGATATCTATCAATATCTATCTATCTGTCTGTCTGCCTGCCTGTCTGTCTGTCTGTCTATCTACCTACGTACATAGATAGGTTTACATATACATATAAATAGATGGATAGATAGATTTACATATACATATAGATATAAATATATATACACACATATATATATGACAACGCTCTCTCATCTTTGTTAAATTATAATTCATTTTTTGAAGTAGTAAAATCATTTTATGCTTTTTTTGGTTTGTTTTTCTTGAACTAGAAACCAACTTGAAAAGCAATTATTTAAGGAATATAAACCGCCACAAAGAACCAGACATACCTGGGCAGCAATCAGGTTTTCTCGCATAACTATCTCAATGTGCCTGGTCACTGAGCTTCTCTTGTGCTAATTCCAAATGGAGACACACAGAGGAAGCACAAAGTACACATCCAGGCTAGCACTTTCCACAGCTGCCACTACAGGGATTTGAACTTCAAGAGGTTCATGTCTTATTAATGCAAAATTAAATCATTTTTGGACTGAATTATTCGTAAAAGTTTTAGGAGTATGAGCAGTGGACAAAATGGCCTCTCAGTAGGTTTAGCAGGGACTCCCCACAAAAAAAACAAAAACAAACAAACAAACAAACAAACAAACAAAAAACCAAACCTGCAAGTGTTAAATCTCCAGGACAAGAGAGTGCTGGAGCCTGCTGAGACCCTCCCCAAATCTCCTGCTCCCAATCCCTCCCTGATCCTCAAACCAAGAGGCATTTTTTCTTGTGGCCACCAGCAAATGTTCTAGTGGCCCCAAGTGGAAATCCAGTCTCTAGGAAGCTCTAGCTATGCTGTCTAGGTCATAAACCTAGGTGCCTGCAGGAGGCAAACCCAGGAAGTGCCTTTTAGAAGGGAAGTTCCCCTATAGCACCAGGAATCTGAATCTTCCTTGCAGAGTAGCAGCCAGACTGCTGTGTCCTAGGGTCATAAACCTCAGTGCCTGCAAAGGAAGACACTGGTGAACCCACCAAGTCCCTTTTAGAAGGGAAATTCACCAAGATCGCCCTGAATCTAAATCTTCCTTGAAGAACAGCAGCCAAACAGCTGTGAGTACCTATTTCGAGGCAAAGAACCAGGAGCTGGGAAAGTGTTCTGCAGCAACTAGCTGCAGTCCGAGGGGTACAAAGATGCCCTGCAATTAAAAGCATTGCATCAAGGTGTGCCAAAAAAAAAACAAAAACAGTATGGTGGAAACAGCTTCAGAATATGACCTGGCAGAGAATGCAAAGCTGAAGAAGTGAATCCATTTGCAGTGATCTTCCCAATCAGGGAAGGCTGGGGAAGCTGGCACCCATTCTGCCTGCTTACAGAGGCACAGAGGTTAAGCTTGGGGTATCCAGGTGGGTAGTACCCTCATTGCGGGTTGCACTAATCTACCAGTGTGGCTTTCAGTAGGCTTGGGCAGCAATCTGGTTTTCTGGGTGAGCACCATCGAAGTCCTTTGAGAGGTGCTTGCTGTGGTCACTGAGCCTCTCTGGGAATACTTCCTCTGGATTGCAGGATAGTTGAAGCAGAATGTGCAGAATCAAGACTAGCACTCCAGGGCTGAATTTTCCATTAATAGCTTCATATCTAACAAATCCCTAAATATGTCGTTTTAGGTCTGAATTACTTGTAAAAGTTCTGGGAGCCTGAGTGATGGAGGGATGTGCTGCTTGGCACTGAGGAGGAACATCAGCATGGCTCCTGGCAGAGGTACTTACTATGCTTTTAGGTGTGCCTTCCTGGTCACTGAGCCTCTCTGGGGATAATTCTTACTGAAGGTGCAACAGACGAACAAAAAATAGGAAAGCCAGGCTAGTGATTACAACAGCCCTTAAAACAGGTTCAGCAGTGAAGAGCACTGACTGCTTTTCCAAAAGCCCTATATTCTATTACCAATACCTACATGGCAGCTCACAATTATCTTCCATTCTAGTTCCTGGGGATCTGACACTCTCTCACAAACAAAGATGCAGGCAAAACACAAATGTTGGTAAAAAAAAAAAAAAACCTAATATTTCATTTTAGGCTCTAATTGTCCTTTAAGATTCCAGGAGCCTGGGCAATGGACAGATTGGTCGCTTATCAGATTTAGCTGGACTTCAGGTTGTGTCACTCTAGGGAACCCTAATTAAAACAGCAGACTTTCACTGTCCATCCACAGCCACTTGATGACCTGGGGATCAGAAAGATTTTAGAGAGAACCAGGTGCACCAATGTTCCTCTTGCATACCCATGTTACAATGTAACACTTCCTCTCTGAGAAACTGTCCACCTCTTGTAACAAGGCATCCATGAATACGTGAATGGGGTCACCCACATCTCATATAAGAATAGGAAAGTAACCATGACACCCAGCCCTGAGATGAACACAGCACTCCACTCCTAGGAGCCAATCCCTTCCTCCTGAGGACTTGTGCAGGGAGGCAGCTAGGTACAAAGAAGCATCTTTAAAATGTCTGCCAGCGGTCCCAGTTCCCTTCACTACTTGGCCCCTAAGCCATAGATCCCAAAAGTATTTTTGTTGCTAGAAATGATTGTGTGTGGTTGTAGTCCCAGCCAATGTGATTTGGGGCTCTGACCCTTAGGATCTGAAGGTTATGCTCTGAGAGAGATCAAGATGGAGCTGCCTGCTACACTGAAATGACTCCTACCTTTTATGGTGGAAAATATGTCTTTTTAAAACGTTTTCACTCCTATTTTTCCTTTGCCAAACTCTTCCAGCATTCTAACTTCCTATCCTCTCAACTGTGGAGTGTTCTCCTCTCTTACTAAAAAGTGAAAAAATATTAAAACATATTGAGCACAAAAGCAAAGTGAAGCAAACAAGCAAACAAACAAAAATGCCCAGGAGGTGAGTTTAGTGTGATTCCTGGTTGTGAAGTGTGTCTTGGGGTGTGGTTTACATGTAGTGTGTGACTTCAATTGGATGTGTTTTCTCCAAGAGGATGTGGATGAGTTAGAAATACAGATTTCCTGTCTCTGAATCCAAGAGGAAAGATTATTTGTAGCAATTACCAGGTCTAGCCTGGCCTTGTTGGCATTTAAATTTTCCATTTCTGTTGCATGATTTGATGAACTTATTTGGAAAAAATTATATAACACTCCTCCAATTTAACCATAACCAACACACAGACCTTTCCGTTTGAGTAGATGCCAGGAAGCTGTGGAATATCATGTTGAAATCCACACTTTCAAAACTGAATATTTTCATACCCTCATCCTCCACAAGAAATGAAAATCTATGACAGACAGACTGAGAACTAGAAATCCCATCCACTTCATGGCCTCTTTCACAATGCCTGCAGATCACTGACATTTAGTCTTTCCTCACCCATTTATATCAGCAAGCCTCTCCTCTTCTCTCCTATCCATGGCCCCTACCCTCATAGGGGCATCTGCTTCGATGCACACTTACACTATTGACTAGACCACACATGGAAGGGCTTAGGTCCATTTCTGTTTTTCAGATTGTCCCTCCTCACCTATCATCATACTTTCCAGCCCATTCATCCATGTGGGAGCCAATTTCATAATTTTCCGTTTCTGTGGGCTAAAAACAATAGTAAATTTGTAGGAAAATGGGTGTTGTTTTATTATACTTAGGAAAAGAAAACAAACTTTGCAAATACAAATGCACTTCCATATCACCAATTTCTGATGCTGGCTCTTGGGCACTATTAAAAATAAATGCATCCAGGGAAAATACACTGGACATTCTTTCTAAAAAAGTTTTTAAAAAACATTTTGTTCCTTGTTGTAGGATATATATAAATATCTATCTATCTATCTATCTATCTACCTACATATAGGTTTACATATACATATAGATAGATAGATTTACATATACATATAGATATAAATATATATACACACACACATATATGACAACGCTCTCTCATCTTTGTTAAATTATAATTCATTTTTTGAAGTAGCAAAATCGTTTTCTGCTTTTTTTTGTTTGTTTTTCTTGAACTAGAAACCAAGTTGAAAGCAATTATTTAAGGAATACAAATCTCCACATAGAACCAGATGTACCTGGTCAGCAATCAGGTTTTCTGGCATAACTATCTCAATGTGCCTGGTCACTGAGCTTCTCTTGTGCTAATTCCAAATGGAGACACAAGGAGGAAGCACAAAGAACACATCCAGGCTAGCACTTTCCACAGCTGCCGCTACAGGGATTTAACTTCAAGAGATTCATGTCTTATTAATGCAAAATTAAATCATTTTATGTCTGAACTATTCGTAAAAGTCCCAGGAGTCTGAGCAGTGGACAAATAGCCTCTCAGTAGGTTTAGCAGGAGCTCCCCACAACAACTGTCTATGGTGAATCTCCAGCACCAGAGAGTGCTGGAGCCTGCTGAGACCCTCCCCAAATCTCCTGCTCTTAATCCCTCCCTGATCCTCAAACCAAGAGGCTTTTTTCTTGTGGCCACCAGCAAATCTTCTAGTGGCCCCAAGTGGAAATCCAGTCTGTAGGAAGCTCTAGTCATGCTGTCTAGGTTATAAACCTCAGTGCCTGCAGGTTAAGACCCTGGCGAACCCAGGAAGTGCCTTTTAGAAGGGAAGTTCCCCTAGAGCACCCGGAATCTGAATCTTCCTTGCAGAGTAGCAGTCATACTGCTGTGTCCTCAGGTCATAAACCTCAGTGCCTGTAAAGGAAGGCACTGGTGGACCCACTAAGTCCCTTTTAGAAGGGAACTTCTCCAAGAGTACCCGGAATCTGAATCTCCCTTGCTGCGTGGCAGTCATACTGCTGTGCATACCCATTTTGCTGCAACGAACTGCCTGCTGGGAAACTTCTGAAGCAATTTGCTGCAGCCCGAGGGGCACAAGGGTACTCTGCAATTAAAAGTA
>NC_045030.1:14862599-14874110 GCF_008632895.1 Mastomys coucha
GCCAGTTTCCAGGAAGCTGTACCTATATTATCCAAATTATAAACCTCAGCGCCCCGAAATTCAAGACATGGACTCACCCATAAGTCCCTTTTCGGGGAGGTTCGCCAAGTGCTTCCTCGCAGCGGTAGCCATGTTGGCGGATCTTTCCTTTTTAGTAGGAGAGCTTCTTCCTGGTACACCTCATAAACAGACGGCAGGCAAGTAGACTTGCGGACCGGAGAACCCCTAGTATTGGACTCACGTTTGTCAAACAGGTAAGAAGAAAATACCCGTTGAACCTACCAGGATGATAATTAGTGCTGAATTATGGCTGCTTTTAGCTTTCTAGGGAATGCTTGCCTGGGAGGGGTTTTAACATGGCGAATACACTCCGCCCCTAGCGGTGAGCCTCCAAAACCCCAGTGTAAATTGTCTTCATTTCCTTCTCCAACCCCATTCCCAATTTTCTGATGTCTGGGGAGCACTGCAAGCTGAAACCTGTTAATGTGGAGGGTATGAAAATCCCCTTTGCAGTGATTTTGTTCTCTGTTCAGGAGTAGGTGTGGGCAGACCTAGACATCTACATTTTGGCTGCTAGGTAAGGCAGGGAATTTCAGCTTGGGACAAACAGGTGCTCAACCACTAGTCCTTGAATGCTGTACAAGAGACCCATTTTGGCTTTGTGCAGACAATTTCCTTGCTGCCAACAATGGGAGTGTGTGAACAAAAGAAAAAGTGACAAACAGAATCTGTAAGTTCAACTGTAGGAAAGGGAAAGAAAAGGGAGACCATGCCTTCATCATTTTGCAAATAGCAATTCACATAGGTTAAGATTGGCCTGCCTGGTGGTATTAACTAAGGTCTCTTTCTAGCTGCTTTTGTGTCTACTTGACACAAGCTAGGAGGCATCAGAGAGGAAGGAGCCACAGTTGAGGAAACACTTCAATGAGATGCAGCAGTTAGGCATTTTCTCAATTAGTGATTGTTGTGAGAGAGCACCTGCCCTTTTCTAGGTGGTGCCATCCCTGGGCTCGTGGTGCTGGGTTCTGTAAGAAAGCAGGATGAAGCAGCATATGTATAGCAGAGGATGGTCAAGTCGGTCATCAATGGGAGGAGAGGCCCTTGGCCCTGTGTAGGTTCTGTGCCCCAGTGTAGGGGAATGCCAGGGCCAATAAGTGGGAGAGGGTGAGGTGGCAGGCATGGGGAAGTGGGAGGCAACAGGGGTTTGTTTTAGTTTTTGTTTTTTTATTTTCTTTTATTTTATTTTTTTCTTTTTTCTTTTTGGAGGGGAACCTGGGAAAGGAGATATTATTTACAATACATATAAATATCTAATAAAAAAAAGCAGGATGAACCAGCCAAAGTAAGCAAGCTAGTGAGCACAGGCCAGAATGGGGCAATTGGCTCTGCTGGAGTTGCAGGTAGTTATGCGGTGATGTTGGTGTTGTAAAGTCTACCTGTCTAAAACAAAGAAACCAGCAGCTTCTTATTAGCATTTACCAGGAGGATGATACATCTACCACCCAACCACTAAAGGGCCTTCCAACTATCTCTCTTCTACAATTCAGAAGAAGAATTTGTCAGTGGTTTTGTAGAGGAGAGTTTTAGCCACTCTAAAGTAATTTTTCTTTCTTAATTATTTTAAATAATTAGTACATATGTGTATTGTGATCCTTACTCTGTCTGTCTCTCACTCAGCCTTGCTGTTTCCTGTTTATTCGCAACTATTGGCTCTCCTATCCTATGTCTTGTGTGTGTGTGTGTGTGTGTGTGTGTGTGTGTGTGTGTGTGTATACATGGACATGTGTGTTAAGCCTCATTCAGGTTTTAGCTAGATTTCTGTGTGTTTGTGATTGCATAGCCAGACTATATCCACAAGACGGCATTTCACAGTGTTTATCCCCATACTCTGGCTCTTAAGAAGTTCTCTGTCCCCTCTTCCATGGTGTTCCCTGGCCCTGGAATGGAATGATATGGATATCTCAGTTAGGGATGAGCACTCAACAATCATTCTCAGTGTAAGGGCATGACTTCCATCCCTAAACTGATGGCTTTGTGGGTTTTTTTTTCCTGCTCAGAAATGACCTCTTCTAGCTCAGTCATTGCAGTGCTCAGATCTGAGTGATAATTCACACATGTCCCCTGTGATGACTAAAGAAACTTAATAGGCATCTCATAAGGGCCATTGACTTTTTGCTCTAGAATGCCTGTAAGTACCTAGTACACTGTAGGTGAGATAAGAATAGGACAATGGGCTGTGAGGTATCAACAGCTGCCTTTGCTTCTGTAAAAGTTGCTTATCGCCCTGGGAAAGAGATGAAATGGTCTTTTCATTACTATATAGCAGGAAGAGAAGAAACAACTGAGGGGAATAAAACGAATTTCCTGCCAAGCTGTGGATCCTTGGAGAGCAGGAAGAGAAGAAACAACTGAGGGGAATAAAACGAATTTCCTGCCCAGCTGTGGATCCGTGGAGAGTTGTACATGATGTCTATCTTTCTGATGTCTGCCTTCAGAACCCTCCAACCTCCACTTTGACAAGGTGTGCTTCTTAACTCTGCCCTTCAGCTAACAGGAAGAATAAAATCATCTAATTTAAGTTTGAATTGGGGTAAGTCATTGGTCTTTCACAGTGGATTTGAACACCACAACATCTGTACATTGTCCAGATGTGAGATTTTGCATTAATTTACAAAAAGAAACTTCACTGACCCAGGTTGAGAACAGGTATAAACATAAATAGATGCTACATCCTCATATGACCTCAGGGATTGACCTATCTGGGAAGGTAAAGGAGTGAAAAAACAAAACAAAACAAAACAAACAAAAAAAAAAACAAAAAACCCAACAAATACACGGACACAGAAAATCTCGGGTCACATAGTCTGGACTCTGATAGAGAAGTCATAGCACCCCAGAAGCACAGTGTATTCATTATATACAGTTAACAGCTGAACAAGGAGGCAAGGTTATTACATACAGAAGAAAAATCAGACAGGGTTATTTTATACAGCTGAATAAGGAAGCAGGGTTAGTTAATCTTGGTATGGGATCAGTCTTCAGGCTGCAAATATGAGGAGCTAAGAAAGCTACAGTGAAATTCTCTGTATACACTCTCAAGATTTGCATTCAGATTCAAGGAAGGGTTTGCCATTCCTCAGAACTTCATCTGAGGAAAGCTTTGCCACTCCCCTGGTACTGTGGTCTTGGTCCTTGGCAAGACCATCCTCATGCCAAACAATACTCCACTTGCTTCCTACAGTGAAATATTTATTCTTTTAAAAGTAATGAATTCTACCCGTTCCATTATTTTGAAAGTGCATATGAGTTTTTCAGATTTATTTTCATTTATATGTTTGTGAGTAGACTGTATTTGTGTGCAGGTGTCCACAGAAGCCAGAAGGCCACAGAAGATCATCATCTGGAGATGGAGCTACAGGAGGTTATGAGTCTCGCATCTTGGGTGCTAGGAACTGAACTGATGTTCTCCTAAGAGTACAGGTGCTCTAAACCTCTGAGCCAGCTCTCTATTCCAGATATTGATTGATTGATTGATTGATTGATTAGTAGTTTCCTTTGTTAAAGCACTGCTTGTAATTTCCCATTTCTAAGCATGACATCACTTGCTACTTGAAACAGAATGGCAAGAAGAAACAGGAGAAACAATGAGTCATTGTCCTTTTACAACCTAACCACACAAACTCACATCTATCAACTAGATGTGTTTTAAACAACTTACTGCCATGCTCACTTCTGTAAAATCTCTTGACCAGTCAACTCATTTGGTAGTTCTAGAGTATAAAACGAGAATGCAAACTGGATCTAAGGAGGAATGCATCCTGGCTTGGATGCGCTGCAAACACATTTCCTCTCTTTTCCCTCTCATCCGTATTGGGTGTTTATTCCAGAATGATTCCTGCAGCAAAAATCATAGGACTAGGGGACCAGCTCTGTCAGGAACATGCTTGCCTCACACGCATGAAGACTAAAATTTGCTTTCAGCACCCATGGAAAAGCTGGATGCAGCTGGGTGAATCTGTTGTCCTAGCACTGGCCAGGCTAAGCCAGGAGGATTCTGTCGCATCAGTAAATTCCAGGTTCAGTGAGAACAAAGTAGTCAGGGTTCCTGAAGATGACATCCAAGGTTGTCTTCTGGCCTCCACACACTTACATATCTGCATACATATGTGCACCTGTACACATACGTAAATGGATGTGATGTAATTTGACATTTGCTTATCTACAACTACATAATGGTGGGATGACATTGAATTATAGGAGGCCTTGATTCTCTTGAGCGTAGAGTTCGTATTCCATAGGTGGGGGAGTAGATTTTTTTTAAAAAAGATTTATTTTATTTTTCATGTGTATGAGTATACTGTAGCTGTACAGATGGCCGTGAGCTATCATGTGTGTGGCTGCTGGGAATTGAACTCACGACCTCTGCTGGCCCTGCTCTCTCCAGCCCCCCTCCCCACTCCAGTCCTGCTCACTCTGGTCCCACTTGCTCAGGTCCCACTCGCTCCAGCGTAGTCACTGTAGCTGTCTTCAGATGCACCAGAAGAGGGTGTCTGAGACTCTTCACGGGTGGTTGTGAGCCACCATGTGGTTGATGGGATCAGAACTCAGGACCTTCGGAAGAGCAGTCAGTGCTCTTACCGGCTAAGCCATCTCGCCAGCCCGGGGGAATAGTTTTATAACTTACAATTTGTAGTGACAGTTGTGCATATAAAATATGCCACAATTTCTAAATTATTTTGAAGATTTAATTTTTATGTATATAAATGTTTTACTTATGTATTTCTGTGCACCATGTGCATGCTCTGTGACTACAGAGATCAAAAAGGCTTAATATTCCCTACAATGGGAGTTACAGATGTTTGTGAGCTGCTGTATGGGAAGTGGGAACCAAACCCAGATCCTGTGCAAGAACAAACACTTTTAACCCCTGAGCTACCTCTCCAGACCCATCAGTTTTAAAAGTACTTCTGTTCTCATACTTTTACAGTAGAATTGTGTCCTTGACTGGTACTCAATCACAGCTGTGTATTCTCTTACATCCTTGGTTATGACAGTTCAGTTTCTCTAATAATTCTGTTAATATGTTGTGAACGATACAAGATACAAATTTGTTTATGTAGTGTATATGACATAAACCATAAATTGACAGGACTTAAGTAGTAATGTAGCAACATTTGAAGACATTAGAACTTGCTATATCCTTGTGGGAATCTTATCTCCAAGTCTGAAGGTGCAAAGTCAACTGAAACAATTGTCTAACATATGGCCTTTAGATTTTTTAATATGTGTATTAAGAATTGTATACTGACAAATTTAGGTTTAATGTCACTTTGACTTTTGAAAACGTTATAATTAGAATTCAAAGCAGAGCCAGGCAGTGGTGGTGCACACCTTTAATCCCAGCACTTGGGAGGCAGAGGCAGGTGAGTTTCTGAGTTCGAGGCCAGCCTGGTCTACAGAGTGAGTTACAGGACAGCCAGAGCTACACAGAGAAACCCTGTCTCGAAAAAAAAAAAATTCAAAGCAGAACTTGTAGTTTAAGGTACTTACTTTCCAGAATTATTGAAAATATTCCAAATGAATTGTTCCAAATTAGATTGCCTCTTAGTTTGGCAAATTTAAATATACTTCTAACACAAAAATCAACCCTTTCCTAAGTTATGAAGAGCGTATCAAGTACGTATGTATTTATATCTGACTTCAGTTGGTGAAACAGCAATAAAAATGTGATTATAAAATTGAAAAAAAAGAATTGTGTATTGAGCTGGGGAAATGGTTCACTATGTAAAGTGCTTGATGGACAAGCATGAAGGTAGAGGTTCAGATCTCCAGGGCCCCATAATTGCTACGCAAGTGTAGCAGCCTGCCTCTAACCCCAGCCCTCAGGAAGCAGAAAGAGCAGATCCCTGGAGAAAGCGGCCTACCTAGACTAGCTAACTGAATGGGTAAACTCTGGGTTCAAGTGAGAGACCCTCCCTCAATAATCAAGTCATCGAGGAAATAACCTGCCATTGACTTCCGACTTCCAACTAGTGTTATAGAATCATAGATGTCAACCAGTACCCTTACTACCTATTTTGAATATAAATGTTTTATGAATATAGTATATAATCTTTGGACTTCTGATTGAAGGAAATTATAGAACTCTGTTGTAATTTAGGTTTGATTATACACTTCCATGTACAAATAATTAAAATTTTATATTAAGTACTACGTATATGTAATGTATTTAGAATTTAGTTATTTTTCCCATAGCTAGAATTTTTAAGTTATAAATCAACAAATTATAATTACATTATCTTTGGGGGTACAAAGTGATGATATTTATTTATATATATATATGTATATATATTCCATATATATGGAATGACTAAATTAATTAGCATATCTATCATATCAATTTCTTCTAACTTTGGTGATGCAGACATCTAAATTTACTCTTTTGGGTGGGTGAGATGATTCAGCAGGTGAAGGTACTTGCCACCAAGTTGGATAACTAGGAGTTTCACTCCTGGGACTCACAGGGTTGAAGGAGAGAATCAATTCCCGAAAACTTGTCCTCAGCTCCCTCTACATAGATGCATGTATGTACTCCCCAATGCACATAAAACGAAATGCTTTAAGGACTAGTTCAGTTGTGTTTCAGTATATAAAATGTGACAGGGCAAACGTTTCTCCATCTTGTTTCAGTTGGAGCCACTTTTGTTTTAACCAGAAACTGAAACTGGCTTTCCCTCCCTCTGCTCTACCCCACTCCCATGAAAAAAGCTTAAGAAAATCCCCAACCCTGTTCTAGAAACCTGGGGGCCAAATGCCCCAGCTAACTGCATGTCTTTGGCTTTTGTTAAACTGCTTGTTTATTTTCCTTTCCCTTGCAACTTCCAACTAAGATGTAGTTTTTCTGTGCTCTGGGCCTTTAAAAGCTTCCTGTAAAATGCTTTGGAGGCTGCTCTGTGAGAAGGGTTTCTCTCCAGGTGGTCACCAGCAGGCTTAATACTGCTCATGCTGGACTGGACTGCTCATGCCGAGTGATCTTCAGGTCATTCATTACCTAGGGGGAAAAAAGTGAGAACATGTGGTGCCTGTTAATATGTGCTGGTGTAATTCACTTGGCATAATGTCCTCCAAGGCTAATGGAAGTAACAAAATTTCTCAGTCTCTGTAGCTAGGGCTTTCAGTAGGCTCCTGAAGGGAAGTGCGGAGTGAGGAGGAGTGCAGAGGATGTGCAAGTCTCTGACTTGGTCCTCAGCTAAAAGCTTTCAGTTTCTCACAACTGTGTTCTAAGTTACTGTTGGGCTCGTCACATATGGCCTTTACAATGTTGAGGTACTTAAATAAATAAGTCCTTGTTCCTTGCTTTGGATTTGCAGCAATCTTTGTTGTATACTTTTAGGTAGGTATCTGAACCCTACTTTCTATCTCAGGCTGATACTTCCCTCCCAGGACTAATTATCAGCTATGCTGCCAATACTGGACTATGATGTCCCCCTTACTTCTGTTTCTCATGTAGCTGAGATTGTAAAGTGCTCAACACAGAGTTCAAACTATATTTATGACAAACCTATAAGCTGGGTTGTATTTCTTTCTTTTGCTGTATACCTGTTGCCATCTTCCCTGATCCCTTTTTGTGCCTGACTGCTTCTCCTTGTCTTTGGGTCTGCCAGTCAGTACACTGCCTTCTCTTTGTAAAGTTTCTCAGCTGATGTTATTTAGATATGCATCAGCCCTTATCAGTTCAAAGGAGACAGAAACTTCTGAGTACCTGGTAACTGAGCACTACTCTAGGGCTTTAAAATGCTAATGAGTGGCAGCTTTCAACACAGCCATTTACTTCCACTTAGACATTTTGCATATCTTTGACAGTTTGCTAACCTTTGTGGGAAGTCTCAATCGGGAAGCTGAGGAGGACATTCTGTTTTTTCGTTGAGTCTCTAAATCCTATTTCTGTGTTGGACCCACTAAGCCACCTCACCAACCAGCGTGGTATTTTGAAGTCTTTGAATTTTCACCATGAGGATGCAGTGCATCTGGGACCTAGCCCCTCCTTTGCTCAGGAGCGAGGTTCTTTCTCTGTGTGTGCTTGCACTCTCCTGAGTACTTTCTCCATAGATGTGTGCCCTTCCCAGACAGGGAATGTAGCTGCACAGGTGAGCTTGTGCAGCTTATCGTGCCACAGATTCCCTGCAACCTTGCATGAGCTTTTTTATGAGCCCCATTTTGATGCGAGTGTCCACAGAGGTCAGGGGACATTCCATATCCTGGAATGGAAGTTACAGGCAGTTGTGAGCCATCGGATGTGGATTCAGGGAACTGAACCTATGTTCTCTGCAAGAAATAATAAGTGCTCTTCACCACTGAAGATTCTCTCCAGCGATGGAAAATCTTAATCTTCCCCTTCCCGTAGCTATAAGAATCATTGTTTTTATTATCTTTAGTCCTATCTGTGGCAAAGGAGGACTGTCTTTCTCTCTCCCTTTTGTTTTGTTTTTCAAAGCAGGGCTGCTCTGTGTGTTTTGATTTTCAAGACAGGATTTCTCTCTTGGGCTCACACTATAGCCTAGGCTAGCCTTGAACTCACCAAGAGCCACCTGCTTCTGCCTCCCATGTGCTGGGATTAAAACTGAGCAACCCAACTGCTGGACTTGAGGACTCTCTTTTAAAAGCAAGAACTATATTTACTGTTTGAAGACTGTTGCCACCATTCTAAGAACAACTTCTTCCAAAGAACAAATGAGCCCAGTGCCTCTAACACAGAGACTTGATCATGGTGATGCTCATCCTTGACTGGATTAAAAGTCAATGGATGCAACATTTTGGAAGGGCGGAAACTACCAAGATTAGGTCTCTGATGTTCATCAAGATTATGGACCCACTAGAATTGTTCAATTTTATGTCGTAAAAGATGGATCTTGTGCTGGGGAGATAGCTAAAGATGGTGGGTAAAGATGCATTATGCAAGCATTAGCGCCTGCCTTTGATCCCCAGCACTCATTGTGTGGTGGTTCATCTCTAGCTCCACAGCTGGTAAGCAGAGCCAGAAAGATTCCCAGAGTTCACCTGCCAGTCAGTTTAGCCACCCTGTTTCTACCAAGTTCAATGTGAGACTCTGTCACAAAAAAAAAAAATGGTAGAAAGTAGTCAAGAAACCTGACACCAATCTCTGGCCTCCACATGTGCACCCATAGGCACATGCACCCTTGCATATATGTATATATATACATACAGACATCACACTGAGCACATACCACTACCAACAAAAATAAACTGTCAAACCAGAGAGGAAGCTGCCCTTAAGCCTGCCTGCCTTTAAATGGAACTTCTGAAGTGCGTACCACCAGTGCCTCTCTTTAACATTTCATGAAGAAATGAGATACTATCCAGAGAGCTTCCCACTCCATTGATGTAGCTGTTCACCAGATAAAAGGACCACAATGCTGATATTCAGTTTGTGTCTACAGAAGGGCCCTATCTGGACAGGCTGTTCCATTCAAAACCCCATGGCTTGTGCTAGTCAGGACCCCAAGACTCTAGTAGGCTATGTGCTAGGCCATACAAATCCTAATGAGCAAAGGTGATCAGAGAGGGGTCTCTTTGTAATTAGCACTAAATTTCTTTTTCCTCCCTTCCTTCCTCCCCATGTCTCCTCAAGGCAGAATCTCGATAAATTGTAACTGAGGATGCCACCCACCCCACCCCACCCCTGCCATGTTCCTCCTGCTTCAGTCTTCCTAGTGTTGATATTACAAGCACATGTTACCATGCCTGGCTTGAAAATGATGTTCCCTATCCTTTCTTCTTTGTCTGCACACCTGTATTGTTTGCTTTTCTTCTTTTTCTTTTTTAGAAAGAGACAGGATCTTGCTGTGTCAGTCAGGCTGTCCTTCACATCTTGCCTAGGCTCAAGCGAACCTCCTTCCTGACTGAGCCTGCCAGGTAACTGGGACCTCAATTTGGGACTATGCCCACTTCTGTGCACCGCATTCATCCATTTTGGGGAGTTCTAGATGTGCCTGCCTTGGTTATCCCTTGGAGGACAACTTGATTCCGTCACAGAAATTTTGTATGGGATGCAGCAGGACTTGCCAAACAAATGACAAGAGTTTGGGATCTGTAGACATCTGTCAATTGGTCCCGCACAAAAGGAGGGAGCTGTAGCCATGTTATTTTCTGAGGGTTTCAGGGAGTTCCCATTGTCAAGGTCAAGAAACCCCGATGCTCTGATTATACAAGAAGGGGGCACTCCAGAGCATGCAAGGCAAATACAGCCTCTATCTGCAAACAGATGAACGTGCCTGGTGCTTGTGCTTTAAGCCCTGGTTATGTTTCCTTTCAGAGGGTTGTATTCATTCAGGAGAAACTTGAAGCAGTAAAACTGACAGTAAAAAAGATTGACGAGGAAACTCCCTTAGGAAATACTAAGTTACACATAGCAGCATTTAGCTAAAAGTGCTCTGCCTCCATTTGCCTGGCTAATAACTAGTGTACTAGCCAGGCTTGTTTAAAAACTGTAAGAAAAAGTTGTACTACAATGGAAGCTTAGGTTTGCTGAGGAAGTTTTCTGCTAGGGATCATTCAGGAAGATTGCCCTCCAAGGTCAGTACATCTCCATAACAAATACATTCAGTCAGTCAGCTGAAGGGGGCAGGGCAATGTGACAACTTTCATCCAGTCCTGGTCTGCCCTCAAGTTCTGGGTGCTCTTATCAGGAAAAGCATAATTCTGCCAGGTAGGCAAGGTGAATGTAGGTAAGAAGTATAGGAAAACAACAACAACACTGTGCTTAAAGTTTCTTGTTATGCTCTGTTTGGTTGATAGTCCTGTAAGGCCTGCTCTTTTCTGAAGGAAAACAGAGGAGCAGTGGATCTAGGGAGAGGGGAGGTGGGGGGTGGGGAGCTGGAAGGAGTGGAGGAAGGAGAGGCTACACTCAGGATATATTGTATGAGAAAAGAATAAAAGAAAACAGCTGAGAGGGAGAGAGAGAGAGAGAGAGAGAGAGAGAGAGAGAGAGAGAGAGAGAGAGAGATGATTTTGATATGTTTGCTTTGTAAATCTCTCATCTGCTGAAGTAGATACACTTGAGTTTTCTGTCTCTGTTTAAATTGTTCACATCTTGAAACCCAGATCTGAAAGAGATTTAAGAATGCAAGCATATGTAGAGTGCAGAGGCTGTATTGAAGTTAGTAAAATTTTCTATTCATTTTTGGCTCCTCTTTGAGTATTAGAGGAATTCAGGTGTATTAGACTTAACATATATATATATATATACATATATATATATATACATATACACACACATATATATATATATAACTTTTATTGCATTATGATGAGAAAAGTTACATAATTTCAATTTATCTGAATTTGTTAACATTTAAAAACATATTTTAAGTAAATAGAATTATACCACATTCTTGTTTCCCTTTTCTACCCCAACTCCTCCCAGAGACCTCCTTCAATACCTATAATATCTTTTTTGTCATATTCCTTAAAATTTATAAAATATTATAACAA
>NC_045030.1:14877482-14880204 GCF_008632895.1 Mastomys coucha
GTTTCCTCTTGAAGGGCTTCTAGCTGTTTACCTGTGTTCTCCTGTATTTCTTTGAGAGTGCTATTTATATCTTTCTTAAAGTCCTGTATCGTCACCATGAGAAGTGATTTTATATCTGAATCTTGCTTTTCTGGTGTGATGGTGTGTCCAGGACTTGCTATGGTGGGAGAATTGGGTTCTGATGATGATGGCAGGTGACCTTGGTTTGTGTTGTTTATTTTCTTATGCTTGCCTCCAGCCATCTGGTTAACTCTAGTGCTACCTGTCCTTGCTAAATCTGACTGGAGCCTGTCCTTGTGATTCTGGTTGTGTCAGAACTCCTCAGAATCAAGCTGTCTCTGAGATTCTGTGATTCTGGGATCCTGTGATCCTGGGCTTAGAACACTTGGGAGTGGAGCATCCTCTGGGTGTTGTGGGACTGGCTGCAGAGCTTGCGCCCAAGGTCTGCTCAGGACACCTGCCCAGAGAGAAGGGAAGGAACCCTAGCCACTCTGCTGGTGGAGTTCCTGTGTGCCTGGTCCAGAAGGAACCCTAGCCACTGGGCTGGTGGAGTTCCTGTGTAACCAATATATTTTTTATTCAGTATTTATTACTGAGGAATCCCACACCCCATTTTTGTTTGTTTTTCTCCCTTCCTCTTCTTTCTTCCTTCCTTCCTTCCTTCCTTCCTTCCTTCCTTTCTTCCTTTCTTTCTTTCTTTCTTTCTTTCTTTCTTTCTTTCTTTCTTTCTTTCTTTCTTTTTTCCTTCCTTTCTTTCTTTCTCCTCCTTTTTGTTTTTTAAGACAGAGTTTCACTATGTATCCCTGACTGTCCTGAAACTTACTCTATAGACCAGGCTGGCTTCAAACTCCGAGATCTGTCTGCCTCTGCCTCTCAGATACTTGGATTAAAGGTGTGTGCCACCACATCAGGCTAGCTGTTTCATTTAACATGTGATAATGTATAGATTTATGAGGTACAGTGTGACATTTAAGACATGTAATGCTGGGCAGTGGTGGCACATGCCCTTAATCCCAGCACTTGGAGGAGAGGCAGGCAGATTTCTGAGTTCGAGGCCAGCCTGGTTTACAGAGTGAGTTCCAGGACAGCCAGGCTACACAGAGAAACCCTGTCTTAAAAAAAAAAAAGCAAAGTCAAATCAGGGTAGTCATCCTATTCTATTCACTCCCTCAAATATATTTTTAACATATTTATTTATTGGCATTTGTGGACACACACCTGCCACCATGTGTCTTTGGAGGTCAGAGGACAAATATTGGGAGTCTGTTTCTTTCTGCTACCTTGTATGAGGGCTGAAGCTCGGGTTATCAGGCCTGTTCATACATGCTTCTTCCTGATAAGCCAAATGGCAAGTTCTCATCTCACCTATTGTGTGATTGTGTGTGTGTGTGTGTGTGTGAAGAATGTCCAAAACTCTCTTCTAGCTACTTTGTAATATGCAATATATTGCTAACAATAGTTACCCTATTGTACAGTAGGCCACTAGAAAGTATTCCTCCTATTGTGTCTGGAATGTTATCCCCACTGACCTATCCTTGTTCAGTCTTTGTATTTGGATGATGCCACTTTTTAAGCTTCCACATACAAGTGAGGTATACATGCACTTTTGATAGGTCATGTTTGAGCTATGCTACTGTTTTATAAATGTTGGGAAGCTAGGAAAATTTGTATCTAATTTCTAGATCCCTGGCTTTCTTTGCAACAGGATTCACATGTGAAGGTGTACCTAGATACATTTACACAGTACTCTGCCCACTGTAACACACTGCTTGTGCTTTTTGTAAAAGAAGTTGTGAAATTTTCTATGTAGAGGTTATGTAGAACTCAAAGACTAGCCATTTTTATACATATTTTTTTTGTTTCTATAGACAGATTTTTAAATTTAATTTAATTAATCTAATTTAATTTAATTTAATCTTTTTTTTACAGTGCACATTTTGTCTCCTTTCCAGTCCACTCTCTGCCTGTTCCACATACCATACCTCCTCTGCCCAGTCTCCAGTCTCCATGAGGATGTCCCCATCCCCACCTCACCCCCACCCCACCAGACCTCCCTACTCCCTGCAGCCTCCAGTCTCTTGAGGGTTAGGTCCATCATCCCTGATGGAACCCAGACCCTGCATGTCCTCCGCTATGTATGTGTTGGGGGGTTCATATCAGCAGGTATATGCTGCCTGGTTAGTGACCCAGTGATTGAGAGATCTCAGGGGTCCAGATCAATTGAAACTGCTGGTCTTCCTATAGGATCACTCTCCTCCTCAGCTTCTCCCAGCGTTTCCCTAATTCAACCACAGCTTCTGTCCAGTGATTGGGTGCAAATATCTGCATCTGACTCTTTCAGCTGCTTGTTGGGTCTTTCATAGGGCAGTCCATGTGAGCACTCCATGGCGTCAGTAATAGTGTCAGACCTTGGGGCCTCCCCTTGAGCTGGATCCCACTTTGGGCCTGTTGCTGGACCTTTTCCTCAGGCTCCTCTCCATTTCCATCCCTACAGTTCTTTCAGACAGGAACAATTATAGGTCAGAGTTTTTGACTGTGGGATGGCAACCCCATCCCTCACTTGATAGGATTTTCTGCTAGAAGGGGGCTCTATAAGTTCCCCTTCCGTACTCTCAGACATTTCATCTAAGGTCCCTCCCTTTGATTCCTGAGAGTCTCTGTCTTAGTCAGGGTTTCTATTCCTGCACAAACATCATGACCATGAAGCAAGTTGGGGAGGAAA
>NC_045030.1:14880841-14885865 GCF_008632895.1 Mastomys coucha
ACTAATTGAGAAAATGCCCCACAGCTGGGTCTCATGGAGGCACTTCCCCAACTGAAACTCCCTTCTCTCTGATAACTCCAGCCTGTGTCAAGTTGGCACACAAAACCAGCCAGTACAGTCTCTTACCTCCCAGGTCTCTGGTGCATTCTGGAGGGTCCCCTCAACCTCCTACCTCCTGAGGTTGCCTGTTCCCATTCTTTCTGATGACCCTCAGGGCTTCAGTCCTTTTCCCTCACCCAGTACCTGATCATGTTTCCGTCTCCCCTTCCTGTCCCATTTCCCACCCAGAGCCTCCCTCCCTACCTCCTGTGATTGATGACTTCCAACTCAAAAAAAAAAATTTTAGATTTGTTTATCTATTTATTTTGTTTTAATGTTTTATGAACATTTCATCTGTATGTATATGCTATGCACTACATGTTTGAGTAGTGCCTGCGAAAATTTGAATAGGGAGTTGGATCCCCTGGAACTTGAGTTACCCATGGTTGTGAGTCACTATGTGGATGCTGGACATAGAATCTGAGACCTCTGCAAGAGAAACCAGTACTTTCAACTGACGAGTCATCTTTCTAGTTGGCACTGCCAACTTTTAATGGGTGGAAAATTTTAGTTTAGGGGTTTGGGTTCAAACATGGGATTCCACCATTTCTTTCAGGTGGTTTGTAATGTGAATCATAGTAAAACGACATTTGGGGGACTGTAGGTTCAAATAGTTTTTCAGCTCCATGAAACATGAAGACAGACTTGTAAAGAATAATGATAATCTACCTCCATATTTGTTGTACACCCATGAGAACATGTAGGGTAGTGGAGGAACAGCATAATATATATTGAGCTACCCATGACTTACATGTTGTAGGAAGTGTAGTCACATGTTTAATAGGACTGTGTTTAAAAGTATATACAGCAGGGCGGTGATAGTACATGCCTTTAATTCAAGCATTTGGGAGGCAGAGGTAGGCAGATCTCCAATTTTGAGAGGCCTACTGGTCTACAGAGAGAGTCCCAGGACAATCAAAGAAATCTTGTCTCAAACAAAACAAAACAAAACAAAACATGTACAGTGAATAGTAGTGTTGATATGTGAGGGATGCAGAGCCTCTCTGTGTTCATTCCTGATGAAACTGTTCATTGGATAAAAATTTCGCTTCCCCCACCACATCACTAGTTGTGTGATTTATGTGTCTACTAAATAGGCATTTTATTTCAGCTTTACAAAACCTTAACAGAGTCTATCCTTTTGAAATAACTTAATGCCAATAACTTCATGCTTTGAGAATTTGGAAGGCTCTTTCATCTGGGAAGCAAATGTACTTGCATTAATTTCTTTGATTTGCCTTTTTTGTTTGTTTGCTTGAGAAAGGGTTTCACTCTATGGCCCTGCATGTCCTGGAGCTTGGTAGACCAGGCTGGCCTTGAACTCACATAGGTACACCTGCCTCCTGAGTACTATGATTAAAGGCAAGCACCACATGCCGGGCAGTGGTGGCCCACGCCTATAATCCCAGCATTTGGGAGGCAGAGGCAGGTGGATTTCTGAGTTCGAGGCCAGCCTGGTCTACAGAGTGAATTCCAGGACAGGCAGGGCTACACAGAGAAACCTTATCTAGAGAAACAAACAAACGAACAAACAAAGACAAATACCACCATCACCATGCCTACCTGGCTCTTTGATTGTTCTTACCACCAACTGGTAGTTTCTACTTTGGTCATCTTTCTGATGTCACTTCTGATTTGAGGCTTTAATAATCCACAGGGCAAGTTGGTGCTTGGCCATTGAGTCCTTGGTTTCTTTATTTTGCTCTGGGTAAAGTTAGAAGGCCTTTCATCTCTGTCTTCAAGCCTACATTGATTTTATATACATTAACATGGAAATTATGAATATAGGTAGAAGGATAGAGTGTCAAAGAAAAGATTTCTTTGTAATAAAAAAGAATATTTATTTCAGTTTTTACAGATGTCAAGGCTATAAAGCCTCAAGACAGTTTTAAAACTTCTACAGTAATCTAGGCACATGCTGTCATCTAGTGGCAATGTTTGAGAAAGCAAGATACTGCCTTGGTGACAAGATTGAAGTATATTGTTCCATGCTAGCTCCTATGACAAAATACTTTAGCAGGATAATTTGTAAGCAACAGAAATTGCTTACTTTCTTGGTATTGGGACATGTAAATTTAGTGTGCCAGCAGATTTTGGACCTGGTGGTGGATTCTCTCTCCTTTGAAGACAGTACCCTTTTGCCATAGTAGAAAGGGTTAAAGGGCCCTCTTAAGGCTTTTTGCCAACTTCCCTTCAGAATTCTAATCTTATTTGTGAAAATAGAGCCCTTCCAAAGACCATGACATTGTAGTATTATAACATCGGAGGTTTAGTTTTATCTGGGCACTGCAAAACAGTCATACCATAGCATTACTTTATATACAGTGACTGCTGTGGGCAAAAGGCAGTAAAAAGCTGTTGGAACACAAGGTAAAGTATACTGTTCTGATTCTAGATATTATAGGAGGATTATCAAGAGAAGCAGCCAACAGAAGACATCTGCACCTGGGTCTGTTTGTTATATTGAATCACCTTATATGACTATTAATTAACTCATCTGCTTTTACTTGGCGTTTACCAGCCTGGGACCCACTTGCTTCTTCTAATGCATTTGTAAGTCTAACTGCAGTAAGGCTTGGACTACAGAGAGGGTTTTTAATAGCAAAATCTGGATCAATCAAGTTTCTACGGGGAAAAGTAGAACTATTAGGATATGTGTATACATTCACATACATATATCCACAAATACACTCATATACTTATAAGGAATTGATTCACTTGAATACAGAGGCCAATATATTTGAAAAGATACAGTTATCAAACTGGAGAGCTAGGAGAGCCAAGAGAGTATGTGGTTCCAGCCCAAGTATAAAGGCCTGAGAATGGGAATGATAATCGGGTAGCTTAAGTTTGAAAGTCAGCCGGCTTTCAAACTATGATGTTCCAGTTGCAGGGCAAGAAAAGGGTGATGTCTCAGCTGTAAGGCACATGGGCAGGAGGATTTGGCCCTTCCTGTGATTGTTTGCTACATCCAGGCTTTCAACTCCTTCCATGGTGCCTTCCTTGTTCTGAAGGATATTACAGTTAATACCTGGTTTTAATGTCCCAAGCTCTTGCTGTTTGATGTCATACATCATCTCAAGACTCAGTCAGCAAGAAGGCTCCCACCAAATGCAGACTTCTAACCTCTGGAACCCACAATAAGCTTCTTTTCTTTCCTTACTCAGTAAGATTGTGATATTTTGTTACTATCAATGGAAAATTAATTAGGTATAAAAAATTAATTACAAAGGGCAATAATCTCACTCCAAATCGTTCTCACAGGCTCCTTCTGAAGAATCGTTAACAAAGCGTCTTGTACCTTATAGCCTACCCAAATTGACATCAAATTAACCCTCACACAGTGTGTGGCTTTTTTCACTGTACTGGAATCATTTCACAACTTTAAAGTTCTGGACTACTTATATCATCGTAATGCCAAATCATTGTGGCTTATAGATACTAGGGGGAGAAAGATTGTCCCATCCCCTTTTTGTTTGTCTTTGTTTCCTGGCCACTACATCTTCCCTCTTGTCCTGTCTCATTGCAGGTACAAAGGCAATGGGGACAACTAACTATGGACTGAAACCACAGAAAACCCGAGCTAAATAATTTTTCTAAGTTGATTATGTCAAATATTTTGTCGCAACAATAGAAAGCTGACCAGTAATTTATATGTGAAAATCTTGGAATGAGATTAACATTCCACCAAGTAGATTCCGTGAAGCAAACTCCCTGCTGTGGTTGCCCATTTTGCGTATAAATTCAATTGCTGGGGCTGGGGTGATGGTGTAGTGGTTAAAAGTATGATTGTGTGATTGTTTTTCCAGAGGATTTGGGTCCATTTTCCAATACTCCTATGCAAGCCTCTGTAACTTCCGAGGATCTGTCGCCCTCTCCTGGCATCGATGGGTACTACATGAATGTATTGCACCAATATATATGTAGGTAAAAAACTCATACACATAAGATAAAATAAATCTAAAAAGAAAAAAAAATACTTGATTGCTCCCTTTATCCCATGATGAAAAGCACTTAATTACAGTCCACTGCTCTATATCTATATCTACGGCTTGATACTTCTTTGAACTGTTTGTTTCGTGTTAAGCAGTTTACACAAAATTTCCCTAGTTTACAGAGAAAACAATAGGTCCAACCAAGTTTTTAATATTTACACTTTCGTATACTTCAGAATTGAATCAGGAAAAACAGTAGGCAAGAAACTAGAATTAATTTTTTTTGTTTTTGTTTTGTTTTTCGAGACAGGGTTTCTCTGTGTAGCCCTGGCTATCCTGGAACTCACTCTGTAGACCAGGCTGGCCTCGAACTCAGAAATCCACCTGCCGCTGCCTCCCAAGTGCTGGGATTAAAGGTGTGTGCCACCACTGCCTGGCTACAATTAAATTTTAATGCAGTAGGTAACAGAGCTGGTTTGCCATCGGCCTCTGTTTTCTTCTACAATAGCTGACATCTTTGTTCAGAACTTGCTGAGGCTCTTGGGCTTAATTTCTGCACATTTCTTTGCATTCTCTTGTTACTTTTAGAAAGAAACATCACACAGTCTGAATTCAAAAATTCCTTCTTTGACATGTTCTATGATGGTGCAAATTTGCATAAACTTCTACAGGGTGGGTCTTTTGTTTCTCGATGCCATGTACTTTATTTGTGTAAGGAATGTAAATGCCCTTGAGATAACTTTACCAACGTATGATTATGTATTTAATTACATTTTTCTTTTTTTAGGTGCTAGAAATCAAAGCAAGGCCGTGAGCACACTAGGTGAATGCTTTAGTATTGAGCTATACCTCCAACCCTGTGTATTGCAAAATCAATAACTTGTTTGTAAGATCTTAATTCAAATAAAAGGTACTATGTGTACTATAATTAATAGAAAAGAGCCGGGAGGTGGCGCACGCCTTTAATCCCAGCACTTGGGAGGCAGAGGC
>NC_045030.1:14886071-14888234 GCF_008632895.1 Mastomys coucha
CCAAACAAGAAAAACACTACATTTTGTAAGTTTTTTGTTGTTGTTGTTAGTAATTTATTTCATGTCTAGTGACTTCTTTAATTACATTTAGCAAAATATTTTCAAGAGTAAAATAACTTTTTCTAAACATAGGCTTATGCACAAACTTTTAATGGTACACATTCATTTTATTTTTAAATTAATTTAATCCATACCCCGACTACAGTTTCCCCATCCCCTCTCTTATTTTTCCCTCCTACTGCCCCCCCATTCACTCCTCCTCCCTTGCTTTTCAGAAAGGGGGAGGCCTCCCATGGACACCAACCTGTCTTCCCACTTCAAGTTGCAGTAAAACAAGGTTCACCTCTTTTATTGAGGGTAGAAAAGGCAGCTCTCTTAGGGGGTTCACAGAGAAAGAAGCAGGTAGTTTTATTGGGAGAGTTTTACAGAGACAGGTTGAATAGAAAACAAGCCGGGCACAGGTAAAAGAGAACAAGCCAGAAAGTGAGTAGGAGCCAAGACTAGAACACATTGCCAGAGTTAGTTTGAGGCCAAGCAGTAGAATTCAGGAGAGGCCAACAGAGAAGCCAGGTTGAATCACTCAGTTTGGAGAGGAGTTTGAGTCAAGGCAGCTGAGTTGACCAGCCTTCCGAAGTTAAGAAAAAACTAGAAAGGGTGAGCTTATTCAGCAGTAAGTCTTAGAGGCTGAAAATATTCTAGGCCTAGTTTAGATGGCACGGAGGCTAGAAGCTTCCAGGCCTAGGCCTAGCATAGCAGACTGGGGCAATGAACATCCTAAAGGCATCAGACAAATAAAAATTTCATTTATATTGTTTCATTAATTCATTGTATCTTTTTTTTTTCTATTGTATTGATTTCAGCTTTGAGTGTGATAATTTTTTTGCCATCTACTCCTCTTGGCTGTGTTTGCTGTTTTTCTTCTAGACATTTCAGGTGTGTTGTTAAGTTGCTAGTGGATAGGCACGCCCGGCCCCCCTGTTGAGGGATGGGGCTACCCACCTATCTCAAAAATTTTAACCCAGAATTTTTCCTGTCTAAAGGAAATGAAGGGACAAAAAAATGGAGCAGAGGCTGAGGATAGGTCATCCAAAGACTGCCCCACCTGAGGATCCATCCCATACACAATCACCAAACCCAGACACTATTGTGGACGCCAAGAGGTGCTTGCTGACAGGAGCCTGACATAGCTGTCTCGTGAGAGGCTCTGCCAGTGCCTGACAAGTACAGAGGTTCATGCTTGCAGCCAACCATTGGACTGAGCATGAGGACCCCAATGGGAGAGTTAGGGAAAGGATTGTAGAAGGGGCTTGCAACCCCATAAGAAGAACAAAAATATCAACCAACCAGACCCCCCACCCAGAGCTCTCAGGGCTCTAGAGTACACATGGAGGGACCCATGGCTCCAGCTGCATATGTAACAGAGGACGGCCTTATCTGGCATCAGTGGGAGGAGAGGCCCTTGGTCCTGTGGAGGCTCCATACCCCAGCATAGGGGAATGCTAGGGTGGTGAGACAGGAGTGGGTGGGTGGGTTGGGGAGCATCCTCATAGAGGCAGGGAGAGGATGATTGGATGGGGGTTTGTGAGGGGCAAACCGAGAAGGGGGACGTTTGAAATGTAAATAAATAAGTAATAAAAAAGTTGCTAGTATGAGGTCCTTCTAATTTCTTTGTGAAGGCACTTAGTGCTATGAACTTTCAGTCTTAGCACTGCTTTCATTGTGCCCCATAAGTTTGGGTATGTTGTCTTCATTTTCATTGAATTGTAGAAACTCTTTCTTTCTTTCTTTCTTTCTTTCTTTCTTTCTTTCTTCCTTTCTTTTTTTCTTGTTTTTCTTTTTTAACTTTTACTGCATTATGATGAGAAAAGTGACTAGATGTCAATTTGTCTGAATTTGTTAACATTTAAAAATATATTTTAACTAAATAGAATTAAATCACATTCTTGTTTCCCTTTTGTACCCCAACTCCTCCCAGAGAACCCCCTCTTCAATACCTACAATATCTTTTTTTGTCATATTCCTTAAAATTTATAAAATATTATAACAAAAAAATGAGTATTATAAAAGTTGTTTGATATAAAACAACAACCAATTGAACAGTGTTATGTAGATGCTTGTCTACAGCAATACTGAAAATACATATGTTTTTCTCAATATAAATTT
>NC_045030.1:14888665-14888877 GCF_008632895.1 Mastomys coucha
AAGCCACCTCCCAAGTTAAGTGTCTATGTCTCCCTTGGGTATATAAATACTTTTGAAATATATAAGCTTTTCTGAAAACCATAGTAGAGTGTAAAAACATGAAATAAACAATACTACTAATAGAGAGACTGAGATAGGAGAAGTAAGATTTCAAGACCCTTGTGTTGTACACAGCAAGACACTGTCACAAACAAGCTGAAAGTATATATAGA
>NC_045030.1:14889616-14894982 GCF_008632895.1 Mastomys coucha
ATTCTTTATTCTCAGGTTGCGACCCTCCTCGTGTCCCCCGAATTACTGAGACCCGCGGGTCGGGTCATCTGAGATAATATTCCTCTTTGTTGCTGACATGCATTTCTTGTATGCAGCAGAATGATGGATCCTGTTTTCCCATCCATTCTGTTAGCCTATGTCTTTTTACTGAGGAATTGAGTCCATTGATGGTGAAAGATATTAATAACCAATGATTTTTAATTTCTGTCATCTTGATGGTGGTGGTGGTAGTGAAATTATTTCTTGTGTTTTCTTTTGTTTACTTAACATTCGAAGGTTGGAGTTTTCCTTCTAGAATCCTCTGTTGGGCTGGATTAGTGGAAAGATATTGTTTAAATTTGGTTTTGTCATGGAATCGCTTGTTTTCTCTATCAATCATGATTGAACATTTTGCTGGTCTTTGTGATCTCTTAGAGACTGTAAGACACCTGCCAGGCCCTTCTGGTTTTTAGAGTCTCTGGTGAGAAGTCAGGTGTAACTCTGATAGGTTGGCCTTTGTTACTTGACCTCTTTTCCTTGAAGCTTTTAATAGTCTTTCTGTAAATTTAGTATTTTGATGATTATATGGCAGGGAATTTTCTTTTCTGTTCCAATCTATTTGATGTTCTGTAAGCTTATTGTACATTTATAGGCATCTCTTTCTTTACAGTAGGAAAATATCTCCTATGATTTTGTTGAAGATATTTTCTGGACCTTTGAGCTGGGAATATTTTCTTTCTTCAATTTCTATTATTTTTATGTTTGGTGTTTTCATAGTGTCTCAGATTTACTGGATGTCTTTTGTCAAGAACTTTTTAGAGTTAACATCTTCTTTTACTGATGCATCAATTTCTTTTATCAGGTCTTCTGCACCTGAGATTCTCCCTCCCATCTCCTGTATTCTGTTGGTGATGCATCTGTTGTTCCTCTTCTCTTCCCTAGGTTTCCCATCTCTGAGATTGCCTCAGTTTGTGTTTTCTTTATTGCTTCTATTTCCATTTTCAGGGGTTTTTTTTTCTTTTTTTCTTTTTTTCTTTATTTTTGGTTTTTTGAGACAGGGTTTCTCTGTGTAGCCCTGGCTGTCCTGGAACTCAATCTGTAGACCAGGCTGGCCTAGAACTCAGAAAGCTGCCTGCTTCTGCCTCCCAAGCACTGGGATTAAAGGCGTGTGCCACCACTACCCGGCTTCTATTTCCATTTTCATGTTTTGAACACCTTTATTATTTTCTTCACCTGTCTGATTGTATTTCCCATAGGATAGCTGGAATCTGGTGGTGCTATATTGCCCTGGCTGTTGTTTATGTTCTTACACTGGCATCCAGTCATCTTGTGTTTTGGGGATTGAGTTTAAGTGCTGATTTCTGAGTTATTCTTTGTGAGATAGGTGGGTTTTTTGTTGTTGTTTTTGTTTTTCTGTTTTTATTTTTTTTGACGTTTACCGCCTTGGTTTCTGTTTCTTCTCTGATTTCTGGCCTGAGAGGCCTGGGATTAGCAAGTCTTCAGGTTCAGTAGGGTGTCTCTGATGTTTATTTATTAATTTACTTATTTATTTTTTTGTGACTTATATGACATCTGGGGTTTTTGGGTGCCAGTGTTGCCTCTGGGGTTACTAGTACCTGCATGGCCTATGGGAAAGCAGACGTCTTCTGCCAAAGTTCTGAGCTAGAATATACAGCACAGGGGATAGTGTGATGTTTGCATCTATTGGATGTACTTCAAGAGGAATTGGGGCATAGGGTGGGCTCTTATTTGGGGTCACTGGTGCTGGCATGGCCTTTGGAAAATCTAGTAATGTAAAAAGGGTCCGTGTGTGTGTGTGTGTGTGTGTGTGTGTGTGTGTGTTTAGTCTGTTACATTTAAATTATTTTCCAGGTTTATTAAGTATAATACTAACTCAATTACACACATTTCAAGAATGCAATGTGATTGCTTGATATACATGCAGTACAATTATTGACACAATCAAATTACTGGGTATATCCATCACCTTTTTAGGGGGCATTGTTACATGGTCTCTCTATGTAGTTTTAGCTCTTCTGGAACTTGATATATAACCCAGGATGGCCTTGAACTCACAGAGATCTACTTTCCTCTACTGTGTCTGGTATTCTCTCATCTTTCTTTGTACATGCATGCTGAAAATATTTAAAATCGCTACAGAAGATTTCAAGTACATAGCATCATTATTAACTATTAGTATCATTACTATTATTTGCTTCTTTCAAGAAAAAGGTTTTTCTCCATAACCATGGCTGTCTTGGAACTCACTCTCTAGGCCAGGATAGGCTCAAACTCACAGTGATCTAGCTGCTTCTGCTTCCCAAGTGCTAGGATTAAAGGCATGCCCCACCACTGCTCAGCAAATGTATAGCATTATTAATGCTGAGTCATTTAATAACTAAAAACTTGTAGCATCTGCTCCAACATTTTCTTACCTTTCCTCAAGCCACAGTTCTTGCAACCATCATTCTACCTAGTTTCTATGGCATATGACTTGCCTTATGAAACTTTCATTATTAGTAGTAAGACCTTTATTTTTATTTAATATGTATGGGTATTTTGCCTGCATGTATGTACACCATGTGTCTGTCTCTGAGAAGGTCAGAAGAGGGTGTCTCATCACTTGAAACTGGAGAACAGAAAGAACATTTTCCAATTCAATTTATGAAGCCACAGTCACCCTCATACCTAAACCACACAAAGACTCAACAAAGAAAGAGAATTACAGACCATTTTCCCTCATGAACATTCGTGCAAAAATGCCCAATAATGGAATAATGGAAAGTTTCTGCCAATTTATGGCACATTGCTTGGGAGAGGTCTTGTGGTCTTTGTTCTAAAGGTGAAATTGTTTAGCCCCTACGAAACTTGGCTTAGAGCCCCTCCCTATACTGTGATAGTGGTGTGGTTCAGTCTTGTTCAGTATAGGGTTCAGTATAGAGTTTAGTATAGGGGAGGAGCTAGAGACTTCTTTTATAGCAATTAGACCTTTGAGAGTTCTCTCTCTTAGCTTAGAAGAACCTTCATAGAAGGAGCTCTGGATAAGAGATAAGGACTCTTTTTGGGCTTACAGGAAAAACAGAGAAGCAGTTGGCAGAAAGAAAGCAAAGAAACCCTCCTGGGTTTGGAGGAGCTCATGAGGAAAGTAGATACTGATAGAGATCTCTAAAGAGCTAGCAGTGTAGTTGGAGAATCAGGATTGTAAATAGACATTTTGTATATAGTTAAGAAAATAAAATTACCTCACAGAAGTAGCAGATTTTTTAATCTCCATTTATGCTTCCCCTCTCTCCATTAGCATAAATATTAGATAATTTAAATGGATACATACTACAACAGAAAATGGGAAATATCCTTGAACTTGCTGGCACACGGGACAGCTTTCTGAACAGAACACCAATAGCACGGGCTCTAAGATCAACAATTAATAAATGGGACCTCATGAAACTGAAAAGCTTGTGTAAGGCAAAGGACACTGTCAATAGGACAAAAAGGCAGCCTACAGAATGGGGAAAGATTGTCATCAACTCTACATCTGACAGAGTGCTCACATCTAAAATATAAAAGGAACTCAAACTAGATATCGGAAAACCAAATAATCCAACTAAAAATGGGACACATATCTAAATTGAAAATTCTCAGTAGAGGAATATCAAGTGTCTGAGAAACAAAGAAATGTTCAGCTTTTAGCCATCAGGGAAATGCAAATCAAACTCCTTTGAGGCCACTCTTCCGCTGCGTGCTGAGTGACGTGATGACGACACAGGGCCCGCCTTCTACCCTGGTAGTGCTTTGGTGTTCCTAAGTCCTGCCGCGATCGCATCGGTAGCGACGAGTTTTACCCGGAGTATGGCGGATACCGGCTTGCGCCGCGTGGTTCCCAGCGACCTTTATCCCCTTGTGCTCGGCTTTCTGCGAGATAACCAACTCTCGGAGGTGGCCAGTAAATTTGCAAAAGCGACAGGCGCAACGCAGCAAGACTCCAATGCCTCTTCCCTCTTGGACATCTATAGCTTCTGGCTCAAGTCCACCAAAGCCCCAAAGGTGAAATTACAGTCAAATGGACCAGTGACCAAGAAGGCTAAGAAAGAGACTTCGTCCAGCGACAGCAGTGAGGACAGCAGTGAGGAAGAGGATGGAGCCCGGGGACTTCCCACACAGAAGGCGGCCGCACCTGCCAAGCGAGCCAGTGTGCCTCAGCATGCTGGGAAGGCAGCAGCCAAAGCTTCGGAGAGCAGCAGCAGCGAAGCATCCAGTGATGACGAGGAGGGAGAGGACACAAAGAAAAAGCCGGTCCAGCAGAAAGCTGTTAAGCCCCAAGCCAAGGCAGGCAGACCTCCTCCGAAGAAGGCAGAGAGCTCTGAGTCTGAGTCTGACTTAAGCTCAGAGGATGAAGCGCCACGGACCCAGAAGCCAAAGACAGCGGGGGCAGCTAAAGCTCAGAGTAAAGCGCCAGCCAAACCAGGTACCCCAGCGAAAGCACAGCCTAAGGCAGCCAATAGCAAGGCAGCCAGCAGCTGCAGCCGCCGCCGCCGCCGCCGCAGCAGCAGCAATAGCGATGGCTCGGAGGAAGAGAAGGCAGCTGCACCTCCCAAGAGATCGGCACCTGAAAAGCAAGTCGTGGCCAAGGCACCAGTGAAAGTAGCCGCCACCCCTACCCAAAAGAGTTCTAGCAGTGAAGATTCTTCCAGTGAAGAGGAAGAGGAACAGAAAAAACCCATGAAGAAAAAAGCAGGTCCCTACAGTTCCGTTCCACCGCCCCCTTCTGCTCCTCTGCCGAAGAAGCCCTTGGGAGCCCAGGCTCCGAAGAAAGCTGCTGCGCAGACGAGGCCTGCAGACCGCAGGGAAGACAGTAGTGATGAGTCTGATTCAAGTTCCGAGGAAGAGAAAAAACCTCCAGCTAAGACGGCCGTTTCCAAGACACCTGCCAAACCAGCTCCGGTGAAGAAGAGAGCGGAGAGCTCTTCGGACAGCTCCGATTCCGACAGTTCTGAGGAGGAAGCTCCCGCCAAGCCAGTCAGTACCACCAAGAGTCCCTTAAGCAAGCCAGCTGTCCCTCCCAAGCCATCTGCAGCAAAGGCAGTGGCACCTCCTAAGCAGCCTGCAGGCGGTGGCCAGAAACCTCAGAGCAGGAAGGCTGACAGCGGCTCTAGGGAGGAGGGAACCACCAAGAAAGGTGGGACAACCCCCAAGGCCAAGGTGACCGCTAAAGGGGCACCCGCCAAACAGGCTCCTCAGGCTGCTGGGGACAGCAGCTCGGACTCAGATAGTTCCAGCAGTGAAGAGGAGGAGGAGACAGCTAAGCCCCCAGCTAAGAAGAAGGCAGCAGGTGGAGCGGTTCCCAAGCCAGCCCCTGGGAAAAAAGC
>NC_045030.1:14895020-14923373 GCF_008632895.1 Mastomys coucha
GAAGAGGAAGAAACCGAAGTGAAGAAAAGGGCAGCCGGAACCAAGCCAGGTTCAGGCAAGAAACGGAAGCAGAATGAGGCAGCAGGTGAAACAGCAACTCCTCGAGCTAAGAAAGTTAAGCTCCAGACCCCCAGTACGTTTCCAAAAAGGAAGAAGGGAGGAAAAGGGGCATCTTCCCCTTTCCGAAGGGTCAGGGTGGAGGAGACTGAGGTGGACTCTCGCGTAGTTGATGATTCCTTTGACGCCAAGCGAGGTGCAGCTGGAGACTGGACCGAGCGAGCCAATCAGGCTTTGAAGTTCACCAAGGGCAAGTCCTTCCGCCAGGAAAAAATGAAGAAGAAGAAGCAGCAGCGAGGCAGAGGCTCCATCTCTGTCCAGGTCAATTCCGTCAAGTTTGACAGCGAGTGACCTGTGGTCATCTTTGGCAGAGGAAGGGTCATGTTGGGAGATTGGCACTCACCTCCACTGGACCCAGAAACTCAGTGTTATTAGGAGAGAATTGTGGCAAGGACGGTTTGGAGCAGGTCCTGAGGCGTTCCAGTCTGCAGTCCTCTCATGCTCCTACTTCTGAACAGGTTTGTTTTTGAGCATTGATTGTCAAGGACAAAAAGGATTTTTTTTTTTTTTAAGAAATCCATTTGGTTGTCAATTGCCTTCCTGTTCTGTGGGTCTTCAAAATTTGCATATTTTATATTAAATCACATCATACAGATTTTTGTTGTGATTTTCAGAGATGAGTTCCATAGATTAAAATCTTAGCTATTGCCTAATGCAAAGCAAAATGTCATGTGGTAATAATTTTTCCATACTGGAGTTGTCTATTTAGGTGAGTGTACAGACCCACATTTGATCCCTCCTTCCTTCAAGTGACGCCAACGTAAGTCTTGTGATATTTTTGTCTGCTAAGCATGCCTTGTGCTCATCTTCATCCATTGGGCCGGACACGGAAGCTTCCAGAAGCCAGCGTGGATCTACCAACTGTGGGGGATAAAACTGCAGTTCTTGGTACAGTATCCTACTAAACTGACAGAAGGGGTCTCCTGTGTGAGTGCCATGCAACTGTCTTGGTTTTGTTGTCAGTACCTATTACTGCTACATGTTTACAGTACCTTTTACTTTTAATTTCAAAGTGAGCTTTTCTGACATTGAGTGACTGTTACTTGACTGTTGTATATTAAGTTCCTGAATGTATTTGATTCTTTTTTTTTTTTTTTAACATCATCAAGAACAGAATGGTAAATTTCTGCATGGTTGAGTCATGGTCAAGGAAGTGGAATTGACTAATCTGAGTCTTGGTGTGAAGTACATAACATTGGATATATCCTGGACACCTGTGGTGAGGAGGAGGAGACAGAACAATGAGGTTTGGAGGGGTCTGAGCAGGACCATTTGGTCTTGACATTGGTACTTGGGAGTAATTATGTCCTGTTTAAGTTGTCCCCTGAACTGATTATTAGTACATTAACTATGATGATACTGATACAGACGAGCCAGGGGGCTGGGAGGCATAGTTGGGTGATAGCATGCTTGCCTCGCATTCACAGGCCGAGTGTGACCTCCATCATGGGAGGAAGTGAATGAGCAGAGAGATTCCTGGGCCAAGGGAGTAGATTATAAAGCCGTAGGATGTGACTATTGGCAGAGCTCAGCCAGAGTGAGGGAAGGGGGCAAGGGAAGAGCACCCTGGCTGGTCTTTGAGAACAGACACCAGGTTTCATGTATGAAAAATAAAGGCGCCACACATAGCCTCCCTTGTTTGGTTTCCATGGCCACCTTGTAACCCGCTAAAAGCTGTCTGTCTGTGGCAACTCCCTGAAGAAGTTTGCATGGTCTGTCTCTCTGTGTCTTACTACAAAACAATAAAATGAATGGTTCATGAAAAAAAAAAAAACTACTTTGAGATTCTATCTTACACCTGCTAGACTGACTAAGATCAATTAAACAAATGAGGATTAGGTGGGAATGTGGAGTGAATGCCGGGAAAGACAGCTAGAATTGATGTTCATGCTGGTAAGGATGTAGAGCAAGGAGAACACTCATCCATTGCTGGTTGGATTGCCAATTTGTACAGTTAGTATTGAAATCAATATAGCAGTTACTCAAGAAGGTTGGGTATGGATCTACCTCAAGATCCAGATACCACTCTTGGGCATATATTCAAAAGATGCTCCATCCTACCACAAGGATACTTGCTCAACCATGTTCACTGCAGGTTTATTTGAAATATCCAGAAACTGAAAAAAATCTAGATGTCCCTCAACAGAAGAATGGATAAAGAAAATATAGTACATTTATACAATAAGTACAATGAGTACAATGAAGTATTACTTAGCTATTCATAAAAGGACATCATGAAATTTGCAGGCAGATGGATTGAACTTGACTGAGGTAACTCAGACCCAGAAAGATGAATGTAATATGTATTCACTTAATGTGGACATTAGCTGTTAAGTGAATGATAACGAAGCTACAATCCATATAACTAGTGAGGTCAGTTACAGAGGAAATGTCTGGGGTTGGGGGTACATGTATCTTCCTGGGATGGGAAAATCAAATGGATTTTATTGGGGGACTGGAGGTAAGGGGGTACTAGAATGTGAGGATTAGGTGGGAATCTGGAGTGAATGCTGGGAGAGACAGCTAGAATTGATGTGCATTACATGGTTGTATGGAAACCTAGTATAGTGGAAACTTCCTAAAATATATGCAGGAGAGCCTATGAGGTCTCTAAATAATGGGTAAGATGGAAACTCACTCCTGACTATTCAGGAGATTCTTGGTATAACTATTATAATGTCATGCCTGGATTGAAATAAGATACGAGGGTAGAGAATTCAACATTTGAATAACACAAGGTAAACTTTACACAGTATACAAAAACATTATGCCTACACAGGAATAGGCAACCAATGTTTGATTTGATTTAAGGTTCACTCCATGAGATGGAGCCCATACCTGACACTGCTTGTGTGACCAAGAACCAAAGACTAGATAGCACAGAAATCTAGAGTAAATTCAAATACTACTGGTGTAAACAAACAAATAGACAAACAAACAGTAGTGATGACTCCTAATGATATTCTGCTATATGTATAGATCAGTGCCTTATTCAGGCATCATCAGAGAGGCTTCCTAATGCAACAGATGGGAACAAATACCCATAGCCAGATATCTAGCATACATGCCTGAGACACACACTCTCTCTCTCTCTCTCTCTCTCTCTCTCTCTCTCTCTCTCTCTCTCACACACACACACACACACACACACACACACACACACAATGGGAGGTCTCCATCAAATCCCTCCCCTCAGAGCTCCCTATGGAAGAGGAGGCAAAATGAGTGTAAGAGCCAGAGGGATGGAGGAGAGTAGGAAAACAAACCCTCTAAATCAACTGTGCATAGCTCACATACACTCACAGAGACTGAAGCAGTAACACAGGGCCTGCACAGGTCTGCACCAGGTCCTTAGTGTACACATGATAGCTTTCAGTTTCATGGTGGTATGGGTCTTCTAAGTATGTGAACAGGTGGGTCTCTGATTCTTGTGTCCTCTTTTGGGTTCCTTTCCTTCTGTTGGTTTGTCTTGTCCAACTTTGGTGTGATGGTGCTGCTTCTTCTTACTATATTTTATTTTGTCTTGTTTGGTTGTTATCTTTTAGAATCCTGTTCTTTTTCTAATGAGAGAAAGAAAGGGAGTGGATCCAGATGAGAGGAGAGGAGAGGAGGAGCTGGGAGGAGTAGAGGGAGGAGAAAACATTTATTTTCAATAAAATGGAGAAAAAAAGTAGGTATGCAACCAGCCCTGTTGTATGCTGATTTGATGTATATATCCAGGCATGGTATAGATGGATATAGGAAACAGTGATCCTCACTTCATAATAAAAGTACTGAATAATCAGAGTAGTAAAAGTGAAACAGGTCATATTTTGACATTGCAAAGTCATGCATTCCAAAATAAAAGGAAAGAGTGGCTGGCACACGTGTTTGGTATAAAATAGTGGTTGGTGTAGTCCATGATCACAGAAAAAGTCCTGCCCTCTTTTCCTGGTAGTTACAAGCTCAGTAACCTACCACAGTTCTAACAATAAATAAATCCCCCACCCTTGTGGTCTTTCATGATACACAGACTCAGTACTTCAGTAGACTCTAACTTTTCAATACTATGACAAGCTAAAAAGCAAGCACCCAAGTTGATACCTGCTGATTAGGTGAAGAGTATAGCTTATAACTCTAATACAAACTCTTTCTCCCTTCCCTCATTGGCGAAGTAATAAGGAGTATGACCTGACAAGTTATCTAAGTCACACCTTCTCCTTTGCCACTTCTGTTTGTCCTTTCCTTAACCACCACAACAACAACAACAAAAACCCCTGTGAATTAATCTCCATATTTTACTTGCAATGTCTATTTGAAAGCTATCAGATGCATGTTCTTGTGATGCTTGCAGATTGTTATACAAGTTTGGCTGTTAGTAATTGTCCACTTGAACCTTGTAGTGTAGGTTAGTGGCTAGCTTAGCAGGCTCCCAGGGTTTTCTGTTCATCTGTAGATGGAATTAAAAAAGACCCAGAACACTTATATTTTGAAAACAATTTACCAGATTTCACTTCTTGCAACAGATAAGGGTTCTTCTTCTGCCTAGATCTTTGCCAACATTTCCTACTTTTTGTTTTCCAGATGGTAAGGGAGGAAGTAATCCTTTGTGGGCAGTAAAACCTACAGGCTACTCACATGTTATAGTAGGAATGAATGTTAAGGTTAAAGGATAGTGTTAAGGTTAAACTTGTGGGGCCAGGAATCTAGGAATGAGAAACAAAGTGATTTATACTTATTTATGTGACAAATATTTGTTCATTTCAATTGCCTATTTGTTGACTAGGCTCTTTGCTCTTTTTATTGTTTAATTCTTTTTAAAAAAGTCTATCCTGGATGTTAATCCACTGATGGATATATCATCTTCTTTTTCCTCTTTTTTTTCTTTTTTTTTTTTTAAATCATTGTTTTAGAGAAGGCCTCAATGTTGGCTTAGGCTGGCCTGGAACTCATGATCCTCATGCTTCTCCCACAAATTTTAGGTGTGTGTCACAATGACTTATTAGGTCACAAGTTTTGAGTACTAGTATTTATAATTAAAAATAATAAAGAAAAATATATACAATAGTTACATTTGGCCGTCTGAAGCAAAAATTTAAGAAGAGTATGAAGTCAAGGCAGATTTATAATTCTTTGATCAAGTTCTTGTTAGTGTAACTGTGGTTTCTAGTATATATTTGGTCTTTAATGAACTTTACAATTACATAAAAGGTGGCACCTATAATTTTTTTAATGAGTAACATTCATTATAGAAGCTATGGTTTTAACATTTATACATATAGAATTTTGTTTGCGTTATTAAAGTTAACAAATATATAATGTTTTTACTTTTATAAGCTGCTCCTGGGTTGGACCCCAACATATGAAAGACACCTGTACCAATATAATAAACTGTTTGGAATAAGACTTCTATTTTGAATAGAGGTTGAGTAAAGTTTAAATTCCCAAGACCTCCCTGGAAACTGACATCCTACTTGGCAGAAAGAGGCATATATGTGGATAACTGACATCCTGGTTGGCAAGTTAAAACATGGATCTTAGACAAGGTAAGTCCCCTGCCACAGTTGAAAACCCCAACCAACAGCATCAGGATAAATGTACAACAAAGACATGATCCTAAGGAAATCACTATCCCTAAATCCTAATTGGTGGAATAACATGGAACAGATGTTTGTGGATTTCAGGTTGGAAAAGCCATATAGGGTCTTGACTCGAGGTCATAGTTCTGCTCTCAAACTTGGATTATCACCCTAATCAATTAGTCTCGGGATGACATTCAGGAAACCATCCAGTTTGACTGAGATTGGTGTTTGAGTGGTTTGTATGGCAATTCCAAGACCCCAAGATAAATAATTTTACTCAAGAAGTCAGATTCAGATTGATCAAGATCTAAATACTTCCCAAATCCCTATGCTAGTTTGTTTTAACTTTCAACTTGTTATAACCTAGCTTCAACTAGGAAGAAAGTCTTGATGAGAAATTATCTAGATTAGATTGTCCCATAGGCATGTCTGTTGGGGATTGCTTTTGTTCTTAATTGAGGTGGGCAGACTTTCCCTGAATGTGGGTAGTATTAATGTGCTGGGCCCTGGATTATATATAAGAACAAAGAAAATGGCAGGCATGGTGACACATACCTCTAATTCCAGTACTTAGGAGTCAAAGGCAGGCAGACTTTTATAAATTGGAGGGTAAGTCTACTCTACATAGTTAGTTCTAGGTCAGCTGGGGCTACAGTGACATGCTACCCTAGACAACAGCAACAACAACAACAACAACACAAAAGTAGCAGCAACAACAGAATAGAGAAAGCTGGCTGAACAGTAAGCAACACATAAGCATGCAGGAATCGTCACATTCCACCCTTGTTCTTGACTGTAGATGTGCTGTGACTAGCAGCTTGAGTTCCTGCCTTGACTTTCCCAAAATGATGGACTCTAACTTGGAATTGTAAGCCCCAAAGCCCTTTCATCCTCAAGTTGCTTTCTGTCAGTACATTTCATCACAGTAACAGGAACAAAACTACTAAAATTCATCATCTTCTAGTATTGTCCTCAGAGATTAGCTTTTAGTCTATGAATTTTGGGAAGACACAATCATGCCACAGCATTCACTATACCTAAGATTAAAACATCATTCTCAATAAAAAGTTCTCTATCAAATAAAGCAACACCTTCCCTCCCTCCCTGTCTCAACCTCTGATAACCTCTGTTGTATTTTATGTCTTTAGGAATTGTCTATTTAAAGTACCTTATCATAGAATTTTATCCTGCAATGCCAGGCTTATTTCACTTAGCATGATGTTTTCATGATTCATCCATGTCATAGCATGTATCAACATGTCATTTTTATGGCTGAATAATATTCTTTTAGTTGTTATACCATTTTTTTGTCCATTTATCTGTTGGTTTGAAACATTATTTCCACATTTTGTCTTTTGTGGCTAATACTGCTGTGAACATTAGCTTGCATGTATTTGTTGAGCTATATAATTGAAATCCTTTTATATATAGTAATTTTGATATAGGAATGGAATTTCTGGTTCACTTTTAACTAGCTGAGTAACCATGGAACTATTTGCAAGTCACTACAGGTTTCTCTGTATAACCTTGGCTGCCGTGGAACTCGCTATGTAGTCCATTTTAGAGGGATCATATCCAAAGAACTTCTAGGTCTTTGCAATTCAGCTGGAATGACATACCTTTAATCCCTCTGGCTGGAATACAGATACACCTTTAGTTAAGACCTTTAATCCCAAACAAGGTTAAGGTTAGTTTGTAGAAAGAAGATGTTTGAAAGTAACATCGAATTGGTGTAGGGCAGTTCACTGAGTGCAGTTCAGATGAGTTCAAGCAACGCAGTGAAGTTCAGTTCAGTGTAGTCACTTGAGTTTAGTTCATGGAATTCAGAGTTAGTTTTCCCAAGCAGAGCAATTCAGGAGAGGCTGGAGAGAAGCCAATTTGAACCAGTCTTTTTAGAGAGGAGTTTTGAGCCAGAACAGTTTAGTTCAACCAGGCAGCCAGAGTTCAGAAAGAACTAGAAAGGGTGAACTTATTCAGCGGTAAGTATGCAAGATGACAATTATATCAGGTGAATAAAAATTACATTTATAGATCAGGCTGGTCTTAAACTCAGAGAGATCAGCATGACTCTGCCTCCTAGTATTAAAATTTTAATGACTCTCAACCACAAAAATATTTTTGTTGCTGTTTTGACTGTAATTTTGCCACTGTTATGAATTGTGATGCAAATATCTATGTTTTTTTTCAATGGTTTTGTGGGTTGCAACTCACAGGTTGAGAAACACTAATCTAGAAGGATGCTTTTTAATTTTCTTGACAACACTTTTTTATGGACATCAGTTCTTAATAGACTAATGGATTAGAATGAAGAACCCAGAAACAAACCCATTTAAATATGGTCAAATATTCTCTAATGAGGGAATCAGAAATACACAGATAATAAGGGGTAGCCTCTTCACTAAATAATGTTGTGAAACTGGAGGAGCTGTGGTGCTCTGGGCCCCCTGGTAGTAGTGCTTACCAAATCCTAGGGCTGGAGGGTGCAGCACAGGAAATGCAGCATATGGAAAACCTACTCCCTGGTGTGGAGTGCCTGAGCCTTCTCAGAGTTGCATTGCTTAGGAATGCAGCCAAAATGAGTGGTTTGGCTTTCCCTTAACCTGGCCAGATTGAGACTTCCACACCAGTTAAAGATAAGGAGTTACTTTTGGTCTATCACCAATCTCAAGGTGACTGGATGACAGGCCACTAATCTGGCTAATCAGGCAGCAACAGATATCAAGAAAAAAGAAACCTCCAAAGGGTTGAGAGTGCAGAGGAGAAGCAGATGAGAACAGAGTAAAGGAGAGTAGAGACAGATGAAAGAACAGAAGCAGCAGACTGGAGATCTGGCAATACCTAGAACAGATGACTTCCAGAGAAGGAAATAAAGGGGGCTCCAATGATAGAGAGTACCCCACTAAAAAAGAAATGCTAAAATAGAGGCGAAACCTACCAGCTTCCTTATAGTTAATAGTCTGTCTTGCTAAAGCCTAGAGATAAAATCTCTTCTAAGAAATCCTGCGTCCAAGAGGCAACAGGAATTAATCAATACTCATAGATTATCCAAAGAACAGTGGACTTAGGAGTGGGCAGGGAAAGCTACACATTCCTTGTAGATTCAGAGGAGAAACCTATTCATGTCCTGAACACCACTCTAGCTGAGCCTACCTCACAGGATGAAATGACTACTCAGCTAGATTGCTTCTCCAACACTTTTGCAGAGACAGGAGGAGTCAGGATGGCTAAACATTGGACCCCAATTTTGACTGAACTCAAGCCAGGGGCAGAGCCTGTATAGGTCTAACAGTACCCCATGTCCCTAATTGCCAGGGAAGACATAACTCCTGTACTGGCTGGTTTTGTGTGTCAACTTGACACAGCTGGAGTTATCACAGAGAAAGGAGCTTCAGGTGAGGAAATGCCTCCATGGGATCCAGCTATAAGGCATTTTCTCAATTAGTGACCTGAGTGAATGCAGAACCCAGCATCCTAACCTGACTCTTTTGCATTATGTGGATGACCTCCTGGTGTCATCAGAAACCAAACAACAATGCCTAGAGGGGTCCCAGAACCTCTTAGAGGCCCCTGGAAATTTGGACTATCAAGCCTCTGCTAAGAAGGCCAAACTCTGCCAACCACAGGTGACCTATCTAGGTTACTATCACCAATGCCAAGATGACTCATTACCAGTATCTTCTCTTAAATCCCCTTAGGATAACCTTTCAGACCTCAGCTGCCCTAAGTTCAGCTACCCTGCTACCTGACCTAGATCTTGATGGACCTCTACATGACTACTCAGACATCTTAGCCCACATCCATGAGATCAGATCTTCAGGATATCCTCTTGATGGATGCAGAGGTGACATGGTTCACCAATGACAACAGCTTCATTCAGGACAGACAGAGGTACACTGGAGCAGCAGTAATCTCAAACACTGAGATCATATGTATGGAGCCATTGCCTGCAAGAATGTCAGCCCAGAACTGGTAGCTCTAACCAAGGAGCTGAGAAAAACCAAGAGACACAGATAGCTGATATGTGTTTCCTACTGCTCATGTCCATGGGGCTATTTATCAGGAGAAGGAGAGAGGCCTTTGGACAGAGAAGTCCCCAGGATCCAACAGGGAGGACATTAGCTGAAATACCCAAGAATAGGGAGATAGACCCTTTAGAGACCATATCCAGTGGTTAGGCATAGCAGTTGTGCGATGGGGCCACCATCCCATCTCAAAAATATTAACCCAGAATTGCTCCCATCTAAAGGAAATGCAGGGACAAAGAGTGGAGCAGAGACTGAAGGAAAGGCCATCCAGAGACTGTCTCATGTAGGGATCCATCCCATCTGCAGACACCAAACCCAGACACTATTGCTGATGCCAAGAAGCACTTGCTAACAGGAGCCTGATATAACTGTCTCATGAGAGGCTCTGGCAGAGCCTGACAACTACAGAGGCAGGTGCTTACAGCCAACCATTAGACTAACCATGAGGACTTCAATGGAAGAGTTAGAGAACAGACTGAAGGAGCTGAAGGGGTTTGCAACCCCATAGGGAAAACAACAAAATCAACCAACCATACCCCCAGAGTTCCCAAGAACTAAACCACCAACCAAAGAGTATACATGGAGGGACCCATGGCTCCAGCTACATATGTAGCAGAGGATTGCCTTGTCAGTCATCAATGGGAGGAGAGGCCCTTGGTCCTAATGAGGCTCCATACCCCAGCGTAGGGGAATGCTAGGGTGGTGAGACAGGAATGGGTGGGTCAGTGGGGGAGCATCCTCATAGAAGCAGGGGGGATGGGATAGGAGATTTGTGGAGGGAAAACTGGGAAGGGGGTAACATATGAAACATAAGTAAATAAATAACCAATAAAAAATAAAAAGAAAATCCTCTCCCAAATGAGGGCCTAAAAAGCTGGCAATTATCCCAGGATACCATAGAGATAGAGACCCAGTTTTAAAGGGCAACCATAGGACAGATGAAGCAGCCTGACACAGTGTCCTAGAAATCACACCTCTCTAGCCCTTGACCTCCCTGCATCTAGGGGATCCTATGCTCTCTGACCACCGTAAGTATTCAAAAGAACACTTATAACCTGGGCTAGAAATTTGCCTGTGTCCCAGTGTTATGATGCATGGTAGAGAAGAGCAGAATACAAACTATGCCAGAAGAAATGGGACTACACATAGTGCAGAAGATTCACTGCTCTTCCCACATGAGTGCCTGGAGAATGTAGGGTTTGATAAAACATGCTACTATCAGGATTAGAGATGTCAACTCTAAGAGAGTTGAGATTTTTAAAAACTATAAACCCTGTCAGCCAACTAATGTGGTGGCTAATGAGAAGAACCTTATAATATGTTCAGAGGCACAAAGCCTAGATCTCCTACATTACTAGGAGAATGAGGTAAAACCAGAAAAATTTAGATATAAATATTTACGGATGTTTATAGATACCTTTTCAGGTTGGACTGAGACTTTCCCCACCAAACATGAAACTACATCCATGGTGACAAAGAAGCTCTTAGAGGACATAGTGCCAAAGAATGTGTTTCCACAGATGATAGGGTCAGACAATAGACCACCTTTTGTGTCCCAGGTAAGTCGGAGCCTATCCAATATTCTTGGGATTGATTAGAAACATTATTGTACATATTTATGCCAGAGTTCAGGACAGGTAGAGAGAATGAACAAAACTTTAAAAGAAACATTAACTAAATTGACCCAAGAGACTGGCAATGACTAAGTTAACTCTCCTTTCCTTTGCTCTCTACCGGGTATGAAACTCCCCTTACCAGATGGGACTCACCCCTATTAAAATCATGTTTGGGATACCACCCCCATTGTTCTTTACATACAAGCAGAGATCATTGTTGAGCTCGAGGATTGCTAATTTCTTGACAATCTCAAAGGTGTCTATCCAATGACCTCATAAACATGTTTGGCCTAAAGTTCATGTTCTCTATGAAACAGGTTCCCCTCCAGCCAGGAGTCATTAGAACCTCTTTTAAAAAAGTCCCTATGTTATCATCTTGACCATACCCACCACCTTGAAGATTGATAAGATTACAGCATAGATCTACCCCACAGCCATTTACTGCTGTTGATGACCCCGACCAACAGGAAGAAACTCGGCCTCAGGACTCCCTCCTGTCTCCCATTGCTGGGGCCCTACACAAACCCCAGGGACACCATGATGACTGGGTGATGACAACCTTGACCCCATCTAAAATATGACTGGTTATGTTACGAGATAACATTTCCTACCTCCAAAAGTTTCTAGGCTCAATGGCAGAGATACTACAAAACAGAAAGGTCCTAGATTCAATAAGGAACACTATCGACAGCCCCCAAAGACCAGAAATAGTAAAAAGTCAATGACCAAAGTTAGAAAGGACCTTACTAATCATAAGAGAAACTTGGGAATATTTAGCTTATGGTCATGAGGAGTCACTATCAGTCCCTCTAAAACCTAGACAACAAAACCTACAAGCTCCAGGAAGCCCCATGGATGGCCCTTCTAGTTAACAGAGAAAGAGGTGAATGAGAGACCAGACCAATTCCATATTGGGTTCAGACTCCATCTTAGAGAACCTGCCCTAAGGTTGAATTAGAGTTAACTAATAGGTTGGTACCTAGCACCAGTTTCCAGTTTACCCTCCCCACCCAACAATACCTGCATGTAGTACCAGTTTCCAGGTTCTTCCCCAACAAATCTGCACTTCTCTGACACTTTACATCCTAACATCTGCCAGTCAGAAGAAACAAAGAAGTTAAGCTTATGGTTTGGTTCCCAGGACCAGCCAATTATGTTTTAAAGGCCATAATGCTCCTCCCCCAAATCAGATGTGTACCAGGCTAGATATTTTCTTTCACCTCTATAAATACTTGCCTGAAACTAGGTTTGGGGATGCCCCCTCTCATTCTGGTGCACCAGAGACAATGATGTGGTACAAGCTTGAGTTTGAATAAAGAGACCCTAGTGTGATTGAGTTGGTCCCTTGGTGATCTTTTGGGGTTCATGAAAGCTTCCTGGCACAACAGTCTTAATCAAAGATATAATGAAAGTAAGTGTTGGACAAGATGTGGAAGACAGGGAACACCATTGGACACAATGTGAACAAACACAGCCATCATGGAAAACAGTATGGAAGTTCCTCAAAACACAGAAAAGTGGAACTACCGTATGATCCAGTGTTCTCAGCCCTATAAATGAAGTTAGTATGTCGAAGGGACACTTGGACTCTCATGTTTATTGCAGAGCTATTGCACAATGGCTCAAAATGCCATCTATCCAATTGTCTATCAATTGATGGTTAGATAGAGAAAATGTGGTACATGTAGAAGACTATAGGTCCATGTGATGGCTATTCCTGGTTGTCAACTTGACTACATCTGGAATGATGATCAAGAAATGGAGTGGACACCTATGATTCTACTTTTTCAGTGTTCCAGCTTATACCGAAGGCCAACTGAGACATGTAGCTTCATGGGATTGAGCACCTACTAGATTCTTGGACTTTCTATTCACAGCTACCCATTGGTGGGTGAGTTGGACTGTAGATTAGAAATCATTCCAGATTTTGAGGCTGGAAGACACAGGTTTCTGACCTGAATCTTGACACACTCTTTTGATCCAGATCATGAGGCATAGTGGCCATGAAAAGCTTAGGCCCAGGCATGGTATTACACACCTCTTATCCCAGGAGACAGAGGCAAGTAGATACCTGAGTTCAAGGCCAGCCTGGGACAGAGCAAGTTCTAAATCTAGATGTGTTGGTACACAGCTTTAATCTGGGGCACATGTTCTGCTGGAAGCCTACATCAGGGCAATGGCAGAAGGAAGACTCTCTTTCCTTCACCTGCTTGTACTTACTTGCCAGCACATCTGTTGGAACCTATTTTTTCAGGATTCCAGATTATACAGCCAAACTCATGGGACTAAACAACTACTAGACTCTTGGATTTCCTATTCACAGCTGCCCATTGTTGGGTTAATTGTACTGCTGACTGTAAGTCATCACAAAAAAATTGCCTGTGCTTTCTAGAAAACCCTGACTAATACAGTCCATAAAAGTATGAATTCTTGTCATTTGTGATCACATAGATGGAACTGGAAGACATTGTGCTAAGTGTAATAAACCAGGCACAAAGGACTACATGGTTGCACTCATATGTAGAATATAAAAATATTTGATCTTTCAGAAGTTGATTCTCATTTCTCATAGAATAATTGTTACTGAAAACTGAAGAAGGTAGGGGGGAAAGATTTAGTTGATCCATATTAGGCAGTTTTTAAATAGGAGAAATAAGCCATATTGTTCTATTGCGCAATAGATAGTAAAAATGCTGTATGTTTTAAAGCTGGTGTAAGAAATATTTTTGAATTTTTTCATATAGAAATGATAAATGGGAAAATAGATAAGTCCCTGCTAATTTGACATTTGCATACTATACACATACATTTGCATACTGTACACTATACAGTAATATGTACAATTACTTTTTGTTAGAAACTAAAAATAGAGGCCGGAGAGGTAGCTCAGAGATTAAGAGAATCTTCTGGAGCAGAGTTCAATTCACAGGCCCACATGTGGCACCAATTCTCTGTAAGTTCGGTTCCAGGGGGTTTGACACACTATTCTGGCTTCCTCAAAGACATGCATGTGGTTCACAGGGAACATGCAGACAAAACACCCATACACATTAAAACCACTAAAATTAAAATAAACAATAATTACTCCTATATTAATGATTTGCAATTAAAGTGTTAGAAATGTTTGGAAGAGTAATAAAATGCCAAAAAGGTAAACAATATATTTTCAAGGAAGAAAAAAAAGGAAGTCTATTAATTTTAACCTGTAACTAAAATTATAGATTTATTAACTTTTATTTTAGTGATTATAGAATTTATTACTAAAATGTAAAAAGTTTCCTATGAAAGCTATTTAAGGGGAAAATCAAAAAAGATCCTAAGTGGGGAAAGGGAAAAGATTCTACTCTATCTAGCTCTCCTTCATCTCTTTGCCCCCAGTACTTATCTTTCAGAATACATGATCACATGTTACAAAGTGCATCACAAGTTCACACAAAAAAATCAAGATTGATTAACTTAATGGAGGTAAAAGAGACCAAATTAACTTGAGAACAGGCTGAACTTTGTTTTATGAAGGATGTTACAAACATTAAAGTCTTTAAGAATATAAAAATGTCAATAAACCTGAGAATTATTCTTAAAGGGAAACAACTTAGGACATTAAAGATTATAATTTAAAACAACAGAATCAAATGCTATAAGAAGTATTCATAGGAGACAGGAGAAACAAAGTTTGTGGCATCATTTGATTTCAGGTATTTTCTAAAAGCCCCTTAATGTATATTTGATGCTTGTAATCATACTTCAAGAACATTGGGTTACCTCTTCCTTTAACATTGACTTATAGTTTTCCTACTCTCAAGACTTCAATATTCTGTGGCACACCTACAATCAGCAATAAGATAGCATAGAATGTCAAAAGTAGAGGGTAGACCTGGAGGGGAGTAGGTATGGTGTTGACTGTTGGAAGTAAACAAATGAAAGGGGCAGTATCCATTAAAAATCATATGGATTATGGCTACCATAATTTCTACTCCAATCCTGCTTGAAGCATAGTAATATTAATTAGATACATGGAAACAAAGACATACATACATATGCAACGTGTATGCACATGCATATTATTATTAAGGATAAAAATGTCCATTTATATACTCAAAGACACCCAGCAGATAAGCAATAAAAAGAAATGTGATATGCTGGTTGCTACTCTTCTCTTGGACACTAGAGGGAGATCACGATTCGTGGAAAATAAATGAATGCACCCTTTCAAAGAAGTGAGCAAAAAAAAAAATTTTTTTCCTTTTTCCATTTTCCCCACAGAGCTGGTATTTTTTTACCAGGGAATTAGAATCTTTTTACTTGGTTCAGAAGCTTTAGATGTGTAGGTGTGATTGAAAGGATGAATTGATGTCTTAGGACATAATAGGAACCAGCAAAATTAAGGTTCTTTTATACGTTTGATTAGTTGCTGGAAATGTCATGTAATTATGGTATGCATGCCCTGCCATGGAAATGCTTTTTGAGTTTCACAGAAGCTACACATTCTTCTACACACACACACACACAGAGAGAGAGAGAGAGAGGGAGGGAGAGAGAGAGAGAGAGAGAGAGAGAGAGAGAGAGGGCTGAGTACGGCATTAGTGAGGCAGCCAGTGGTGTGGGAAAGTTTGGTTTCTTTCCCTCATTGCTGTCATGAAAATGATATTTCATTTGAAAACAGAATATTCATCTGAAAACTGCAACAGAAGAGCAAAGGGAGATTTAAAAACAAACAAACAAACAAGGGCCTTACTATTTGTGAAATGATTGTCTTTCTATTAGAAGGTAACATTCAAAGTTCTCACTGTAACCATGTCTAGAAAATAAAGGCTTAGAAAGATGAAAACCAAACCTTCATGACTTTTCTTGGTCTTGTTCTTTCAGAGGACAATTCACAGCACTCACGTGGCAGCTTACGACTGTCTGTAAATCCAGTTCCAATGGATCCACTATGTTCTGACCTCTCTGGGCAACAAGTACCCATGTGGTGCACAGGCATATATGCATGCAAAACACTAATACACATAACAAATAAAGAAATCCAAAACCAAGCAAGCAAACAAAATGAGGCAAGGCAGGCAGCCCCAGTGAAGAGAAACTGTCAGTCTCAACGTTACAGTAAAGAATGGAATCTGCTTCTGGGTGGAGACTTGCTGCAGACAAAAGCCACTTCCAGCATCAATCAGAGACCCTTTCTTTTTTGAAACGGCAGTGCTGAATGCAGAGAGATGTAGTTGGGAATAAATGACAGTTGAATGTCCATTCCTAAGCAGGATAGCCACACTACCCTCTCTCTAGGGCTCAGGGAACATTATGGAGCAGATTGCAGAAGGAACAGGATGCAGAAGGCTGTGAAATGCTTCATTCTGGGTACAGCACAGCCATTGCAATCATAGCACCTGCAGTTGCTAACTAGGCCTTCACAAGACTGTGCCTGTCAACAGTCTATCAAAGGGCAAGGAGGAGCTCATGAGGCCCTACTGCTTTCTTGCTGAACTATTAGTTTAGCTACTGGTGGATTCTGAGAGAAGGCAAGTAATTTTCTCCAGTTATATGTATCCACCAGGTACCAATGAACCCATGTTCAAACAGACGACCCTGGACTTACTTAAGGTTTCTATTGCTGTGATGAAACACCATGACCAAAAAGCAAGTTGGGGAGGAAAGGGTTTATTTATTTGGCTTACATTTCCACACTAAGGGAACTCAGTACGGAAATTTAAAAAGGGCAGGATCCTGGAGGTAGAAGCTGATGCAGAAGGTATAGAGGGGTGCTGTTTAGTGGCTTACTTCCCACGGCTTGCTCAGCCTGATTAATTTTGCCCACAATGGATTGGCACCTCCCCTACCAATCAATCACTAATTAATAAAATGCCTTATAGCGTGATCTCGTCAAGATATTTCCTCAGTTAAGGCTCCTTCCTTTCAGATTCCTCTAGTTTGTCTATCACAAACTAGTTGACAGACTAACCAGCACAGGCCTAGTTAAACTCCTCATGTCACAGAACAAGACAGAAACTCACAAATGCTAAATAGGGACTTGTTGGGAAGGGGTGTGTTGACAGGGCTGGGAAGGAAATAAGAAAGGCTGGGGAGAATCAGCAGAGTATGTCATATACATGTATAAAATTGTGATTTGGCCATGGCTAAAATTTAGTATGGAAACTATTGAACTTCAGTGAGCTGCATGTTTCAGTTTGAATGGTACAAGAAAATACTTTCAGAAATGATTTCGATAATACTTACAGATATGAGTGTTGTCCTGAATGGCTTCAGTGCAATGGAAATTTGCTTTGTGAAAACAAAGCAATGTTTGAGAATTTCAAAGACTACGAAGATGTAAATAAAACATTTGAAAGATAAGAGATGTGAAAACACAAAGGGAAAGATTGCATGATCACTGGAGTAATTAACTTGATTTGTTTAAAAAGAATACTTGAAAGTATGAATATGAAAATATATCAAAACTGAGCATTTGCTCAGTTGAAAGTCTGTAAATAATGAGGGCTTTAAATAATCCAGTATGAAAGAACATCAACACAATGGTGGTCTAACCAAATATATTGGCTTTATAACATAATTGGCAAAACATTTATGTGATTTATGGAAATATTACTATCTTTGCAGCAGGATGCTAAACTCTTTGTTTTTTTTTTTTAAACATAGAACAATGCCTTCTGAATATTTGTGTCACAGGTAGGAAGGATCACAAATGTGTGGCAAAGTGGGATTGCCACGAAAAAGTAGAGCAAGAACTGAGTCACTAGACCAGAATTTGGAGTGTGACATACCTTGTGGACTTGTAGAGACTCAGCTGTGATGCAACAGATAGCTATGAGACAAGAGCAAAGGTCTCTTTATTATAGCCCTCTCTGGCTTCAAAATAATGTCAAATTAACATCTACAATCATATTCATGGTCTAGGTTTCTGAGAATCTGTAACACAATTGATAGAACATGTCCAGACCAGAGGCAGGCAAAAAGGGAACAAAATGCCCTTCCTGACCTAGCCACTGAACAAGAAAGAAGAAGTATGAACCAGGCCAGTTGCTGGGAAGAAAGTGTTGATTTCAGAGGTTGGGTATACTGGGAGTGTTTATCACGGGAGCAATAGCACAACTGTTAACATTTGTTCCTGGCACAAAAGGCAACTTGGAGAGAGGTTCAAAGCAATTTCTATCTGTAAAACCTGGGACCTAATAATGATTTTGTTGTTTCGAAAGCCTTTCTTACCTTGCTTGGAGAGCACAATTGGCTGGTTTTACCAAAGTAGTATTTGGAAACAATAGCAAGTATCATGAGAAAATGAGGCATTATAGGAGAACCAGTCCAGAACACTCATGCCCATGTGATAGGTACCATGACTAAGGTTTGCAAACAATACAAGGAGTACAGAAAAAAGGCCAGGGCAAGTTTTCTATAAAAGTATGTGTGTGATTTACATCCTGAAGGAAAGACAAAGAGCTAGATAGAATAGGAAAATGCAAAGCTTAGGAATTCAAGAATACAATGAAGCCGTGCCACACATTCAGAATGCCTTAGCCAAGTAGGTGTATACATATGTACATATATATTCAATTGGCAGTTAGTGCAGAAATGGATGGCCGATCAAGGTGCTGAGAATAAGCATCTGTTTTGTGTTCAGCTTTTAATAGGACACTCACATAACCATTTACGAGGCTCAAGGAACATCAAAGAGCTGGATTATGAGCTGGATGCTGGGGAGATGAGGTATATTATAGGCTGAGGCATGGATTTCCTGAGTGCCAAAATTATAGAAACTCTGATTGCCTGCATAAGATCCCTACAAGACTGAACCCCTTAACATTCATTCTTAAATGGGTGAGGGTTTCATGAGGCCAGCCATTCCCTGAAGGAGATAAAGGCAATGGAGGGTTGCTGAAAGATGTCTTCAGTGGGGTAGCCACAGAGAATAGCTCGTGTGCTTAGCTCCGGTTAATCCCCATGAATCATAAACTGAAAACACAAACAATAGAAAAAGATGTGAAAGTGAAATGAGGACTTGGTGGAAAGATGGGGGCAGATGGAGGAGGAGGGGATAGAATGGGGTGTTAGTGATGAGTGTGATCAGAAGGTATCTGATACATGAATCAAGCTGTCTAACAATTAGTTAAATGTTTTAAAAAAGAAACACAGCAATAAGAGTGACAATATGTAGCATTGTATACAGACAGGAACTGGAGGTGGAAGGACATCATTTTTTAGATGGGGGAAAGCTTGAACACGTTCCTATTTTAAAAGGAATGATTATGTAGGTGTACAGAGAAACATTGTAGATGTGAGATAAGGCCATGAATGACTGATGGGATAGTTACGATTTAGGGCAACAGTTTTCAACCTGCAATCAGATAATTACATTAGGATTCATAACAGTAGAAAAATTACAGTTATGAAGTAGTAATGAAATAATTTTATGCCTGGGAGGGTCACAACAATGTGTGGAATGGTATTAAAGGGCCACAGCATTAGGAAGGTTGAGAACCACTGATTTAGGATGTAAGAAAGAGCTAATATCAAGGTGGTAGATGTTCAGATGGGAGATGTAAACCTGAATGGAATATGTTCATTTAACTCTTTAAGGCATTACATAAAAACTGGTGGAAATTTATGTTTGTGGGTGGAGGAAGAGTAAGGCGGGGTACTGAGACAGAGTTGAGGTTTAGTAAGGGAAAATCAAAGGAGAAATGGAATTCAGTTCAAAAGAAACAATGAAATGATGGGTCATGAGACCTATGCTGATCAGTGTTTTGTTTTGTTTGTTTATTTGTTGGTTAATTTGACCCAAGCTAACATCATATGGGAAGAGAGAACCTTAGTTGAGAAAATGCCTCTATGAGATTGGCTTGTGGGCAAGTTTGTGGGCACAATTTTTGATTAGTGATTGATGTGGTAAGACCTGGCCCATTGTGGGTGGTGCCATCCCTGGGCACATGCTCCTGGATTCTATAAGAAAGCAGGCTGTGCAAGCCACAAGGAGCAAGCCAGTAAGCAGCATCTCTCTGTGGCCTCTGCATCAGATTCTGCCTTCAGGTTCCTGCCTTGTGTTCCTGCCTTGATTTCCCTCAGTGATGGACTACAAGCTATAAGATGAAATAAACATTTTGCTCCACAAGTTGCTTTTGATCTTTGTCACAGCAATAGAAAGCAAACTAACATGGGAACAAAGGATACAGGAAAGGACTAATATCGCTGGAAAAGATGAAGAGGGTAAAAGGACTTACCTTGTGGAGAGACAAATTTCTTGCAAATAAAAGAGAGCTAAATGTAAATCTTTGCATATAAGTAAATCGAGAAATTGGTGTGGTTGAATTTAAATGTTTAAAGGAAGGAGCTAGGGAGATAGCTTAATGAATTAGATAGAACATTTGCTATACAAGCACAAAGATTGGAGTTCAAATCCCCAGCATCCACTTTAAAAGTTGGGCATGGCTGCATATACATATAACTCCAGCATTGGGGGAGAGAGACAGGTAGAGGCTGGGAGCTCTTTGGCCAGTTAGCCTAGCCAAAACCAGTGAGCCTCTGGTAAGATCATGAGATCTATTGGAGGCATTATGAAGTTTTCTCAGTCCAGTTTGGCATGTCCATTGGGCATCCTTGTTCAGTTCATGTTTGGGTGGCCATGTTGGTGCGAGTAGGTGAAGTGTGAGAGCAGACAGGACACTGGAAGGAGGCAGCTACTGTCCAGCTCAAAGTGAGAGGTGCCATTTGGAAGGCTAGGCCCTGATTGCTAGAAATTTCCATTTTAGGAGAAATGGTAAATCTTTTTTAAAAATGTGAAATGTTCCATTTTCAGATATTGGCAAGTAGTTTTAAAAAATACCGTGAAGGCCAAAGAAAGCAATTTTTCTACAAGCTGCCAGTTTGCAACCTCTAGGATAGAAAGGATTGTGTCCAGATTTTCTGAGATGCAAAACACGGGCAACTTTTTAAATAATAGTGAATATCTTTATTTCTTCCTTCCCAGACTGCTATGGAGATCACCACAGTAATTTGATCAGGTAAAAGGCTCCGGGAAAGCCAAGAACCCACCAGTTACACTTGGCACTCAAGAGGAAACCTAATTTACCATCACATTTCTGTCCTTTTTCATGATCATTTTGGGGTCCTTTGAACTCTCTTTGGTCTTTATGAAAAAGAACAGGGATGCTGTAATGTCCCGATGCAGTTTTGCCTTGCCAGGCCTTTCAGGTGAGCGTTCTTGTTGAATGTGTGCTTTGTACATTTTCAGAAACCTCTTCCTACCAGCAACTGTATTTTAAAATTTTCCAGTAATGTGCTCAGAGGTTCTGAGTGTGAACCAGCAGAAGGCTGAAGGTGAACAAATGAAGCCTTTCATCTGGTCCCAGGTATGCCTGGCTTATAGCAACTTTGCCATTAAGACTTCAGAGGCTGTTTGCTGCCTGGAACACTGAAAGGTTGTTAAACAGCTCCTGCCTTTTAAAACCGAGTAGAAGGTGATTGGAGCCTTCTCGAAGAAGGTAGGAATCGCAAATGTCATGCATGTTTAACTATATGCCTTCTGAGCTCATTTACTGAAGTATGCGTTTGATTTCGGTTAAATCTTTTTAAGTTTGTGCATTCTTGCTATTGAGTAATCTTTCCTGTGGGTGTTTAAATACCCGAATAAGTCATTCATATTCAAATCCCCCCCAGCCCCCGTAGTACATTTCTAATTTCTTTTATAAGCAAAACACAGTGGTTCTTTGCTGGAACTGTTTTTAGTTCCTCACCCCATGCGATTCCTTGGGCCAGCTGTTTCCATTGCCTGCGCAGTAAGACCCCAGGCCATGTTCACGTGGCGGGAGGGGGGAAGGAGAACAGCTGAAGCTGGAACCCCCAGCGGCCTCAGCTGCCAAAGTCCACTTGACTCTGACGCAATGCAACTGCACTCTCCATTTGTAATTTGTTCCTGTTCTACTTTTCCTTTTCAGCCTCTGCCACGCTCTCCTTACCCTCACCCCACAGTTTCTGCCCGCAGTCCTCAGGTTTCTGATGTACCCGGCCTGCTTGACTCTACAGAGCATCCAATTTGCCAGCTTTGCTGTGTATCACCCGTTCCTCTTGATCGTGCTCACACTTGCTCCTAAGAGGCCCTGGGCTCTGCTCCCGACTAGCTCCCCACATGTTACTGCCTTTGGCTCTGAGTTCAGTTGTCTGTCTCTGGCGGCCTGCCTGACCCACACTGCTTTAGTGCCTGGTGTGTCACGGATTTGCTGATTTTCTGCGACACCTGAAACAATAAGAAGCTAAGGAGTCCGTGACTTGTCCGTTTCTCCCTAGTTTTTCTTGTCATATCCTTAAGTGGCCCCAAATTGCAAATGAAACTTTCCAGGTACCTAGCAATCTGGACTTTCATTAAGCTCCAGAGTCAGGGTTAAGACTGGTAGAAGTGACTATGTAGGAAGGAACACTCCTTTTCACATGGTGGGAAAACTTGTTTATGGCGATTCCTAAATGGAGAGAGAGAGACAGACTTTGGATTTGAGTAGAGTGATGGATTTTGGGTGTTTTCATGGATGATTTTGAATGCTGGCCTTCTCATTTACCAGAGAGGATCTAGTCCTCGATGATGGGAAAATAGTTTTTTTAGAGAAATGATGGCTCCTTAACAAATTCCATTATTCTAATCTGCCACTTTTTTGTCTTCTGAATATAGTCTGTTTACTTACAAATGAAAAGATTTGCATCTGTTTTAGATACATTCATTCATTTACCATCATCCTTGAGGCTAAATTGATTTTTATTTGGTTGACATGTTAAGATGTCAATAACATGACAAATATTACAGCTATATTAAAATGTTTATTTATTTATCATTTTATTTTATGTGTATGAGTGTTTTGCCTGCAGATCTGTCTGTGTACCACTTACATGCCTGGTGCCTGTGGCTGCAAGAAGAGAGTTTCAGATCACCTGAATCTGGAGTTACAAATATTTGGAGTTGAGAGCCTCCATGAGGGAGCTGGGAATTGTACTAGGGTCTACTGGATGAGCAGTTGGTGTTCTTAACATCTAAGTCATCTTTCCAGCTTCCGATCTTGAAAAGTTAAGATAATTTACCAATTTTATTTTTTGTCACACAATTAGGAAATTAGCACATTACTAATAAAATTAATGCCAATAGTAAATATGATTGTTTTTGCTATGGGCTAGGTACCACACTAAGGGCTTTATATGCTTTATAACACTTGCAGAAAAACTGATGTTACTGGAAATCATTGCTAAGTGGGATATAACAGATTCAGAAAGACTCAGGCTCAAAGCCATCACATTTTCACCCATATGAAGAACCTAGACTTTAAATTATACATGTGTGCATTAATACACACACACACACACACACACACACACACACACACACACACACACACACGGGGCAGGGCGGGGCATGTTGTGAAGATAGAAAGAAGACAATAAGATGGAAGGAAGAAATCTTATAAAGGGAAATAGAGTGTGTAAAGGAATACATGTGATAAAGACAAACTGGTATAGTCCCTATAGAAATAAGTGTGGACATTCCTCAAAAGTTAAAAAATCAATTTCCCTCAAGATCCATCTATACTGCTCTTGGGCATATACCCAAAGGATTTTACATCATACTATGGAGATACTTGCTTATCCATGTTCATTATTGTTCTAGTTTTAACAGCCAGAATTTGGAAACTGCCTAGATGTCCATCAACTGATGAAAAGATAATGAAAATGTAAACATTCACACAGTGAGTTATTATTCAGCAGTTAATAGAAATAAGGTCATGAAAATTGCAGGCAAATTGTCCCAAGTGAGATAACCCAGATTCAAAGAGACAAATAGTGCACACTTTCTCTTATAGGTGGACTTTACCTTTTAAGCTTTAGATGTATGTATTCAATCTGAATAACATCAGAGGTTTGGTAAGTAAGGGACCAATTTTGAAAGAGAGCAAGGAGGGGAAAATGGGAGGGTTTGATAGAATTAATGGGAAAGGGGAAATTATATAATTATATTGTAATCTCAAAAAATGAAGGGAATAAAAAGGAATATACACTTTATCAAAGTCTCATCCATGATGCATCCCAGGACCAAGGTCAGGTTTTTGAGAACTTCCTGTAATTCCTGCCACAAGAATATCCAAGAGTCTAATCTTCTTGGGAACCAGTATGCCCATGGACATAAACCCAAACATACACTGACATCACATAATTAAAATTAAAACATTGTTAAATGAATCAATTTTTACTCATGAATGCTTTTCTTATATAATAATTCATTCCTATAACTCAGGTGTTGAGGCATCTAAAGGCTCACCCATAGAGTTTTTCTTCATCATGAATTGGTTCATGTAATAGAAAGCAAACATGTCGGCTTGAAGTCAGAGAAAGCAATCTTTCTCAGTTGGTAGTATCATTTGGGACAGTTTAGGAAATGCTGCCCTTCCGGAGGAAATATATCACTGGGGGTGGGCTTGGCAGTTTATGTTGCCACCATTTCTAGTACCTACTCTCTGTTTCATGGTGTAGGTTGAGGATACGAGCTCTGAGCCTCCTGCTTTAGCTACCGTGCATGACATTGTTGAGTTGCCACTTTCATGGTGACCCCCATATCCCTCTGGAATTATAAGCCAAATTAAACTATTTTGTAAGTTTCTCAGGCTCTATCTCTATTTCTAAAAATTTAGTTTTAGAAAGTGGCTCTATTTCAACAGAATGTATGAAACAACAGTCTACAACCATACTCCGTGATGACTATTATTTTGTAAGTAGAATAGCTTTAATGGGAACATGGTTAAAATTTCCTCTAGAGTTAGGGTTCAAGCACAGGCCAGGCATGCACAGTGAGTGCTCTCCCACTGACCAGCATCTCTACCTCTTACCTTACAATTTTTTAATGAAAAATAATAATAATAATAATAATAATAATAATAATAAAATATTTTCATACATTATATTCTGATCATGATTTTACCTCCCTCATCTCTTACTGGTTCCTCCCCACCTCTCCACCTACCAACTTCACAACTTTTCTTTTTAGAAAACAGCAACAAAATCAAAACCACCACCACCACCACCACCCACACAACCACCAACAACAAAAGAACCCACAACCAACCAATCAACCAACTAACCATTCAACCAACCAAAACCAAAGCCTAGTTAAAAATGCAGTTTTAGAAAAGTGCATCTATGTGTCATTTGGTACAAGTGTCAATTCTTTAGTTACATGGCAACCTTACTTATTCTCTAGCCTTGTGGTGGTTTGAATATGTTTGGCCCAGGGAGTGGCACTATTAAGAGGTGTGAACTTGTTAGAGTATGTGTGGCCTTGTTGAAGTAGGTGTGTCACTGTAGGAGTGGTCTTTGATACTTTCCTCCTAGCTTTGCTCCATAATGATAATCCACCGAACTTCTGAACCTATAAGTAAACCCCAATTAAATGCTGTCATTTATAACAGTTGCTGTGGTCATGGTATCTCTTCACAGTAGTGCAACCCTAAGACAAGCCTTAAGTAGTTTCTTCCTTGTGAGGACAAAATTTAGAATTTCCTGTTTCTCATCATGATCAGCCTATTACTTGCCATTGCTTTCATGGATAGCTGTATTTTTAAAGCACCATGGTTTCCCTTCTTTGATTCAATATGTTGTGAATACTCAAATTATTTTTGAAAGAGGCTCTTCATTTTGCTTAATGTATTTCTTGTTCTTAGATGATAATCAGATTGGTCTTTTAGAAGGTACCACTGCTACCTGGGAAAACTCAGCTCAGTGAAAGGCTATTGTCTCCCCCTCACCCCTTTAAAAATGCCAATCAAACAAATGGCTGAATTTACATCCTTCTCTCTGTCTTGGATTAGAACTGGAGTGTCAGTGTTTTCTTAAGGAGAACAAAAGAAATCATCACCACTGAATTCACCACTGTAAACATTAGATTCACTCCTCAACATTTTTTGTTATCTCAAAGCTGGACCACTAGAGACACCAAATTTTCAATGCAAACCTAAGAACACTTAGCTTTTAAAGACCTTTGGTTGTCTCTGCTTCTATTAGTAATGAGCAGAGTGTCTCTGAACAATATTTTGTTTCCACAGTTCTATGGAACAATTTTATTCCTGCTTTAAAAAACACTTTTTATTTTTTGTTTGTTTCTTTTGAGGATGTAGAAATCTTTAAAAAACACATTAAAAAAACCTTTTGTACCTAAGCATTTATCTTTATCTCACAATAGAGTTTTTAGATTAAAAACAGTCTGTTCTTAAAAAAAAAAGCTATACAGTTTTCTAATATTTTGAGCATTGTTTTTCCTTGATTTGGCATTTGTAATTGTTGTGGACTACGGACTTTTTATAGAGATTTTAATCAGGGGGAAAAGAGATGAAGGGGAAAATAGAATAGGAATGTTGGGCCCTATTTGGCCCTGGTTTGGGCCTTGAGGACAAACCCTAGCCTGGCTCGAGTTTTGTAAACTGTCTCAGTCACTTCCATACTGGAGTGACTCAGCACAACCTGCTTAAGCCTGCCTTTGCCTAGCTCCTGCTGACGTAGAGTAGAGTAACTTTGTTGGCTCCATTAGTCCCCCCATACCCTTCATCAACTTTCCCCTAAGTCATCTCACCTCAGCAGAAAACTCCACCTCCTCTCTCAGCCCTTTATGAAGAAAAGATTGATACATTAAAACAAATTCCTGCTTTGACAGACTCCCAGCTCGGGGTGGTTATTCTCCTGAGGCAGGAGATCCAAGCCTCGATACTGATACTCATCATCCCGCTCAGGCCTGAGAGACTCAGCTGGACCGAATTTCCCTCTCCCTCTCCCTCTCCCTCTCCCTCTCCCTCTCCCTCTCCCACCCCCCATCTGTGGGCAGAGGGCCAGGCATAGGAAGATTAAATGGAGAGGGGATAGGAGAGCAGGCTAAAAGAGGGAATATGGGGAGGGACAATCAACACTGAAGGCCTTTTGAAAAGCCATATGGAAATCTACCCCGATCAAATTTCCTAATATGCATATGAAATTAAGTGGAGTCATCATATAATGGGGGAAGAATATGCCCCAACTAGATATCTTATGGCACCAACTAAAACCTCTAGTATTGGGAATAGGTTATATCTTCTTTAGTTGTTGGCCAAAGGAGTGCTCTAGACATCCCAATAGAAATCACAGCCTATTACTAAGGCTACTGACTAGGTTCCATAAGAGTTTTGTCTTTTAGAGAGTCATTGTATTTATGTGTTCCTGCATGAGTTAATGTTTATTTGCACAGTGTGTGTGTGTGTGTGTGTGTGTGTGTGTGTGTGTGTTACCTGGGAAGGTCAGAGGACATTGGATCCCTTAGAACTAGAATTACAGGCAATTATCTGCTATCTGATGTGGATGCTAGGAATTGAACCTGGGCCATCTATAACAATGGTAAGTGTCAAATGCTGACTCATTGGCCTAGCCCTCTTCATCAATGTTTTATTCATTAGTGTATATCTAATATCCTGTATAGTCTCTGCTGTATAAAAATGTTGCATTAACTTTACCCAGAAAGAAGTGAGCAAACATCTGTTTATTCCACTTATGGCACCAATGACAGAATAGAGCACAATCCCACAGAAGTCTGACTTGGTGAACTTATGACTTCCTTGGGCTTAGGTTGCCACCAGGTTGTGCCTTGCCCTCAGTTCCTCCTTATTGTGTAATACAGTGGGTTTTCAGGCCATGCCCTGATGGATTTTACAAGCAGTTTTTGACTCTGTTTTGATGATGGAGGATGACTCTCAATGTGGGTATCTGTGTGTCTGATATCACCCACATATCATAGATGAATAAATGACCTATCTGATTGTTGTCTTCTTAAAACTTTCCTTGGCATCGGGTGGAGAAGGTAAGGTGGCCACTAAGTCTTCATCTGTCTGTGAATGTCTTTTTTTCTTTCCTTACAGCAAGAGTCATATGCCTGGCAGCTATGGAAGTTCAGGGACTAAACAAAGTAAGATTGTGGTTAACCCCAAGTCTAGAGTACACCCATCTGGAAACATCATTTAAATTTATTTCTTAGCTTCATGTTCATGT
>NC_045030.1:14923383-14933965 GCF_008632895.1 Mastomys coucha
GGGATTTTAGGGACTCTTCCTCTTACTGAATTGCCTTGTCCAGCTTCGGTGATTGGAGGCTTTCTCTTTGTCTTATTCTCTCTTGTTTTGTCCTGTTTGGCTATCATCGCTTGGAGACTTGTTCTTTTCTGAAGAGGAAACAGAAGAGGAGTGGGTTTGGTAGAGAGGGGACGTTGTGAGGGGGTGCTAAGAGGAAACAAGGGAGGGGAAACTGTGACTGGGATGTAGTTATATGAGAGAAGAATTTATTTTTGATAGAAAAAATAAAAAAGATAATCTAAAAAATGATAAATTAAAAAAGGAAGCTCTGGGATATCTATGTGACTTTCCTACTTTTAGGAAAATAAAGGTAATTGGGTGGAGGTTGCCCATGTGCTATGCTTCGGGATCGTGTAGGTTCCATTCAGACTTTAGTTACTATTGCTGTTAGTACTATTTGTTAGTCAGCTGATACTTTCTAAAAGACTATAATATGGGCAAGTGTTATACTATTTATTTTCATCATCTATTATTTTATCAACATTAAAAGGGAGAAATTGTAGGCTTAGGGGAATAAACTCACTTGCCAAAAAGCCACAAATTTTGTCTCTATTACAGGTTTGTTCTATGCTGAAACTAGCTTCTTTTCTTTTCTTTCTTCTTTTTTAAGTACAATGTTATCTTTCACCTGATCTGACTATGGGTACAATTTTGCTACAATTTGTAGATGGCATATTTTGTGTCAAGAATTGGTGCTAGGAATGATCAAAACCAATATGAACATATCAGAGAAATCCTTGCACCTCAATGACTTTTGCTACACTATTCACAACCAGCAGGCCATGGAACAAGCTTACATGTCCATCAGCAGATGAACCAGTGATAAAAATGTGACACACATACACAGTGTAGTTTTATTCAGCAATAAAGAACAAATGAAATAATAACATTTGCTAAGAAATGCATAAAACTGGAGACCATTTTTTTTTTGTTAACCACAGTAAACTAGACTCAGGATGTCAAATGCCATAGTTTCTCTAATATGCAGACTCTAGATTTAATGTGTATGTGTGTGTGCGCGTGTGTGTGATGAAAGCAAAAGGAGGGAGATCTTAAGGGTGTATGAAGGTTACCAGGGAAGAATGGAATACATGTGGCATGAAAGCAGAAGAAGAGACCATTGGCATGGAGGGAGGTGACCAGCAAGAGAGGGGCAAGAAAGATGATGAAATAGAGCAAAGTGAAATGACATATATGCAATTTTAATTTTTTAAATCGTATTTTTTTTTTTGGTGTTTTCGAGACAGGGTTTTTCTGTGTAGTCCTGGCTGTCCTGGAACTCACTCTGTAGACCAGGCTGGCCTCGAACTCAGAAATCCGCCTGCCTCTGCCTCCCAAGTGCTGGGACTAAAGGCGTGCGCCACCACTGCCCGGCCTAAATCGTATTTTTTAAAAGATTTATTTATTTCATCTATATGAGTATACTGTAGCTTTCTTCAGACACACCAGAAGAGGGCAATGGATCCCACTACAGATGGTTTTGAGTACTATGTGGTTGCTGAGAATTGAACTCAGGACCTCTGGAAGAGCAAGCAGGCAGTGCTCTTAAATACTGAGTCATTCCTCCAGTCCTAAAATCTTATTTTTAATGATGGTTTTTAAATGTTTTAACCTCTCTTGTAACCCACTACCCACCAGATGGAGAGGAATAGAAAGGATAAGGGGTAAGGGAACCTGTTTAGAAAGGGTTCTTTGGAGCAACTCCCTTCTGTGTTGTCTGGAAATCAGCAGTTCAGTTCATAGGTTAGCAGGCAGCGACAGCTAGATCCACTGGCAAACACTTCACAGATACATCACCAGTCCAGATCGGTAGAGTCTGGTTAGCAAAGACCTAGCAGAGACAGCCAGGCTCAACCTAGCTCACATCAGTAGGAAGGACCAGCAGGAACACCAGCAAAAGTTCTCTGCTATGTCTCTCTCAGGGAAGTGAAGATCAGTGGAGACTTGAGACCCATAAGCATTGCACAGCTTATGGGTACCAGTAAGCTGAGCTCTGTTTCTGTCACTCCATGAGTCCTATTTATACCCTCTAAACATCATATGGCCTCCACATGGCTTGTCTCAGCGTGTGACTTGCCTTAGCAAAACATTATCCAATTGACTTTCCAAAGAACCCTTAAGTTTCTACTTCACACACACACACACATGAAATTTCACAATGAAATTCATTATTTTGTATACTATCTTTATACAAAAGACAAAGTGAATTGGGTGATCCAAGATTTATGGCTATGGACTCTTTCTTTCAGATCAACACATATCTAGATTTGGAAGATAGTACAATCAATTTTTTTTCCTTTTTCCTTTCTTATTGTTGTTTCTTGATCTAGAACCCAGCATCTCATGTACAGTAAGCATATACTTTACCATTGAGTAAAACTCCCAGAACTAGAGAAACATGGTTTGAGTGTCTAGTCTGGCTGGGATCAGGGAGGACATAGACTTGGGCAATTTAAAAAGAAAACACTTTATATCTCCTGGAGAAATTAAAATTTAAAAAAGAGGTTGATTGTCCATTGCACAAGATAGAGAGGAGACAAGTCGGTATTTCTCCTGGCCTTCTGCCAGCAAGTGTTGATCACACTGTCCTACTCTCTACTCACATAAAAGTAGATAATGCAGATGTAATTATGTTCTTTGTAAAACTAAAAGTTCAGTTTGGTTGTGAGACATATATATGGGAGACTTCTAAAACTCGAATTTGGGAAGTAAAGAAGAAAGTAGAGTGTAAGGGAGTGTAGCATTGAGCTGAAGCATTTGATCAGAGGTCAAGTTTGTCATTAGGCTTCTTTGACTATGTCCTAGGAACGGTGCAAAATCATGTTTTTCTTTTCAATAGTGAGAATTAAAACCAGGGCCTCACATATATTAGCATACCTTCTACTACAGAGTCAATCCTATACATCTAATATGAGAGACAGGCTCCACATTGTAGATTGTCTTGGTTTTACCATGTAGCCTAGGGTGACCTTGAATTTATGGCAATCCTCCTTCTTTAACCTCCAAGTGATGGGATTATAGACATGAGCTATCATACCTGGCTTTTCTAAGCAATTCTTGACAATAATATTCACAGTTTATAACCCCCCCTTGTTTTTTTAGCTCTCCTGGAACTTATAATGTAGACCAGGTTGGCTTTGAACTCACAGATATGTCTACTTTTCTTTGTTTTCCTAGTGCTGGTATTATAGGCATGCTTTACCATGCCTGGCTATCATTAAAACCTATTTATAGAGGACATCATGCTAGGCAGGTGATACATATTATCTGCTCTGAGAGTAGATTATCCCTATTTTACAGATAAATTAGCTGTGGTTCAAACTGGCTGAGTAATGGCCTAAGAGCAAACTGCCAATGTAACATCTCAGATTCAAACATGGTTGTTTTTTTTTCTCTAAAATCAGCTCCTTTTATATATGAGAAGGTGACTTGTAGTAAAAGAAAGAGAAGCTTATATGTAGGTAAAAAGATGTTGAAGACCATTAGTGAACAGAGATGCTGAACTCAAAACCACAATGACACAATGTGTTATGTATACTTCATGTGTTAGTTTTACTGCTGTGAGTAGACACCATGACCAATACAAGTCTTACAAGGATAACATTTAGTTGAGGCTGGCTTACAGGTTCAGAGGTTCAGTTCATTATCATCAAGGTGGGAACATGACAGCACCCAGGCAGGCATGGTGCAGGAGGAGCCAAGAGTTCTACATCTTCATCTGAAGACTACTAGCAGAATATTAACTTCCAGGCAGCAAGGATGAGGGTCTTAAGCGAACACTCACAATGATACACCTACTCTTACAAGACCACGCCTACTCCAACAGAGCCACACCCTCTAATAATGCCACTTCCTGGACTGCACATATACAAACGATCACATTTAACATTTCAAAGAAATTTTTTAATTGGATATTTTATTTGTTTACATTTCAAATGTTATCCCCTTTCCTAGTTTCCCCTTTGCAAACCCTCTATCCCATCTCCCCTCTGCCTGCTTCTATGAGGGTGCTCCCTCCCCCATCCACCCACTCCTGCCTCACCACTCTGCACTGGGGCATCAAGCCTTCACAGGACCAAGGTCCTCCCCTCCCACTGATGCCTGATAAGGTCCCTTCAGCTCCTTCGGTCCTTTCTCTAACTCCTCCATTGGGGTCACTGTGCTTAGTCCAATGGTTGGCTGCTAGCATCTCCTCTGTATTTGCAGGCTCTGTTAAAGCTTCTCGAGAGACAGCTGTATCAGGCTCCTGTCAGCAAGCACTTCTGGGTTTCCACAATAGTGTCTGGGTTTGGTGTCTGAATATGGAATGGAGCCCCAGGTTGGGCAGTCTCTGGACAGCCTTTCCTTAAGTCTCTATTCCACTCTTTGTCCCTGTATTTCCTTTAGACAGGAGCAACTCTGGTTTAACCTTTTGGAGATGGGTGGGTGGCCCCATCCCTCAACCAGGGTGAGGCATGCCTAACCTTTGGATATGGTCTCTACAGGTTCTCTCTCCTGCTTGTGTGGTATTTCAGCTAATGTCATCCCTGTGGGGTTCTGGGAGGCTCTCATTTTCCTGGCATCTGGGACTTTCTGGTTTCTACCAACATTTTTCTTTTCTTAATTCCTTCCTTCCTTCCTTCCTTCCTTCCTTCCTTCCTTCCTTCCTTCCTTCCTTCCTTTCTCTTTCTTTCTTTCTTGTTTGTTTTTCAAGATAGGGTTTCTCTGTGAAGCCCTGGCTCTCTTGGAACTTGCTCTGTTGACCAGGCTGACGTCAAACTCAGGGATTAACCTGCCTCTGCCTCCCAAATTAAAGGCATGAGCCACCATCTCCTGGATCAATTTTTCTTTTCCTTTTTTTCTTTTTAAAAAATCAAATCATCCATGCCCCTTATTTCTTCACATCCATCCTCCACCCCTTCCCAATACCTGCAATATGACTCTTTCCCAACTTCATGCTCTCATTTTTTTTATGGAGTACAGTTAGAGCTGTCAGTATTTACATAAATAAAGGCCACTTGCTGGAGCCTGGGTAGCCTCTCAGGGCCTGTTTTCTTGAAGAAAAGTGACTCAGTAGCCATCAATTGTCAAGAGCTCTTCAGATATGAGTAGGATTTCATTATCTACCCCACCCCCACCCCCACATTTTCAGGCTTGGATTTTGTTTGGCTTAATTTTGTGTAAACTATTACAGCCACTATGAGAATTCATGTGTGAAACAGGCCTCTCATGTCCAGAAAACATTATTTTACTGTAGCCACCCATCTTGCTTTTGCAATCTTTCTGTTTACTCTTCCATGATGATCCTTGAGCCTTGGAAAGAAGGTCTCTTTCCTTGATTTAGATGCACCATTTAGGTCCAAGCACTTACTCTCTCATTTTCAGCATATTGCATGCTTGTGTGTCTCTATATTAATAGCCATTTCCAGCAAAAAGCTTTTCTCATGAGGGTTGAGATCTTATGCATATAAAATAAGCACTTAGGGGTTAGTTTAATACTATGTTTATTTAGCAAATTGTAGTTTTTTTCTACCCAAGGACCTATGATCTGAGATAGCCACTGGTTCTTAATTCAGTTAATGGTATCTGGCATGAATCTTGTGGTGCAGGCCTTAAACAAACAAACAATATTGGTTACTTCCATAACATTTGTGTCACTGTTGTACCAGTGGATATATCTTGCTAGGTTAGTAGTTGCATAGTTCACAAAATTCACAGATGGGTAAGACCGTTGATTAACTTTCTCCCCCCAAGAACATGCATAGAACCTTCTAGCACTATTAAAACTAGCTAATAGAGGTGGACATTTTGTGGAATTCACTATCAATTTGACTTCTCTGTGTCCTATGATTCAAATATGTGGTATATTCAGCAATAGGGACAATACTATCAAGTTAGACAATAACCAAGAGGCTGCCAATAGTCTATAATGTTTGACTCTCCCTGGCCAACAACTCAAAAGGAGGTACCTTAGACCTGAAACTGGACTTTTTATTTCTTATCTCCAGAACTCACACTGAAACTTAATTACCTGTGTGACAGCATTAAGATGTGGGAACTTTAAGGAGTAATTAGGCAATGAGGGATGTAACCTCAAGAGCATGATTGGTACTGATTGGTTTTCTTCTGTTCTGCTTTGTGAGAAATCATGTTCCCCTTTCTAGATGATATAGCTTTTTAGGCAGCATCATGGAAGGTGAAACTTGGCTCTTACCATGTGACAAATTACTATTGCATTGATACTGAATATCTCAGCATTTTACACTTTAAGAGATAAATTTATATTCCTTATAAATTACTCAGTCATAGTCACCCTAACTAAAACAGTAAAACATAGGCATTTGAAATCACTGGTAGGATCAAAAGTAGACAATCAAACAAAACCACAACTCAACTATGCTACAGCAAGTATTATCTATGATATGTAAAACTGGACAACTCATATACTACTTATATAAATGTATAATAACACAACTATGGTGTAACAGTTTATCAATTTCTTATAAACTAAATAGCTATTACATAATCTATCATTATACCCTTGTTATTCGAGAGAAATGAAAATTTTTGTTAACAAAAGAGTTGTATACAGATGTCTATAACAGTTTTCATATTAATGCTAAGATGGAAATAACTCAAACTTTCTTCAATAGTTATATGGATAAGCAATGTAAGTCTATATAACAATACATTCCCCAAGCAATGACAATGAGTGAATTATGGATATATACAAGTATATGGTACCTCATAGGCATCATGTTAAACAAAAAAGCTAACCTTAAAAAGCATGTACCATATCATTTAATTTACATGAAATTCTAGAATAAGAAAACAAATTTATATTTGTAGAAATATGATGAGTGTATTCCTGTGTGGGTGTGATTGATTGCAAATGAGCAATCATTTGGACATGAGCATGAGATAATTTTCTTTAACAATGAAAATACTTTATATTTTGATTGGAATAGTGATCACACAGATATATACACATGTCAAAATTCATCAACCCATACATTTAAAAATCTGTATTTTATTTCTGTGAAATACATTTAAGTGAGTTGATTAGAAAATTATGAAGCAGTAAGATACATTATGATGCAATGTAAAATCATGTAATTTATGATGACAAAGAAAAGAGAGAGAGATAGAAATAGATCATTCTTGGAAGATGTTTTCTTGACTTATATTTAATAAAACAGTAGGAATAAGCCAAAGCTTGGGGAAGGGCATTATGGTAGAGAAAGTAGTCTATTACAATTTGGAAGCATGGGAGAAATACTACGTTTGGGGAACTTTAAGTACCTTAATTTGATAGGTATGTATGATCCCAGGATAGTAGTGGCCAGAATGTGTCTGAAAAGAAAGATGGGTCTAGATAGCTATTGTTGAGGCGAGCATTTTATGCATGTAAATAAAGTTACTTGAGTAATGGAAACATTGGAGATTGATGCCTTTGGAACAGTAAGTCTAAGAAGTGTGACTCTGGCTGCAGGACATAGTGACATCAATCATCTCAAACTGAGCTGGAAATCCCTTCCCTGCTGGCTAGCTAAGCAGGCTGCTCTGGAAGAAAAGAATCAGTAGTCTAATCCAGAGCCAAACACTGTGTTACAATACTGACCTGCCAGGCAAGATGTGCCCACTGATGTAATAGCATCATTGTTAGAGTAACTAAACGCTTTATGATTTAATTTGAGGCTTCTTCCACAGAAGAATTTCATGCCTGGTACTATAGTCCTAGGCACAATATGCTACTCTCATTTTGCTCAATGGTAATGCTGTCTAATTGTCTCTAAATATATATGCCTGCTGTCTCTTTACCTTAGTCAAAATAAGCTTCTTTTGTAGTGGGCAGAAGGAGTCAATGAAGAGATGTATTGAAAAACTAAGAATAAGAAACTAACTACATTTCCCACCATCCCGACCAAGGAACATTAGAGAAATGGAAGGGGAAAGAATGTAAGAGGTGGAGCATGGGCAAGAGTGCTATTAAATATCGTCTTCCCGCCACAGCATTAGTATTGCAATCATGAACACACAGCAGTGTAGTTACTGTACAAGATATATGTATAAGATCAGTCCAAACAAAATTCTAGCATGAATATGGGAGGGGCTCCCTAGACATCATTCCTTATTAAGGAGCTATTGGCAGTCAATAAGTTCTGGTTGTCGGAGAAGCTCTCTTTTTATAAAAAAATTTTTTTTTGAGAATTTTATACATGATACACTGTATTTATGTAAACTGTACCTCTCCCTCTTCCTCTCCCTCCCTCCTTCCTTCTATCCCTCTCTCTCTCTCTCTCTCTCTCTCTCTCTCTCTCTCTGTCATCTCCACTTCCTCCTATTCACTTTGTGATTCATGATCTGTTCTTCTGTACATACGTGTTCACAACCTATTGTGTTCATTATTATTTGCCCGTAGATGTGATTAGGGCTTACCACTTGGTATTGGATGACCTATTAGATACCTTATGCCTGGAGGCAACTTATTCTTCCTCCCTCTGCAGTCATTGATGGCTTGTGAATCTTTATCTAAGAAGGGGGGTCTTGTGAGCTTTCCCTACCAGCATTGCCATGACGACTACTATTGTCATCATGCGGGTCTTGTTTAGGCAGCCGTAGTGTTCATATAAAAGACACAATGTTATAGCAGACAGCCTTACACTTTTTACATCCCCTCTTCCACAATGCTTCTCAAGTGTTAGATGTAGGAGTTGTGTTGGTAGATGTATTGGTTGAGGGATGAGAAGTACACTGCTCTGTTGGTATAAAGTCAGGTATTTAGAATACTCTTAGAAGGGAAATGGAGAGTGGGCATGATAATATTCCATTGTATATAAGTATGAAATTCCTAAGATTAAAAATTACAACAAAAAGTATGAATAAGGTCTAACTTGCAGCTCTAATATTATACTGGATGTAGTGACTTCGTAGGGTGAACCAAAAAGCAAGTTACCTTAAATGTCTATGGGTATAAATCTTAGCATCTAAGAAGATCTTTTAAAATAGCAGACGCAGAGAGGAAAAAATGAAAGGAATAATCTCTGACAGAACTCTTAACTATAATGCAGAATCTAAGAGTGCAGATTACAGTTTTAATTTTTACAATCACAACGATTTAGGTAACATTTGCATTTTCACAAAGCCACATCTGTGTTACCCTTAAATTGTACTTATAATTCCTTTGGATAGAAATACGGAGCCTTTTGCAGAGAAGCATCCAGTTGGATTTGGAGAAACTAAATCATCATGGGACGAACACATTCAGAATGACCCTTTCTTCTTCAGCAAGGGGATAAAGGGCTGCAAAAAAAGTTTCTGGCTTGTCAAAGTAAAATTCCAGGCGAAAGCTTGCTTATAAGAAGGGACAATTCAACCTCTTCAGTACCTGAGTTTTATTTGTTTGACCTTCAGCGAAAACAAAACAAAACTAAACAAAACTGAGGCTTAAAATACAAATAATTTCAAACCCCTGAAAAAAAGACTGACAATTCTATTTTGTTCTTTTGGACTGAAATTTGGTTCAGAAAGATAAGATAACCACTGGACTGAAATTTGGTTCAGAAAGATAGCCACAAAATAAACAAACAATGTATGTTTCTGATGTTAATGTGGAATGGTGTTTTAATAGATTTCTGGATACAATATTTATTCCTTAGGGATGTGGACTTTTATGTTATGTGGCTGTGTATTTTAGTTGTGTTCATTTCAAAAGCCTGTTTTAAGCCCACATCCTATTTAACTTTTGTAATAGTTGATCATTTCCCTTGGACTTCTTTTTTGTTCACTGTGGTGTGTTACTCTCATTTATCTTTCAGAATTTCATTGTCAGTCTCTTTGTCAAGTTCTGCTAGATGTTATGTACATACCAAGGCTTCCATTTCATTAATCATTTCCTGGAGCAACCAACCGAGAAGGAACATCCACGTTTTTGCAGCACTGCATTGAAAATATGTTCAAAGGTGAGAATATGCCATCTTTATCTGCTATTGTGGAATCCATATTTTGTTGAGAGTCCACCCATGGTCAGTTGTTCACTATTGTTCCAAATAAAAAACATAGTTCTAGCCACACTCTGCTGTCCTATTTAACCTGTGCTCCACTTTCTATTATTGACTGTACTCTTCTAATTTGCTCTTCAAAAATCCTTATTTTATAAGTAAGTTTTTTTATTTTACATGTTTAACCTTTTAAGGACATACTGTCTTCAATTCACTGTTTTAAATCTTCTGAAAAAAAAATAGATGAGAAACTTCCAACAATAGTTTTTCCAAGGAACAGCACAGGGTGTAAGTGAAGCAGAATGGAAGAGAATTTAATTTGGCAGACAGCACATGCTGAATGTGTCAGATCGGCGTGTTGCAACAATCACCAATAAGGCAGTATTCAGATATGCCACCTCTAAGGAGTGAATAATTCACTTGTGGGGAGTCTTTTTGGTGACTTTAGGGACCTGATAAAAGGCTCAAGGAGGGCTGGAGAGATGGCTCAGTGGTTAAGAGCACCGAGTGCTCTTCCAAAGGTCCTGAGTTCAAATCCCAGCAACCACATGGTGGCTCACAAC
>NC_045030.1:14934032-14935079 GCF_008632895.1 Mastomys coucha
GAGATCTGACTTCTGGAGAGTCTGAAGACAGCTACATTGTATACATATAATAAATAAATAAAATCTTTAAAAACAAAGGCTCAAGGAAATAGGTTTGCTTTCTTCTGTCTTTTCCATTAAGTGAGGACACAGGACATGTAACAACAAGGCAGTGCTTTGAAAGCAGAGGACAAACCCTCGTCAGACATTGGATTTGCCAGAGCCTTGAGCTCTCACTGCCCAGTAAAACTCGGAAAAATACATTGATATTCTTTTTCAAATTACCTGCTCTCAGACACTTTGTTATAGCATCATAAATGGACTAAGGCAGCGAGTATTACTGTTTGATTTTGTACCAGGGAGGTCTGGAAGTGAGACTAAATTTCTCTTTCATTTCCAGTGCAGCAGGCTTGGCTTTGGAAACATCATACATCTGTTTTAGGAGACAGGATTTTTCTATGTAGTCCAGAGTGCCCTTGAACTTTATGATCCTCTTGTCTTGTCTTCTAAGTATCTGAATTACGGACATGAGCCAGCATCCCCAGCAACATTCTGTATATGTGTTTGTCTGCCTACGCTTTTGAAAATGGATTTTTTTATAACTGTATTTCTTCTGCATATTATTCATGATTTAATTTTTATTAGTGAATATATGGGCAATATTTCTTAATGGCATTGAATATTTTCTAGACTAACACTTTAAAAGATTCTCTGTGCCTCAGGAACCTATGCAGAAGAGGGAGCAGAAAGATTGTTAACAGCTAGAGGTATTGGATGACTTCAACATTTTCCAGACACAACAGGATTGATGCATATATCAAGTCACAGAGACTGCGACAGCATATATGATACCTGTACCATATAGTACATCGTACCTGTTAGGATGCTCAACATAACAGAGTTTTGTGAGAAAGAGGAGTAAAGGAAACACTATGTGGATTTCTTTTTTTATTACTTAAGCTATTTATATATTTTACATACCAGTTGCAACTTCCCTTCTCTCTGACCTGGCCTGCAGGTCCAGTAATTCGGGGGAACGAGGAGGGTCACAACCTGTGAATAAAGAAT
>NC_045030.1:14936400-14940893 GCF_008632895.1 Mastomys coucha
CCACCACCACCACCACCACCACCTCCACCAAAAATCCCAGAACATCCTTAAAATATAACAATTGGAGGCAATAAGATGGGGGCTAGATTTGGTCCAAATGCATGTATGAATATTAAATAAAATATTAAAATATGTAGATAAATAAAAAGAAAAAAATCCTTAAGGGACAGATCCAGTATATGATATAGCAACCTCATCACTCAGTTTATACTCAAAGAAAGTGGAATCCAAAGGAAGGGAAATCAACGAAGGGAAATCAGTTGATTTCCCTTCCTTTGGTGTCCATTGCAATACTATTTATAACACATTTATAATATTATAAATATTTCTATTTATACTAGAAAGGGAAACAACCCAAGTGTCTATCAGCTGAAGAATTGGAAAAGAGAATGTGGTCCATATGCATAATATGATACTGTTTGTTTTTAAGTGAGAATGAAATTCAAGCAGGTTTAACAGCATGGATGAATCCAGAGGATTCTGTGAAACTAGCCAGGCATAAAAATACAATGGAGTATGGTCCCACTGATCTGGATGGAACCCCCAGTTCAGGTAGAGTGGGATTAGTAGAGGCTTGCAAGTGGGTTTTTTGGCAAAGGTTATGACATTTCAGGTAGCAGGAGTAAATCCTAGAGTTCTACTATGGATCATAATGTGTATGGTATGGTCCCACTGATCTGTATTGAATCCACAGTTGGGGTCAAGTGGTGATTAGATATGCTTGTTTTTATTGTTTCCTAGATTTCCTCATGTAAAAGTAAAAACTTTTCTATATTATTTATAAAATGAAGACATTAGAATAGTTTTTATGACATTATCTCTGTCCTTCAACTCTGCTCTGTTTTAATTTTTTTAATTAATTTTGAATTATACTTAACTCATTAATATTGTTCAAATTAAAAATCCACGACAAGCTATATAGTGAGCATTTTTCTATGAATTTTGTTTCTCAACCAGTTATGTTGAACCCTTCCCTGTAGGCAGTCAATGTTATCAGCTTGCCAAGCTCCTATATATTATTATGCTACTAATATTACATCTTGCTATTCTACTTTCTCTCCTTGAAGATTTATTCTCTTTCATTCAGAACGAAATGCCTTTTAGCTTCCTATTACTAATCAGCTTAAGTAAAAGGTGGATGAAGTTGGTCATACTTTCCCCATTTAAAAAGTATTATTTGTGTTTGTGTGTATGTGATGTATGTGTGTTAATGTGGACATTCATGTGCCATGGCACCTGTATTAGAGGATGACATTCAAGAATCAATTTTCTCGGGGTGGTGGTGGCCCACGCCTTTAATCCCAGCACTTGGGAGGCAGAGGCAGGCTGATTTCTGAGTTCCAGGCCAGCTTGGTCTACAGAGTGAGTTCCAGGACAGCCAGAGCTATACAGAGAAACCCTGTCTCGAAAAACAAAACAAAACAAAACAAAACAAAACAAAACAAAACAAAACAAAACAAGACTCAGTTTTCTGCTGCTGCTGTGGTTTCTGGGGATCTAACTCAGATTTCCAGCCAACCGATTTTACCTCCTGTTCTTTCTCCCTAGCCTTGACTTCTCATGTCTAAGTAATTGTACAGAACACCAAGGATGCTCGAAAAAGCCAAATGGGAACCTACTATTTTAGAATTTCCCCCCCCATAATTTATTCTTTTTATTCACTTTACATGCTGATTGCAGCCCTCCTCCTCCCAGTTCTTCCCTGCAAATTCCTCCCCCATTAACCCCCCTTTTTTCCTCAGAGAAGGGGAAGGGCCCCCTTGGTTACCACCCCACCCCGGATATCTAGTTCAGCAAGACTAGGCGTATTTTCTCCTGCTGAGACCCAGCCCAGCATTCCAGGTAGAGGAAGGGATCCAAGGGCAGGGAACAGAGTCAGAGACAGCCCCTGCTCTAATTGTTAGGGGACTCACCTGAAGTCCAAGCTGCATTTCCGCTACAATGTGTAGGGGACTGAGATCTAGCTCTGAACACTCTGGTTTCTGGTTCAGTCTCTCCAAGCCCCATAGGTGTTGCAGAAACAAAAAAAACAAAACCTTTTCCCCAAATCAACATATCCTTCAGCCAGTAACCAGGAAAACCTGTAGCTTGCCCTCTGTCCCAGAGGAACAATAAAACAACCACAATACTCAAAATCACACACATTTTAGCTTATTTAGGCCTTTCTAACTTATCATGTCAGGATATTAAGCCAAAATTCCCGTGGAGTCCAAGTTAGAGAATATGAGTCTCCTGCAGATTTTATTATAACATTTTAAAACAATTGCTTCACACTTCTATCTATAACTGCTTATAAGAGGCAGCTCGTCAAACCAGGATTTAAACCCAAAGTTCAGGTGGAGCCCAAGTTAGACAGAATGTGAGTATCCTGTAAGGCTTATAAGAGCAATATATCTTTATACCATCTTTAAAACAATTGATTCAAACTTCCACAAATATTTGCCTATAGGAAGCAGATACTTTTTAATTGTTAAACTCTCTGCCTAGAGTAGCCATCCTGTTATGCCATCTATCTGTTGTGCTCTCTACCTGGACCCACAAACATTTGTTTAATTAATACCTATTATAATATCTATCTGTTATGCTCTCTACCTGGAGCCACAGACTTCTGCTAATTAATACCTGTTCATAGCAGGCGATTATCACTGCTCTCTCTACTTAGAGTCACTGACTAATATTCCCTATCTAGTTCTGAACCGCAGGTGAAATTTCCCATCTTTAAGTATCAAAAGGTTATATTTCCCTCTTTATATCAATGAATTACCTGGTCTGGAGCCCTTTTGTACCTTTGTCTCCCAATTCTTTATTCATAGGGAGGAGCTGAGTGTAGAAAGACAGCATTGTCTGTGTCCCTGTTTGGGGGTGGGGAGTGAAGGATACAGGGCAGTGAACACAGAAAGGCTCTCTCAGGCGTAGATGCCTCTCTGCCATTCTCTGTAGGCCCCTTAAATCCAGTCAGCTTCAAATTCTCAGTGCTGCAGCCTATATCGCTGCCCAAGCCCTATTTCGAGGTTGGGGCAGTGAACTTTTATCTCAGGTTAGTTGAATTCAAATCAATACGTTGGGCACCATTTTGTTGCAGAAAATCTCCAACCCAAATATGCCCTGGCAATGAGAAACACAACTCAAATAATATGAATACAAGCTGTGTGCCTAGAATGGGCAGATCTACCACTACACTACAATCTTCCCCATCTATGAGACCCCTTAGAACTTGCGGTTTCTCCAGGCCACGTGCTTCTGCTCTGCTTTCCTTCCACCTCCCCCTCTGTCCTTCCTTGTCCTCTCTCCCTTTCTCTCCCTGAACCTTCAGCTCCACCTTCTCCTTCTCTGCCCAATCACTGTCTCTAGCCTTTAGTTTATCAATTAAGGTGGGAAGAAGGTTTACAGGAAATCACCTGAGTACTGACTCATTCCTTGTTCGAAAGCTCTCACAGTAGAATGGAATTAACATCAAATGTAATTAGTCCCAGGACTATCTGCAACATATAGGTCCCGGTTAGTTGACTCTGTAGGTCTTGTGGTGTCCTTGACCCCTCCAGCTTGCTCAATCCTGTCGTCCTCAACACGACTCCTTGAGCCTTGCCTGATGTTTGGCTATGAGTCTCTTTTGTGGTAAATAATTATTGGAGGTTTCTACCCGACCTTAGATCATTTAGTTTCTAAATAAAAGACAAAACCAAAGCACCAGGGCTGGGTAAATATCAAACCTCTATGCTATTTTGTCTATTTCCCTGTCAATAACCCTGAGATATATCCTGCTATCTTCCACCTGGGCCATGCCTGCTCCAACAGGGAGGCTATCATGGCCATGGGTTCACAATCTACGTACCCTATGGCAACTTCTTCCTCCTTCCTTCACTGGACCCTGCCTGATATCCCAAGCTGGGGACCTCCAGCTCCTCCTTCCTCTCTTCTGCCTAGCTGCTTGTTGTAGGCATCTTAATTAACCAATCAGGGATCACTTGGGGGGACAAGTTTTACACAACAAAAGCTGGTATATATGAGGCTGTGCAGCAGCCCCAGACCAACCCACTAAAGGTCTCTTCATCTGTCTCCATCTGCTGCTGGATGAAGCCTCTCAGGAGACAGTAATACTAGGGTCCTGTCTGCAAGCAGAGCAGAGTATCATTAATAGTGTTAGGGGTTGGCTCTCTCCCTTGGGGTAGGTCTCAAGTTGGAGCAGTCCTTTGTTGGCCATTGTCTCAGTCTCTGTTCCATTTTTGATCCATGCACATCTTCTAGGCAGAACAAACTTTGGGTTCACAGTTTTTCCTTGGTTTTGGATAGACAGATCACTCAGTGATTTTCAGTACTGGCTTCTCTTTCAGAGAACACAGATTTGACTCCTATCACCCACATAGCAACTAACAACAATCTGTGACTAAAGTTCCAGAGGATCTGACACCCTCTTCTGGCCTCTGCTGGCACAAAGCAAGCATGCAGTGGATTACATACTGGAAAAATACCCATATACAAAATAAAAATAAATA
>NC_045030.1:14941314-14949761 GCF_008632895.1 Mastomys coucha
ACACAGAGTGACCACACTTCTAGAAGCCCAAAGCCAGTTATGAGATAGTCCCTTCCCAATTGCTAGTCAGAAAATGTTTCAGAGATCACCAAAGAATACAATGCTCTTGGTTACTCTTCAGAATTCAGCAATAAGAGCCCATTTGTGAAGAAAGCAGGTACTAGACTCAGAGGACATAGAGAGTAGGTATTAACCCAAGAGCTGCATAGGACTGGAAGGTGCTTTACAGAGGGCTAAGGGAGAAAAATCAGCAACACTCTTAGCTGTCTGTAAAGCTGATTTGGAGTAAGTATTAGCAAGGCAATATATGACACTGGTGCAATAGTAGACTAAGTATCAGTGGGGATGAATAACCAACAGCTTTCTAATTGGACTTGAGAGCTACTGCACAAGAGTGAACTTATGCCTGTTATAGTAAATCTGCCTAAGAGAAGATGGATGAATTGGTCATAGGCCTTAGGGAGAACCTACTACTACTATTGTGGAAAGAGACATTGAATCAAACTGCATTCTGTACATCTATCATTATACCCTTAAATTAGTGCACTTCTCAGCTCTCATCAGAGAAACTATTATAGTGGATAGCAGTTAGTACAGAGACTTACAATTGGTCAAAGTAGGAAGAACAAGTGCCTGTGGAGTGCTTAACCTTAACTAGAACAGTATATAATACTCCTTACCCACAAGGCTCAGGAATTGTCATGGAAGAAGGCTGGAGGTAAGAGTCACAGGTCAGGGACAAGTACAGTAAAAGAGTGTCTTCTGGGCATGACAGAATTATTGCACTCATAGCCACTGTAGTGCCTATCTATACAAGACCTGTATAGGATCAAGGTTCTGAACACTCTGACATAGAGGGTACCATGCTTATATGTTTGATCTGTTGTGTGTGGACAAGTATTATAACTGCCTATATGCACCCGCTTACATGGCCATGGGTCTGGAGCCTGCATATAAGCCATAGCTAACTATAGGTATTTTGCCATTCCCAATCTCTGTGTTGTCTTTTTATTTTCTTGAATATGTCTTTTGACAGACTGAGAATTTTCATTTGATGAAATCTAACTGATTGATATTTTGCTTGTGATTTTGATTTCACATCTACAATACTGTTGAAAAATGGAAGTTCATGAAGAGCTAACCAGTTTCCTTCTATCATTTCAAATATATTTTTTAGGACTCTAGGGGAAAAAAACGTTGCCTTTTTATAAAATACTCTAATAATTAAATTTAGAAAGTAGTTTAATTTAGAATAGCACCACGCAGAATAAAACCTTTAAGAAGATCAAAACAAGAATATAAGAGCTTCTTTTCCCCTGAAAATGAGACATTTTGAAAAAATTGAAAGCACAAATAAATGGGAAATTAATGTCATATTCATTGATTAGAAGAAAGAAAGCATTGTAAAGTTTTCTTTAAAATGCACTCTCCAAGCTGATCTGCATACTCAACTAAATGACTACCAAAATTTCAACTTCATTTTCTTTCAGATATGAAAAAATTATGCTAGATTTTATATGGAATTGAAATGGACCCAAAGTAGTGAACACTCTTGAAAAAGAGGAAATCAGAGGACTGCTGTTTTTAAATTTCAGACTTCACAAAACCACAGTACTTACGGGAGTATAGTATTACATACAAATAAACTTGTTTAATCAATTGGGGTGATGGTTTGGGAGGACATTTGCTGTCCTAGCATAGGACCTGACTTCAGATACCCAGCACTTTTGTAAATGCCAGGGGTATGGTGGCTTACCTGTAATTCTAGCATGGAAGGTAGATACAGAGTATCTCTGGGGTAAGCTGACTAGCTAGACTTGCCGAATTGATCAGCCCTGGCTTTAAATCTTTAAATGAGAGATTCTGCCTCAATATATAAGGTAGAAACTGATTGAAAGAGGCATCTATTGCCAACCTGAGCTCTTTTTTGTTTGTTTGTTTGTTTGTTTGTTTTTCAAGACAGGGTTTCTCTGTGTATCCCTGGCTGTCCTGGAACTCACTTTGTAGACCAGGCTGGCCTCAAACTCAGAAATCCACCTACCTCTGCCTCCCAAGTGCTGGGATTAAATGTATGTGCCACTACCACCCGGCCAACCTCTGACTTCTACATGTATGTGCATATATGTATGCTCACATATATACACTTGCCCACACATATTTAAACAAACACACACACACACACACACACACACATACACACACACACACACACACTATGCATACCAGCTATACATACATATAAATACTTAAAAAATCTGGCATATTGATCAAATGATGATTTGGAATTCCTCAAAGTTACTGAAACCTTCCCAGTAGGCTTTCAACAATGGTGAGAGTACATATTATCTTCTGAGGGTATAGTATACAAATGAACTGAGGGGAAGTATACAAATGGCCAATGATGTTAATGGAATTTTTGTGTGATTCATTTTATCTGTATAAGTAAATTTTCATGTATTTTGAGTACTGAGAGAAAATTTTATTGGACATGTATATATGGTAAATTATACTTATATAAATTTAGAAAATTTAGGCTAGGTGTGCTTGTGCATGCCTTTAATCCCAGCACTCAGGAGGCAGAGGCAGGCAGATCTCTGAGTTCCAGACCAGCCAGGTCTACAAAATGAGTTCCAGGACAGTCAAGGCTACATAGAAAAACCTTGTCTTGAAAATAAAGATTTATTTTGAAAATATTATGATGTTTGCATTTGTTTTGTTTGGATGAAAACTGTCCACCTCTATCAGTTTATGAGTTTGAATGAATATATTTGGTCCGTAGCTATTTTCAGAGGTTGCAGAACTTTCAGGAGATGGTGCCTAACAGGAGGACGTGGCTCTTGGAGGCTTGATATTTTTAGGTTAGTTCCCCTTCCTACTTGGTCTTTAAGTTGTGGTCCATAGAGAAGTGAAGAAACTGCCCTTGGCTCTTGTGACCACAGCCTTGAGCTGTTCTTCTTCCCACACCCTCCCTATTGTGATGAACTGCACCCCTCAAACTGTGTTCGTGTGTAGGGCTTTGTAGACTTTCCCCAGTCCACTTTAGCATGCCTGTTGGAGTCATCTTTGTTCAGTTCATGTTTGGGCAGTCATGTTGGTGAGATATGATGGCTATTGCTTCTGACATTACTAGGAGACACAATCTCACGGCAAACTCACTGACCAGTCTTTCTGTCCCCTCTTCCATAACTTCCTGAACTTTAGGTGAGGAGGATTTTTTAGATGCGGTCACTGGGAATGTGCCTGACATATTTTTCAATGCTGAATTTGCTTTGCACTAATAAGATAAATACTAATATTTGCTAGTGTTGGTAAAGATCATTTTATCTGCAAGAGTTAGTGATTTTTACTTTTATTTCCCTGGAGTGATTTTTGTCTGGTTTTTAAATACCTAATAAATATTCATAGAAATATTTGGGAAGACTTCTTCTGTGTTCAAGACTTTGTGTAGAATCATTATTTCAGTACTCCAGGTGTCATGACAGTCATGAGAGAAAGCACCTTGGCCAGGAGTTTTGCTTCTTGGAATATTTTCAACTATGAATTCATTCATTTATTTAAAAAAAAATTGGGAAACAGTGCCCAGGTGTCTCCAACCTCAAGTTTACTATGTAGCCCAGACCAGCATTGAACTCATGACAAGACCTCTTGACTAAGCCTCTTGATTGCTGTGGTTACAGGCATATGTCATCACATCTGACTAACTTAAAAATGAAATACAGAAATATTCACTTTACAGTTTGAGTTTTGGCTTGTGTCTGTAACTCATTTCCTATATATTAGCATGAGACATGTTCTGTCTAAGGAAGAACAATATACGTTTCTACTATTATCCATTTCATTATAATTACTGTTTCTAAATCAGTTTTAAAAATGTTTAAAAAATGGTAGTTGACTTCCCAGAATGAAAGCAGAAGTTTCTGGGCCTTTTAAAAAGTTAGTCCTGAGCCGGGCAGTGGTGGCACATACCTTTAATCCCAGCACTTGGGAGGCAGAGGCAGGCAGATTTCTGAGTTCGAGGCCAGCCTGGTCTACAGAGTGAGTTCCAGGACAGCCAGGGCTACACAGAGAAACTCTGTCTCGAAAAACCAAAAAAGAAAAAAAGAAAGTTAGTCTTAGGACCTTCCCAGCGTCACTTGTATCATAGTCTATAAATAAACACTGGTGGGAAACCCAGCTTAGTTTCAAGAGTGACCAAGAATGCCCCCTATTTCTGTACAAGAATGGAGGTTGGTCTTGGAGAGGTGGGAGACTGGTGTACACTGGTTTAGAGATCACTTATATCCTTGTATTTTGTGCTTGCAGGTGAGTTTCACAACTTGGATTCTGTTTTGAGCTTTCTTTCTACTTCACTGTGATGCACTTTCCTTTAAAATGGCAGGGACAAAAATGGCGCAGAAGCTGAAGGAAAGGCCATCCAGTGACTGGCTCAACTAGAGATCTATCTCTTGTGCTGGCACCAAATCCTGACACGATTACTGATGCTATGTTGTGCCCGAAGATAGGAACCTAGCATGGCTGTCCTCTGAGTGGTTCTACGCAGCAGCTGACTGAAACAGATGCAGACACTCACAGTCAACCACTGGATTGAGGTCGTGGACCCATCTGTAAGAGTTGGGGGAAGGATTGACTGAGCTGAAGGGGAAGACAATCCCACAGGAAAAACAACAAGAGTATCAACTAACCCGGACACCTGGAAGCTCCCAGAGACTATGCCACCAACCAGAGCATACATGGGATAGTCTGTGGCCGCTGGCATATATAAAGCAAAGGACTGCCTTGTCTGGTCTTAGTGGGAGGGGATGCACCGAGTCCTGTAGAAACTTGATGTCCCAGGGGACAGTGATACTGGGGACTGGTGAGGTAGGGTGGGTGGGTGGAGGAGCACCCTCTCAGAGGCAAAGGGGAGAGGACATGGTAAAGAACTCTGGTAGGGGGGACCAGGAAGGGAGCAACATTTGGAATGTAAATAAATAAAATAATTTAATAAAAAATGATAGACATGTTTCTAGTGTCACCTTTACAAAGGCTTGGGTTTGTTCTTCTTTGCTTCCACAAACAACTTCCTATCAGGGGATAGTTGACTCAAGCAACCCCATCACAGTTCTGATCTTTAAAATGAATTACTTTTGTTGACAATTTCATACATGAGTACAATATTTACATAATTTACATACTCCCATCTCCATCCCAACTTCTATGTCCTCAACACCATTTCAAACTTATGACCTCTTCTTTAATTATTACACACACACACACACACACACACACACACACACACACCCCTCACTGAATCCATTTAGCATTGTTCACATGTACATGTGTTTGGGGCAGACAATTTTGGATTGCATAACCTCGTAACCTATCAGGATGCTCATCTCTGGAGAAGGCCAATTCAGTAGCCATTGACTGACTGTAGCTCTTCCTCCAGGCATGGGCTTTGTGAGATCTCCGCCATTCACATCAGTATGCCAACTGGCATTGTCATTGTGCAGGTCTTATTTAGATAACCCTGTTGTTGAGTTTCACGGGTGCAGCATTTTTGTCATGTATAGAAAACACTCTCACAGCAGATGTCCTGATCTTCTGGCTCTTAAAAATCTGTGCTAATCCTTGAACCTCAAGTATAGGGGTTGGCTCAGACTTACCAACTGAGGATCAGAACCCTATAGTTACTTATTCTCTGTAGTTTTGACTAGTTGTTAATATCTACAATAGCCTCTATCTGCTGCACATAGAAGCTTGTTTGATAAAGAGTGGGAGCTACACTTATCTATAGGTCTAGGGATAAATACTTAGAATTAAGTTAGAAATTATAATGACTTAGGAAATGGCAGTAGAGATTGTTTTCAATGACCTCTCCCACAGAGCTATTTGGCTTGGTTTACAGCAGTAAGAGTGCATTCTTCTTCTTTTTTGAATTAAATTTATTTTATATTGCCATCACTGCCTCTCCTCCTGGGCCCTCCCTTCTCATACTCTCACCCCCTCCCCTTCTCCTCTGAGAGAATGGAACCCCACTCTGGATATCCCCCTACCCTGACACATCAAGTCTGTGTAAGGCTAGGTGCCTCTTCTACCTCTGAGGCTAGACAAGATAGCTGAATTAGGGGAATGGATTCCACAGACAGGCAACAACAGCTTTAGGGATAGCCTCTGCTCCATTTGTTCAGAACCTGCATGAAGACCAAACTGCACATCTGCTACTTATGTGCTTAGGTAGGGTGACCTAGGTCCCAACTGCATATGCTCTTTGGTTGGTAGTTCAGACTCTAAGAGCTTGCAAGGTTCCATGTTAGTTGACTCTGTTGGTCTTCCTACCCCCTTTGGAGCCCTCGGTCCCTCCTATTCTTCCATAAGAGTCCCCAAGCTCCATCTGAAGGATTGGAGAATGTTGGAATTTTAAAATAAGAGCATTTAATAGAAATGTGTCAGTAGGAACGTATAATGTATAACCTTTACCTAAAAGGGCATGGAAAACCTCTGTAACAAGCCAAGAATGTAGACTAGCCAGTTCCAGGAACTTGGCTAACTCAGAACCTCAGGGCTCTGGTTCCCCGATACCTGGCCCTCCTAACTGATCCATAATGAGGGCAGAACTAGGAATGAAGGTCTACTGGTTTACGAGGCTCTCCACCCCGCTGACCAGTAGATGAAGATTACATTCCTAGAAGGAATATGTTCCCCTCCCTAGCTGACTGAATACCTTGGGTTGGAATCCCTCCTCACTCCCCCTGGTTTGTGGTTTTTCCCTTTAAATACCCCTTACTCCTTGTGCTCTGGGTCGAACTCCTCTGGCCTGCAAGGTTACGAGATCGACCCCAGTACCGGCCTATCCCAAATAAACCTCGTGCGCTTGCAGCAAGATCGGTCTCTCATGAGTTATTGGGTGGTTGTGTCATCCCAAGACTTGAGTGAGGGTCTCCCTAGCTCCGGGGTCTTTCACATCCACTGTTTGGCTGTGGGTGTCTGCATCCATCTGAGCCAGCAAAGTCTCTCAGAGGGCAACATGCACCTGTTTGCAAGTATAACAGAGTATCATTAATAGTGTCAGGTATTAGTGCTTGCCCATGGGATGGGTCTCAAGTTGAGCTAGTTATTGGTTAACCATTCCCTCAGTCTGCTCCATCCCCCAAGCCTGCATTTCTTGTAGGCAGGATAAATTTTGGGTAGAAAGTTATGTGGGTGTGCTGATGTCCTTATTGTTCCACTGGGGTTCCTGCCTGGCTACAGGAGGAAACTTCTTCAAGTTTCATATCCCCACAGCTGTGAGACTCAGCTAAGCTCACCCTGCCTATTTGGAAGACTCACAAGTCTGGCATGTTCTCAATATTGTCCCCACCCACCAGCCAGCTGCAGATTTTAATTCATTCTCCTAGCCATCAGGCTCTCTCTCTTATCTCTCCTAATAGCAGATCCCGAAAAAAAAAAATCCCCCTCTGACTTCTGTGGCTGTTTTATTCCCCCTTCTGAGTGAGATTGAAGCATCTTTGTTTGGGCCTTCCTTCTTTAGAGTAAGCATGAATTTTTTTCCCACTGAGTTGGCTTTAAGTACAGTTAGCCTTGGTTTATTATTTCATGTCTTCTCATTTTCTTTTGACTAGTTAGGTTAGGAGTTGGGAGATCTTATTAATTTTTACAAAACAACCAAGACTCCGACTAATTCTATGTATTGCTCTTTTATTCTCTATTTCATTAATTTTTACACCAATGCATTATTTCTTGCCACTTGTGTTTAGGTTTGGCTTATTCATACCTCTGTAGAACTTCTAGGTGCACCACTAGGCTATTTGTTTAAGATCTTTTTGATTGTTTTTGAAGGCAGGGTTTTTCTGTGTAGTCCTGTTGTTCTCAAACTCTCTGTATACCAGGCTGTACTCGAACTTACAGCTTGAGTCCTGGGATTAAACATGTATGACCTCATGCCTGGCGTTTCTCATTTTTAATATGAGCACTTAGAGCTATTACTTTTCCTCATTTAACTGCTATTGCAGTATTCCAGAAGTTTTGGAAGGCTGTCATTTTATTGATTTATTCAATGGTCCTCTGTTCAAAGTGTATTTTTTTAGTCTCCAAGTAGTTTTATTCTATTGTGGGTGTGGCGAAATGTAGGGGAATTATCTCAATTATGTATGTATGTATGTATATATGTATGCATGTATGAATGCAAATAAGTATTTTTAAGTTTTTTATGCATGTGAGTGCAGTGCCCACAGTGACCAGAAGAGGGCACCAGATTTTTTGGGACTAGAGTTACAGACACTTTTGAGCTGCCAAGTGGGTACTGGATTTGAACCTGGGTACTCTGAAGAGTAGTGAATCCTTTTAACCTCTGAGCCATTTCTCCAGCCTTGATTTTTATTTATTTATTAAAGCTTACTTTGTAGCCTATAATGCGGTAGATTTCAGGGAATGTCCCATGCGTTGCAGAGAAGAAAAGAAAAAAAAAA
>NC_045030.1:14950153-14954044 GCF_008632895.1 Mastomys coucha
ATGGGGTAATCCTCCTTACAGCTTCTTCCTAGTTTTGTCTGAAATCTACTTCATCCCTTTGTGAGATATGAGAAGCAGTTTGCCAGTTTCGTTTAGCTTCTGTTTGTTTGGTGGATTGGTTTCCAATCTTTGAGTCTCAGTTTATGAATGTCTTTTCTAGCTTTGTGTCTCTTGGTGGCAGCAGTTAATTGGGTCATATTTTAAAAATCTGGATTTTTAAGATAAGGCTGTCTTTATCAAGATTAAAATTGAGAAGGGGTTGATATTTTCTATCCTTTTATTCTGTTCTGTTTGATTAGTTAATGGGTACATTATTTTCTTCCTCTACGGGTACCACCGCATATTTTCTGGTTTATTCTATTAGAAATGGCCAACCCCCCGAGTCCCCCACCCCCGTTCATCTGTTGCTTTCACAGATTCTACTTTTCCTGTGTTGTGTACAAAATTGTCTTTCTTCTTCTGTGTATAGTATTCCTTTAAGAATTTTCTATACTGCTGGCTTAGTGATCATGGGCCAAAGAGAAGCCTTGGCTTTGGGAGGGGTTCTGATAGAAGGGGTGTCTGGAAGCATGGAAAACAAACGACTCAGAATCAAATCATAGGTCCAAGCTGGCTGCCTATGCTCTGCTGGAGACAGATTTCCAACCTGCTTTCTCTAGAGATCTACAGACTACTCTTATTTTTATTCTGCTTGAATTCTCCCAGTGGTTCTCTCTTGCTATGCTAAAAAAATTCTCTGAATAGCCCATCCCTTGCAGATCTTAAGCCCAGTCTTTTTTTTATTTTATTTTACATATCAATCCAGTCATTTACTTCAGGTTCCCTTTTGATTGTCCTATAAATCAGCATCCCCTTACCCCAACCCCTTAATTCCTAGGAGACAACAAGCACACATTTTTTTTTCTTTAACGTTGCAAAAGAATTCAGAGATCTGCCTGCCTCTGATACACATAGATGGCAAAGTTAACTGGGTGGGACCCGGTCCTTAAATTTCTATTTCTACCACACCTGGGTCTGAACTCAGGAATGTGCCTGCCTTTGTATCTGCCTGCCTTTGTATTTTTCTGACAAAGCTGGCTCATTAATGCAGTTGTCTTTGTTCCTTTAGATTCATGAAACCCCTCATAATTCATATTGCATCCTTATTTTTTGCATAGTTGAGAAATTATATATTTTTCAAACTCATATTTTTAGAGTTCCTTTCCACAGCCTTAGGGGTATTTACCATTTTGCTGAGACATTAGCCACACCTTCACCTCCCGGACTCATGCTGTCTCGGATTTTCACGGAGTCATTAATGTGAACAGAGAGGACATTCTTGTGCAGGCCTACTTCCGCTGGCCCTGTCTCTGGGGCAGGAACCATATGATTCTGTCCTCACTAGGGCACTGTTGGACCCAACAGTCCTGAATTTCGTTAACTTCTTTTCCTTGTAGTTTTGAATGTGAAACTGTCACAGCGGAATGTTGTCTCCTGTTATGAGCTTCCTGATGTAGGATTTTCTTTATTTTTCTGTGTCTTCAGTTCTATTTATCACGTGATAGTAACAATGGTACTTGGTTTCTTGTTTTCCTGCTTCATTTCAGTGCTTTCTTCATATCGTACAAACCTCTTGAATGCATCTTAACTGGGAATATGATCAAAATTCACATAAAGAGACAATGAATGATAGCCTTTGTCCACCAATGGCTTATTACCACATTTCACTTCCATTATTGACACCAGAAATGGCTTTTCTGAGACTCGGGAGATGGCTTAGTGGGTAAAGACATTTGGTGCTAAACCTAATGATGTAAGTTGACTTTCCAGGACCTGCATGATAGAAGGAGGGAACTGACTCTTAAAAGATGTCCTCGGCCTTCTGCACATGTGCTGTAGCACGCACTCCCCCTCAAATAGATAGATAAATAAATAAAAGCACTAAAATATTGTTTTTAAGAAGAAAGAAATAACTTTTTCCCCTGAGGCAAAACAAATCCCTTATCTTAAGGGATGATTGCTTTTCCATCTGTCAGACTACAGAGGATAACCATATCTGGAAAAACCAGCACAAGCCCAGCATTTATATGTGTAAATGTCATCCCCAATTCGGCCACGGCCAAGCTATTCTTATTGAAAACATATTCTGTATGATGAACAATGTACAGTTCCAAATGCAGCCAAACAACGCTTTAACAATTCATGCTGTGTCACGAACCGAGCACATCTCTGATTTATATATTGGGAGATTTTGCAATATGTATCTTTGCAATGAACCTTTTTTTTTTTATATCAAGTGTTTAGAATAAGGAAGAACTATATGCTCCAGAGCCTAGGAAAGCTTGTCTCAGTGGGAAATGCAAAAGTCACTTTCAGAGTCAGCTGACACTTCAACTCTCAACTTTGCAGAGTGAAGTCACCTTCAGGTGCCAGGCTCAGATAGACTTAAGCTCCTGACAGATTACTCTGCTGCTGAGGTTGAATTTTGACCATTGATTCCTAATTCAGACTTTGTCCATGTTTTGATGGAGAGGAAAAAAAAATAAAGGCAGAAATGTATAGTGTCTCTTTCCACAGTATGTAACAGAGAATGATGCCCAGGGTGGTGCTAAAGTGTCCCATGACTGTAATAAGACTCTGAAGAACAGCTGAATGAAATGAAGACATAACAGCTATGTCTCATTTTAAAGAACTATTTTCATTTTTTTCCAAACCTTTAATCCTGTTAGGAAATCATTGGAGGTAACCATTTTTTCAGAATCACATACGAAGTGAGGTACAGTCTACGAATGACTTTCTTGGGCTTAAAAGATGTCCTTGGCCTTCTGCACATGTGCTGTAGCATGCACCCCCCTCAAATAGATAGATAAATAAATAAAAGCACTAAAATATTGTTTTTAAGAAGAAACAATAAGGGTTCATGTGCTTCAGATGATTTAAGAATATTGACTTTCAGATTCTAACAATGTCCAAGTATTGAGATTGACCTTTGTTTTCTTTATTTTTTCAGATGGGGTAGATTTCTTCTTCATTATTTTAAACCAGCGTATGCCTTACTATCATTTCTAGTTAGTGTACAAAACAATGTTATATCATTGCACTCAACTCAGATTCACCATCCCCCATTACAAACCATCCCGGTTACTCTGCCTCTTCTACTCTACTGGGCTCCTTCCTTCCTCCAAATAGTCTGCCTTTCACGTCACACATACGTATACCTGCACATGCGTGCACACACACACACACACACACACACACGTGCACACACACGCACACGTGCACACACACACACACACACACACACACACACCACACACTATATAAAATCTTCATGTGAGAGGTTTTTTTTAAAGGTTTAAAGACAAATGTTTTGCCTGTGTGCATGTAGGTGCATCATACATACATGTGCGCCTAGTGTTTGCGGAGGCCACAAGAGGGCGTCAGATCCTCTTGAACTGGAGTTACGGACGGTTCTGAGACACTATAAGGGTTCTAGGAGCCAAACTTAGGTTCTCTGCAGGAGCAGGCAGTTTTGTTATTCACCAAGCAATCTGTCCAGCCCACGAGGGATGTTCTTTCACATAGTCAAAAGTGTCTTCTATTTTTCTTTCAAATTTCCTCATCTCCAAGCAAAGCACTCCAATTTCTTCATTGCCAGTAGTTATGTAATTCCAAAAGTGTTGCAATCCTGGTTGCCTACACAGGCCATTAGAACTCACTGTGATATTGCTCAGAAAGTTTTGATTTGAGTATATTAATTCTATGAAGTAAGGTATGTTTCTTTATAACATTTCTCTACATGCATATATTGCACATTGATTATATTTACCCCATTATGACTTCCTTACCCTTTCTTCTTACCATCGTAGATTATCCATAGTCTTCATTTTACTTTTATGTCATTTTTTTTTT
>NC_045030.1:14955197-14961086 GCF_008632895.1 Mastomys coucha
TTCAGAAATCTGCCTGCCTCTGCCTCCCAAGTGCTGGGATTAAAGGCATGCGCCACCACTGCCTGGCTTACATTTTTCTTTTGAGGTAAGGTTCCCCTATGTAGGTAAGGCCGGTGAAAGTTTAACTTTTCTGCTTTAGTCTCTCAAGTTACTGATCACAGATATGACACCACTGCCATTTTTAGTAGGGCCAGAAGAAAGGATTGGCTTTCTTATAGCTATGTTTATCTATCTCTCCCATCCCCACTGCCTCCAATCCCTTATTCTTCTTTTGACTGCTAGAAGCCAAATTCAGTCTTCTAGCTATACATAGGTAAGTGGTTTAATATACCAGCTAAGTATTCTCTTATTGTGCTACATCTTCAGCCCTCTGTGCCAACATTTTGATGTGTTTTCTTAAATTATAGTCCTTGTGGTGGCTTAAATGTTCCTCATAGGTTCAGGTAGGTTGAATACTTGATTCCTAGTTGGCGACTTTGGGAGGTAATGGAGAAGTGCAGCTTGTCAGAGGGAGTGCATCACTAGCCGCTGTCCTTCAGAGTTTAGAACTCCACAGTCTGGCTGACTCTTTTTCAGTTTGGTCAGAGTTGCCACTCTCATCACTTCTTGGCCTTTTGGCTAAGATCAAGTGCAGAGTCACCACTTCCACCAATTGTTTGCTCCCCCCATTTTTTCAATAGTTAGTTGGGGCCCTCAAGCATCTTCCAAGTTTTTGTTCTCCTGTACATGTAATCTTGTGTTTACCAGGGTTTATTAGCTGAAGCTCATGGGCCTTCCCTTTCCTCCTGGGGGAAGTGTTTCAATTTTCAGGGAATGTTGCAATGTGCAGGAGCAAGCCACACAACGATCCCCCAGCATTATGTCCTGCTTCCCCCTGCCCCCCGGGATTGTAAGCCTCCTGCCCCCAAATTGTTTCTTCTATATGTTGCCTTGGTCATGGTATTTTATTACAGCAACAGAGAAGAAACTACTCCAGTCTTTAATGCATTTTGAGCGGACTCATGTATAGCCTTAGAGATCACAATCAATTTGCATTCTATATCATGTGACCATCTAGTTTCTCAGTGTCTATTTGTTTAAGAGGAATCACATTGTTCTAGATGTGGGCTCATAAAACTGCTCGAACAGGATAATCACCCTTTTATTCTGAACACTGCTGATCTAATGAATGTAGTCTAGGTTTCATTGGAGTTTTATTTTTAGTATTATTGAATTCATGCTCTCTTCTATTAATTTGTAATTAACTGACATATTTAGAACTTCTGAAACCCGTGTTAACTGTTGCTCTTCTACTACTACTGTTGTGACTATTCCTGACAATTAATGTGTACTGTGATCTCTATATTTAGGGTGTTTTTATCATTTATACTAATTAATCTCTGAAACAAGATAAAGTGTTATTTTTACTTGGCAAAGTCAAAAAGAAGTATAATAAATTGTCCAAGGTTAGACAGCCAGAAAATACTGGATCTAAAATTTAGAGTAATCATCTTGCTTCAATTTGTCTGAAATTTCCTGTTTCAATATTGTAAGTAATGTACCAGGAAACTTCTCATTCCTTATTGATCTGAGATGGTTGCATATACTGCCAAGATCTGAACTTAGTGTGTTTGTATTTGAAACTCAGGTTCTTAATCATTATATGTTGTTACTTCCCTCTAATGATAATTATATTCAAATATTTAATCTAGTGCTCTATGATTTTATGTCTTCCCAAGTCACTTGATGCTTTCCTGTATGCCTGGGTTGGAAAAGCTTAAACAGTGAACTAAACTTCCAAAAGTGTTATGATTTTCTGGATAAATCCTCAACTCAAGCACTCTTGGAAGCAGACACTGGTGGATCTCTGGTAGAGGCCAGTCCTGCTCTATGTAGCTAGTTCTAGATCATCCAGATCTACATAGTAAGACCATTTTTCAAAAAAAAATGTTATAAATATTTGAAGATATAGACATGTGTAATCTGATCTAAAAGTTGCTCGATGTAAAGGTATACATGAATCAAAACATCCAAATTACCACCAAACATTTTTTTTTTCTGAGACAAGGTTTCTCTGTGTAGCCCTGGCTGTCCTGGAACTCACTCTGTAGACCAGGCTGGCCTTGAACTCATAATTCTGCCAGCCTCTTGCCTCCCAAATACTGGGATTAAAGATGTGCACCACCACCACCACCTGGCTAGAAACTTATTTTGTAACATTTCAAGGATATATTCTGTTAAATGGACATATTATTAAACTCACTTCTAATGAATTATTGTTATATCCATAGATTAGTATATCTCTCAGTGTCCAAAGAATAAAGGATTATGGAGTTTTCAGAGCAAAATGGGACAACTACATCATAAACCTTCATCCCAAGGCTCAGGTATCATTCCAGAAGCAGGGGTGGATAGATTGTAAGGGTCAGAGGTCATGGATGACTATAAATAAACCATGTATTCTTGATGCAACATGGAAATTGCATATGTGAATTCAAATAGCACTTGAGACAGCATGTATAAGACCTACACAAGCACAAGCCAGGCAAAATCCTAGCATGGAGAAGGGAGGTGGACATGACATCCATCTGTAGTTAAGGAGCTATTGGCAGTTGATAGTTGCTAGGAGAGTGTCCTTTTTCTTTACAGGTATGGTCCCTGGTGGGTTGACCATGTTCCTAGGAGTGGTCAGTCATACATCCTAGAGCACTTGAGTAGTACCAACTGTACTTGATGGATTAAAAAAGAGGGCACAAAGTTGGATAAGTAGGGAAGGAGGGTAGACCTGGGAAATGGAGGTGATATGATATTGTATGAAATTCTCAAAGTATTAATAAAAAGTCATCAAAAATTACAAAGGTGTTATTTCATTCAGTACAAGAAGGTACTTTCTAACAATGAATTCTGTTCAAATATAGAATTAAATGCCTCAAAGGGTTGTACCTGTGCCTTATATTATTTGAAAACTGAGTTCAAGATGCAAAATGTACTTGTGTTAACTTTTAATCATAAGTGCTTCAGTTCATTACTGAATGTTGCTTTTAGTTCAGATCTTGTCATTTTAAATATAAATTTTAGCTTTCTGTTAATTCTTAATAAGCTTTTTACTTCATCCAAGTTACTGAGATAAATGATTTGTCTGATTATTTATTTGTAACACTATCTCTAAAAACTTGAAGGATTTAAAAATAGTAAAGTATTTCAGCTATAAGGTTAAAACATAAGTATAGAAATTTTTAAATACTAAAATTAAAGCTATTTTGTGAGGAACTAAAGTAATGTGTGCCAAGTAGTATCCTCTCACTAGGTTTTGCTTATTTTAAAATTAAAATTTAGAATGTATAGAAGAATGAGTCTTCCTTAAATTTTCTGCCAATATGCATTTTCTTGACTGTTCTAAAAATAAGAAATATATATACTCAATATGAGTCTATTCTTTTACATTTCTGATGATATTTGAGATTAGACAACTTAATTGTTCTATATCATTGACAAGATTTTTCTCAAGCAGTTCTTTTTAAATCTCATAATCAAGTATGTGTGTGTATGTGTGTGTGTGTGTGTGTGTTTGTGTGTATGTGTGTGTGTGTGTGTATGTGTGTGTGCGTGTGTGTGTTGAGGAAAATTGAATGTAACCCAGGCTGTTCTTAGACTCAATATGTAGACAAGGCTAATTTGACCTTCCAATCCTCCTGCCTTCATGTCCTGAGTGCTGAGATCGAAGGTGTGCATCCCCTCACCAGGTTCACAATGGTCTTGAGTTCCAAACCCAAGGCTTTGTGCATACTGGGCATGTACTCTATCAACTGAGCAACATTCCTAGCCCGAAAGTTAACTTTCAAATAAATTAAAGTCATGTAAACGCTACTGGTTAACATCTTTGTTAGCCTTTGAATTTTCATTCGAATATCAACAACATAATAATGCTATAAGAGAAAGGCATGACCTGCATTCAAACCTGATTCCTATCACTTATTAGTTGCTGGCTTTGGGAAATACATCTCACGTTTCTCTTCAAGAGTTTTGTCACTTGTAAATTCTGACTGCTGCTGCTGCTGCTGCTGTTGCTGCTGCTGATAAAAAGGATTTCACATCAAAGGGCAATTGTAAGGATTAAATAAACTGGGCGATCAAAAAAATCATTTTCAGAGTCAGCTGCATATTGCAATCACCTGGTGATCTTAAGCAGCCCTCATGCTTGGATAGAAGCCACCCACAGATATACTGATTTAATTGGTTTTCAGTGAGACCTGGTCATCTGGAATTTTACAGCTCTCCAGATGATTCTGATTTGCAGTCAAGGTTAAAAGCTCCTGATCTAAAGTAATTATAAAGCACCTGGCAAATATTAAGCACTTGGTAGCTGTTAATTATTATCATAAGGCTCAGACCTTCAGGTAATAGTTTTCTTGATTTTGATAAGTGTCTTAAAAGATTGTGTTTAAATGACAGTTGCAGTCACATATTCTTGGTAACTTCCTTTTCTTGATAGAATACTAGACTTACAATTTTGTTTTGCTCTGTTTACCCGTTTTATTCTCCAGCTAGTCTCCGTTTTTCAAGCTGGCAGTCAGAGGCAAACTGTAATCCAATAATACTGACCTGATGGATACAGATAAGTGTGAAATTTGTTCCAGATTTATTCCATAAAATGTCTTTGAAAAGTATTAAATTCAAAAGTGGTTTTCCTTGGCCCCTCCTGATTTATGCGGCTAGCTCTAGCTAACTGATTTATAAGGCAATCAACATCCTCATCCAAGAGAGACCATGTGGAAGGTCTTGATAACCTTCCACCCACCACATTAATGCCATTTGATTACTATCTTCTTATTTTCAAAGAATACATAGAGATTAAAGGATTTTCAAAATGTTGTCAGATCTTTAAAAACAGTGTGGTTTTTTTTAGGGAAAATAAAACCACTAAATTATAGTTATCTTATTAAGAAGAAAACTCATAACACAGAAAGAGGAGGATCTTGCTGAATGAGCCCATGATGTTCCTCTTGTAGTTGATTAAACTTAGCATCTGACCATCTACTAACAAATTGTCATCTTAAATGCAGGAAGAAAATTGTTGGAACATATTCAAAATCTGGAGATTAGTTTTAGAAAACACTGGCCTCTTCTAAACAGGTCAGGTGATGCTAATGCTAAGAGGCAAAGCTTATACTTTAGGGTTTTTCTTCTAAAGCTCAGTTTCCTTGAGCCACATTCCAGGCACAAAAATCTTATGCTTTATAATATATAAAAAGGCCTGTAGCGATCTAAAAGTTGAATTATGAGTTTATGAGGCTCAATCGAAACTACAGCTGCAGGTTCAGCGAGAAGAGCTAACATGGACAAAGCTATTTCATTCAAGTGCAAGTCTGCTATGCGGAGGCAGTTCTTTCATGGGTTGAGTGCCTGGAGGTTTTAAAATCTCAATTTCCTGCAAAGGGGTAGAGATGAGTAGAGATTCAAATAGATGAAGTGAGTCATCCTAAATTTGTGGTAACTCAGGGATGCGTGTCTTCTATAGATGCCCAGATCCCTTTAGCATTCATGCCAAGCCAAGATTCTCCAGACTGCAAAAGAATCAATATATATATATTTTTAAACTCTAAGGATGATTTTCAATAAACACCAGTGGTGATGGTGGGGAAGGTAGAATTATACATTATCCAAGAATAAACTCTCATCTGGGGATAAGATGTCTACTTTAATTTCTGTCAGGGCAGAGTCTTGTAAACCAGTGATCTGCCCCCAGGCTATAATGGGCCCATTAGTGCCCACTCTTTAGCGTGTTAATTTAATTAACTTAAAACTCACTTAGTGATCACTTAACCCCTATCTTCCCATTTCATTTGTATGGATATAAAGAAAGAAGTTTTGTAAATGCTTCATATACATTATATTTCTTGACACCAGTTT
>NC_045030.1:14961096-14961937 GCF_008632895.1 Mastomys coucha
TTTTTAAGAAAGTCATCTGAAAAAATCAAATGCTTCATAAAAAAGAAACAAAAAGATGGGGGTAAGATATATCTGTTTGCTGAGTGATGCTTTTATTATATCTTTGTAATTCTCAAAGTAATAACGTGAGAAAAAAGTGAGAATTTGCCCTCATAACTGTATGCCAAGCCCTGGGAACACTTCTTGAAGGCCTTTGGAGAATCAGTCTGTTACGTTACATCTGTTCAGAGATATATCTTGTCTCCAGTTATAGAAATTCAAGGTAGCATTTATCTCTTTTCATACTCATCTTTCCTGTATTTTATTTTATTTGTTGGGTACTAATACTTGGCTGTCAACATGCTGGATATACAGGGATAATCACCTTGACATTAATCCCTATCTCATGATCTACTGGTTTGTATAAATTATCACTACCTTGGTTTCTTGGATGTTTCTAAAATTTTATTTAGTTTTATGTGTATGGGTGTTTTGGCTGCATGTATATATGTGTATAGTTGGTACCCACAGAGCCCATAAGAGGACATGGGATGCCTTGGAATTGGAATTACAAATGGTTGTGAGCCACTAATGTGGGTACTCGGAACCGAACCTGGGACTTCTAGAAGAGTAGCCAGTGTTCTTAACTGCGGAGCCATCTCTCCAGCTCTCAGCTTGATTTCTTAAAATTAATGGCTCTGTTTGTACACCACAAGTGAACTCTGTCCCTTTACTGGTTGGTTTTGTGTGTCAACTTGACACAGGCTGGAGTTATCACTGAGAAGGGAGCTTTTGTTGGGGAAGTACCTCCATGAGATCCAGCTGTGGGGCATTTTCTCAATTAGTGATCAAGGGGGTAGGG
>NC_045030.1:14962374-14963005 GCF_008632895.1 Mastomys coucha
AACACTTTCACCCCATTGTGGGCTCTAAAGAAAAGGCACTGTTTTACCTTTACCAAAATCATTTCTGTTAACAAACTTGGTGCACATATGCTTTCTTCATTGAACTCAGAGAGTTTCAGGATAGCCCTGTGTTTGTGTCCTTAGATGTGGAGGCTAGCAGCCAACCATCAGATTAAGTACAGGGGCCCTAAATGGAGCAGTTAGGGGAAGGGCTAAAGGAGTTGAAGGGGCCTTATCTGTCATCAATGAGAGGAGAGGCCCTTGTTCCTGTGAGGGCTCTATGCCCCAGTGTAAAAGAATGTTAGGGCAGTGAGGCAGGAGTGGGTGGGTGGGTGGAGGAGCACCCTCATCAAAGCAGGGTAAGGGGGGATGGGATGGGGGATTTGCAGAGAGGAAACTGGGAAAGGGGATAACATTTGAAATGTAAATTAACAAAATTTAAAAAAGATCTTTTCTCTCATATTAAGATGAAATTCCTTTTGGCCTTTATACATTATCTAATGCAAAGTGCCAAAGAACGCTCTTCCTAAGGACTCATCTATCTTACAATGCCCTTTTAAGCCATATTTATCCTTCTCTTTCAAGTTGAAGGCCATCCTCTTTGTTCTGTTTGTACCAAGTGTAGCCAAAA
>NC_045030.1:14963025-14967725 GCF_008632895.1 Mastomys coucha
TCTTTAACATGTTGATTAAACCTTGGTTCACATGAAAATTTAGCTTTATAGGTACTGTGTGTTCATGTGCCAGGTATTCTTTGACTTTGTCCTTGGCTATGAGATGTCCATTGTTTGTTTTATACAAGTTCTTTCGAAGTCAGGTAGTCAACAATGTGATTACATTACTTTTCTCCTTTAATATCTCATCTAACAAACACAAATATACCTATAAAGACGAAAGTGTGATGATCAGGAGCAAAGCTTTTGGGATCAAGCACATTTGGATTCAGACTACTACTTTGTATCTTTTTACAGTTTCTTCAGCTTTCAAACTGGGATATGAAAATGTATTTACTAAGGCAGTAACCATGGTTCTGAGCTATGGTGACCATAAAGGCTGGATAGAGCGATAGTGTCCAGCACATAGTAAATATTGATTACTTAGAAATAGTGATTAAAAACTTGAGATTTTGAAAGTAAATGACACTGCTCTTACCATCTTTAGAATGTTTATTTCTTATGTCTGTGTATGTGTGTATGCCTATATGAGTTTATGTGTACCAGGTGCATGAAATAGACTTTGGAGGGAAGAAGGATGTCTGATCTCCTGAAACTGAGTTAAAGGTAGTTGGGAGCTGCTGTGGGCATTAGAAAGTGAATTTGGGTCCTCTGTAATGAAGTATAAATGTGAACAGCCTTCTTTTTGACTCAGAAAATCCCATAGGTATACAATTTCCTATCACAAATATCTAGCTATTTTTTGTGTTGCACTAATTCTTTCTATGAAGCTTATTTAGGTATCTCTTTCAGAGAAGATAGTATGTTAGGACAATGTTAAGAGAACTTTATTGAATGATACTAGATACATCAGACTTACTAGTACTGGCAATCGAGTACTAATGATGTTGCATCTGAGTGAAGCTATAGTGTGAGGCACACAATATGTTGCCATCACATTTACAAATATAAATGATGCAAATATAAATGGACATATATGCCTAACATATGTTTCATATTATTAGGAATGAATAGCAAGTGCCAAATGTTGCAGCCCATTTGAATACCAATATCCAAATGTCACAGTGTACAGATGATACTCATTCTAAATTACGGTTCTTGAAAATAAAACAGGTACCTAAAGTTACTTATTTTATAGATCTTATCTTGTTTCAGTTTCTTGGATTCTAGAAATAATGAGGAGTAATACAAAAATTAGTTCTATCTTGCTCTTTTAAAGGTAGCTTCTAGTTTTGTTGCTGTAGATTTTAATGCCACTCTTTTGAGGATGAGGAGCTCCCCCTAGATAATCACAAATACCCCATCTGTTCATCCTTAATAACTAAGGCATATGCTTTTGGTATGATGTCAAGCCAACCAATAACTATACTCAAGAATTGTATTTTTTTTTCTATTTATGCTGCAGGAGGCAAACAGCGGAAAACACAACTCCACAAAACTTGTCACTTATTCTCAGAGAAGCAATTATATTTTCCAACATAACATTTTTTTATTGATTATTTGGGAATTTCACACAATGCACCTCAATCACACTCACTTCCGACTCCTTCCACATCCACCCTTCCACCCTTGTGTGCCCCCTACAAAGAGAAAAAAAAATACACCAAGTTTTCTTAATAGAGGGGGACTCCAACATCCTCCCCTCTATCTTTTTCTCTTGTTGGTTTTCGAGACAGGGTTTCTCAGTGTAGCCCTGGCTGTCCTGGAACTCACTCTGTAGACCAGGCTGGCCTTGAACTCCGAAATCCACCTGTCTCTGCCTCCCAAGTGCTGGGAGTAAAGGCGTGTGCCAGCACTGCCTGGCTAAAATGTACCAAGTTTAATTGGAGTATGTTCAAAATCCCAGTGACCAGCCCCTTAAAGGTAACTGAGTCTGCACCCCCCACCAGAAACCATCAACTGTGAAGAGCTACCATGATGACCAGCATGGTGTTAGGCAGTAGCATAGCCCATGGATACCAACATGACCTCAGCAGAGAAGCAACTATTTAAAAAATTCAAACCAACCACACAACAACAACAGGACAATGGACCAAATGCAAGGGCATCTACTTGACTGAATCTTGGAACAGAAAGTGAATGATAATGGAACAAGTGTTGGCATATCACAGAGTTGAAAAAACAAGAGCCAGAAAGAGAGAAAAGACCCAAATAACTTCAGAATCATCAATCAGCCCAAACCACCTCCACCACAAAACCAAACCAAACCCCAAAACCCAGAAAACATGTTAAATTATTGAAGAGGTGTAATGGAAGTAAAGCCTGAGATCTCATAGTGTTTCTGCTGCTTCTCATACTTCCTAGAGCAATCAAAATCGTTAAGCTCTTGGCTAAAACCCATCAAGAATTACATTGAAAGATTCCAATCTGCTCCTATCTACCTGGCTCTTCTGACTATCTACCTTGTAAATTGGTAAGGATTTGATGAGAACTGTGATTTTTTTTCAAATGAGAAAATAACACAGTGCTTGCACAAATGTTAAATGTCAGTAGAAACAGCAGTGTTCAGTTTTCATCCCCTTTTAGAGCTCAAAGGAACTCCCAAACTTGTATTTTGAAATATATGAAGAAAACATTGTTAATGTTTTCATTGTAAGGAAACCATAATGGGGCTATGATGTAGTTCAGTAGTATAATTCTCATGTATGAGGATGTGGTGGCACTCTTTGATCTTAACAAATGTGTATAATTCAATGATTTGCAAGTAACTTCATGCTTAGAAGGACAAAGTAAGTTCCATTAGTGGAGGGTGTCTTCCAAGATGTTGAGCATCATTCTATATATGGTTCCAACAAAAAAAAAACCCACATATTTAAGTATCTCAGTATAGTACACTATTCCTTAGAGAAAGCAGATTCTCTCTGATAAGTCAGTCAAAGCATGGTAGTCAATGTTACCTGATACATTTTTTTCAGTGCCATTCTTTACACTACCTCCAGCAGGAAGACAGGACATCAAGTGAGGGATGAAGTTGCTATCCCACAGTCACAACTCTGACCTATAGTTGTTCCTGTCTGGGCGAATTACAGGGATGGAAATGGAGAGGAGCCTGAGGAAAAGGAGGTCCAACAACAGGCCCAAAGTGGGATCCAGCTAAAGGGGAGGTCCCAAGGTCTGACAATATTACTGAGGCTATGGAGGGCTCACAAAAAGGGACCTATCTACAAAAGACCCAACAAGCAGCTGAAAGAGTTAGATGCAGATATTTGCACCCAACCAATAGACAGAAACTGCTGACCCTGTGGTTGAATTAGGGAAAATCGGGAAGAAGCTGAGGAGAAGGGTGACCCTGCAGGAGGACCAGCAGTCTCAATTAATCTGGATTCCCAAGATCTCTCAAACACTGGACCACCAACCAGGCAGCATACACCAGCTGATATGAGGCCCCCAACACACATACAGTAGAGGACTTCTGGGTCTGTGTTCATTCAGAGATGATGCACCTAACCCTCAAGAGACTGGAGGCCCCAGAGAGTTTAGAGGTCAGGTGGGGTGGAGGGTGGGGAAAACCAGGTAGAGACAGGGTGGGAAGGAGGTATGGGATGTGGAATAGTCAGAGGGAGGATGGGTGTGGGGAACAAAATACAGAGTGTAAAAATAAATTAATTTAAAAAAGGAAAAATTCTGGACTCTTCAAGTTTCCTCTTCTCATTATTGATCATTTTGGCTAAGATCACCCCTATTGAGTCTTGAGAATCCACCTCCAGTAGACAGACAGGGCCTCAAGTGAAAGGACTGGGTTACTAACCCATAGTCAAAATTTCTGACCCAGAATCGTTCCTGTCTGAAAGAACTGCAGGGACAAAATTTGAGAAGAGACTAAGGGAAAGGAGGTCCAGTGACCAGCCCAAATTGAGATCCAGCTTAAGGGGAGGCCCCAAGGCCTGACACTATTATTGATGCTCTGGTGTGCTTGGGAGCCTGATATGGCTATCCTCTGAGAGGCCCAACCAGCAGCTGACGGAGACAGACACAGGTACTTACACCCAACCATTGGACTGAAGTTGGGAACCCCTGTGGTTGAATTAGGGGAAAGACTGAAGAAACTGAAGAAGAGGGTGACCACATAGGAAGACCAGCAGTCCCAATTAACCCAGAGCCCAGGAAGCTTCCAGAGATTGAGCCACCAACCAGGCAGCATACATGGATTGGTCAGGGGCCTCTGGCACATATATAGAGCAGAGGACTGCCTGGTTTGGCCTCAGTCGGAGAAGATGTGCCTAACCATTGAGAGGCTTGAGGCCCTGAGGCCCCAGTGAAGGGGGAGGCCTGGTGTGTGTGGGGATACCCTCTTGAAGGCAAGGAGGAGGAAAAATGGGGTGAGGAGCTGTGGGGGGCAACAGGAGGGAGGGCAGGTTAGAATGTAAATAAGTAAGAAGATGTTTAGGTAAAGTGTGAATTCTGTTTTCTTCTATGGGATTCATATAACATATTCTTAAACTGAGGCTCTGAGTTTTACAGAGATTCTCACCCAGAATCTCATACTTGCTAGTACTCTGGGAATTCAATTTTACAGATTTTTAAATAAAAAGTTACTCAAGATAGTATTAGTTGAAACACATTTGAAGAATTCTTTAATTATTATTTAACGTACAAAATTGCTTGCAATGTGAGGGAACTTGAACTTTATATTACCTTATCATCTTTTAATTCAAAAAGAAAAAGATTATTGTCCCATTTCTTTCTTCCTTGATCCAATG
>NC_045030.1:14968464-14969184 GCF_008632895.1 Mastomys coucha
GCAGGAGTGGGGGGGATCCCCAATAATGCACCAGAGACCTGGGAGGTGAGAGACTCTCAGGACTCAAAGGGATAGACCTTAGATGAAATGCCAGACAGTAGGGAGAGGGAACTTATAGAGCCCACCTCCAGCAGGAAGACAGGACATCAAGTGAGGAATGAAGTTGCCATTCCGCAGTCACAACTCTGACCCATAATTGTTCTTGTTTGAAAGAACTGCAGGGATGGAAATGGAGAGGATCCTGAAGAAAAGGAAGTCCAGCTACAGGCCTAAGTGGGATCCAGCTCAAAGGGAGGCCCCAAGGCCTCACACTATTACTAAAGCTATGGAGCACTCACAAAAAGGGACTTATCATGACTGCCCTCTGAAAGACCCAACAAGCAACTGAAAGAGTCAGGTACAGATATTTGCACCTATCCAATGGGGAGAACTAACTGACCCCTGTTGTTGAATTAGGGAAAGACTGAAAGAAGCTGAGGAGAAGGGTGATCCTGTAGGAGGACCAGCAGTCTCAATTAATTTGAACTCCCAAGATCTCTCAAACAATGGACCACCAAACAGACAGCATATACTTCTGATATGAGGCCTCCAACACACATACAGCAGAGGACTGCCAGGTCTGTGTTCATTCAGAGATGATGCACCTAACCTTCAAGAGACTAGAGGCACCAAGGAGTTTAGAGGTCAGGTGGGGTGGGAAGTGGGGACAGCCACGTGGAG
>NC_045030.1:14969674-14974608 GCF_008632895.1 Mastomys coucha
GTGTATACTTATATATGTGTATGCGTATGTAATATATACATATATATAGTGTCTTATATGTGCAAATAAAATTTAAAGAGCATCTTGGAAAAAAAAAGTAATGGTGTGTCTTTAAATGCTCAAAGCATGCCTCTAGAGATACACTTTCTCCAACAAGACCATATCTCCTATGCCTTCCCAACAATACTACCAACTTGGGACCAAAATTCAAGTGCTTGAGACATGGAAGATACTTTCCTAAAATTATTAGTTCTAAAAAATTAGATCTTACAACAAGAAACCATATCCAAGTAGATTTAGTGAGTTCTCATAGAGGTAGTAGTAAAGCTGGGACCAAAACTCAAATGCTGTGCCCTTTTTATTGTACCAGATTGTCTCAGTTTGATGGTGAGAAATAATGATAGGAACACATCTCCAAAATTTATATTCTTCTACATTATGCTGGACAGAATGGTCTAAACAAATGACCAGGGCCCTGAAATTTTAAAAATAGGAATCATAAGGGAAATAATAGATCTGTGAAAATGCTATATAGAACATAATACTATAGAAGCTTCCCAAAGTATGTGTATATACATACATAAAAGGAATTTAAATGGAGTTGTCTTATAATAGGTAGACAATGCCTCATATAGACGTTATAGGCTACCAAATAAAAAGCTCATTGCCAGATCCAAGGTACCACTTTTCAAGGTGATGGTCAATGGTGTTCCATAAACCCTTCAAACTTTACTGGCTATTGTCATTGTTCTTGATTACCCTCCAGAACTTGAAAATACAACATACTTGAGTCTTAGGACATGGAGAGATGTAGCTGCCATTGATCTGGAAGCTTCATTCTTCTTAACTTCTATAATTCTGTGGATTCTATGTACTCTTTTAGGTAAGACCAGTCATGAACAGTTTTTCTTAGCTGTGAACACTTGCACTATAGTAATGGCTGGCCTGGCAAGGTATACCTGTTGGTCAATAGTGGCACAAATGTTATGGTAGTAATCAACCTCTTTGCAATTATATTTAAAACCCACTCCACAAATGGAACCCACTCCTGCTACTCTTAATGAGCTAAAAACAAAACCAAAAGACCTGTCCTTGGTTAGGTCCTAGGCAAGAAACTAATATTATTAATCTGCTAACTTGACAACATAGTAAATTACCCTTAATTCTTATATTTATACCTGTAAATTGGTACATATCTCAATTCTCACCAGAGAAACTTCATTCTGAAGTATATGGTAATTAACATAGAGACCCAGAACTGTTCAAGGTCCAGAGAATAAAAGAGTTCGGAGTGGCCATCCTTAAATAAGATATCTATAGCATACCTCCTACCTCAAGATTGAAGGATCATCAAAGAAGAGATGGCAGAAAGAGTGTGAGAGCCAGAGGTAGTGAAAGCCTGCAGTGGAACAGTATTTACTATACACAACAAGGCTGATGCCCATGGGAACTTACAGCAGCTCTGGGTGCATGCAGAAAGGACTTTTTGTACTTCATGAAGAGAGAGATATCCAAACAGAGATGGATACCTAGCTGTGCCAATGAGACACAAATTGAAGTTGGTGTAACTTTAACTAGTAAAGGAAGGTACTGATGTTTGTATCAAAAGTACACAAACAGGTCTTAACAGAAATAAATCACTTCTTGTGTATTATCAGATCATAACTAACTAAAACTTGACATAGCAAGAACAACTACAGAATTGATAAAAACATGAAGATTCACTTATATAGCTCTGAATGATCTGTGAGTAACTGAATAAATCCTGGAGTAAATTTAAAAAGTTATGGAAACCAATGAAAACAAAAAGCTGCAGGTTACTAGAACCCTTCAGATACAACAAAGGGAGTTCTAATGGATAAGTTTAGAGATATGGACACCCATATTAAAAATTAGCACAATAAAAGAGATCTCAAATAATTCAACAATATATTTCAAGTTGTTAGAAAAGTAAGTTAAACTTCAAATAAGAAGAAATAATAACAATGCTATGTTATGCCAGTCAAGATGGCTATCATTCATGGAAAGGAACAAATGTGGTTTGGATATGAAAACAGCATGTGTATATATGGGGAAAAAACTTTATCTCCCATTGGTGCTTCTGCAAATTAGTATAGTTGCTATGGCAATCAATATGGAAGTTCTTCAAAAAACTAAAATTAGATCTACCATATCACTTTGACATTCCACTCCTGGTTATGTACCTGAAGTATTCTATGTCAGAAAGCCAAAGAGATATCTACATATCCATTTTTTGTTGCTATTTATAATAGCAAAGCTATAGAACTAGCCTAGATGTCTATCAACAGATGAATGGACAAAAGCAGCATAGTACATATTGACTAAGGTATTTTATTCAGCTATAAAGAGTGAATGCTGGATTTTAAGGAAAATGAATGGAAATGGATATTACCAGATTGCGCATAATAAACTAGACTTAGAGAGACAGATACTACCTATTTTCTATTATAAACTAGATCTAGAGAAGAAAATTAGAGGAAAGTAAAAGGAGAGATATTTTGGAGGAGATGTGGAATGGCAGGAGGAGGGAGACAAACAGCAGGTAAGCTCATGGTACAGAGTAACAAAAATACGCACAGGAGAATTCAAAGGAGATAATTTCACATCTGCAACCTAATTTTACACATTATAAAAATAAAGAACAATGAAACAAAGCCAGGGTGAGCTGAAGGGACTAAATCATACTGCAGAACAGAAATAAAATATTGAACATAAGAACAACAGGAAATAAAACTAAGAGTTGATTGCTTGGGAAAAATCAATAAAATTTCCATCTTTAAGCTAGATTGTCAAAGAAGTAGAGAGAAAACTCAAATAACTAAAAGCAGAAATGAAAGTCAGCAAAAAGAACAAACTCAAATAAGTACAATAAAAGTGTATAGTAATGAATTGGGTAATTTAGGTGAAACCATGAATTTTGTAGGCCAATTGGTGCAACTAGAAAATATCATCCTGCGTGAGGTAACTCAGACCCAAAAGGACATACATGGTATGCACTCATGGGTAAGTGGATACTAGCCAAAAAATACAGGATAGCAATGCCATAATCCACAGACCCAAAGAAGCTAAACAAGAAGGAAGGCCCAAGTGTTGATGCTTCAATCTCACTTAGAAGAGGGAACAACATAATCATGGGAGGCAGAGGGAGAAGTGACCTGGGTGGAAGAGTATGAGAAAGGGGACAGGATCAGGTATAGGGGGGAGATAAGAGAGAAGCCCAGAGGGCCAGGAGAATGAATAGAAATATGCAACAGTACTGGGTGGGGTGTGGGATGTGAAAGGCTCCCAGGACCCAATGGGGATGACCTTAGTTGAAATACTCAACAGTGAGGAGATGGACCCTAAAGAGACTACCTCCAGTAGAGAAACAGGGTCCCATTTTGGGGCATGGAGCCACCCACCTGTCTTCAAAATTTTTGACTGAGAATTGTTCCTGTCTGAATGAAAGGCAGGGACAAAAATGTAGCACAGACTAAAGGAAAGGCCATCCAGTGACCTGCTCAACTTGGGATCCATTCCATGCACAGCCATCAACCTTGACGCTATTACTGATGCCATGTTGTGCCTGCAGATAGGAGCCTAGCATGAAAGGCCAATGAGAGACTCTACCAGGAGCTGACTGAGATAGATGAAGATACTTAGAGCCAACCACTGGACTGTGGTCAGGGGCCCCTATGGAAGAGTTAGGGGGAAGGACGGAAGGAGCTGAAGGGGATGGCAATCCCATAGGAAGAAAAACAGTATGAACTAACCTGGACCCCTAAGAGCTCCGAGAAGGTAAGCCACCAACCAAAGGACATACTGGTTCGTGGTCCACACTACATATGTAGCAGAGGACTGCCTTGTCTGGCTTCCATGGGAAAGGTTGGTCTTAATCCTGTCGAAACTTGATGTCCCAGTGAAGGGGAATGCTAGTGGGTGTGGTGGGTGGAGGATCACCCACTCCGAAGAAAAGGTGTAGGGGACCAGGAAGGGGGCAACATTTGGAATGTAAATAAATAAAATAACAAAAAAAAAGAGAGAGAGAAGAGAGAAAGAATAGAAGAGATCTTTATGCTGGTGAAATGGTCATTTGAAAACTTAAATTATTGGATCTATATTATTAAAATGTCAGCTTCAAAAAAGAAAGAAAAAATAAGAAAGAAAGAAAGAAAGAAAGAAAGAAAGAAAGAAAGAAAGAAAGAAAGTCTTAGAAACACATGCTATCCAGGATCAATGACAAAGAAACAAAAAATAGAAACAAACATGTAAATAGGGTGGATATGAAGAAGGAACCCAAGTTCCCTGAGAAAGAAAAGCCCTGGAATAAGGGTTGCCTCACAGTGAATTCTATCATGTACTTAAAAAGTGCTATGAATTCTTCTCAAACTCTTTTAAGTTGATGAAAGGAGGGGGAAATTTTCCATAAGTTGTTGAAACTGTCCTGCAGTTTCATGAACTTGGGTTCCCTCGAGCGAAGGAGTAAAGGACCTGAAACATAGGGTTCAAGAGACAAGAGAAAACACAAAGCCAAGTTGCACCCCAATCAAGGCTTCGTACTTTACTTGGGGGTTCAGCATTTTTATATGTACAGGAGAAACTGAAACTGAGTCTCTAGGTTACAATGATATTTGCATAACATAAACACTGTGGAAGGAGTCAGGAAGGAGTCAGGAGTGTGGGTCACCCGGGATTTCTGCGGATGTCTTCAGGCAGTGGGCATTGTAGTATCTCAGTGTGAACTTCAACTTCCCCCAGCAGGTTTCTACAAAGACAGTCTGACAGTCTGCAGAGGGCTTTGTCTTGGCTCCGCAGGTAACAGCCTCAAGCTAGAAATGCCAGAGTCCGAAGGCTGAGCTGAAGGGGGAGGTAGCAAGTTATTCTCTGATGTCAGTTATCCGGATAACCAAGTCACAGAGGTAACACAAGAAACA
>NC_045030.1:14974768-14976810 GCF_008632895.1 Mastomys coucha
AAAACCAGGGTAATATTTTTTACAAGCACTGATGGAAAAATTAAAAAAAATATGTGCTATTAATAGAATAAAATATGCAATTAATAGAATTCTACAAAATACTTAATGATTATACACTATGAACAATATATTTGTTTGGTTGACTCCTGGAGTGCAAGTATATGAAAACCATTCAATCAAAATGAAATCAAATAGTGTGATTCTGTATGAATAGTCTCAATTCATACAGAAAACATTTGACTAAACTCAACACACTTTCATAATTTAAAAAGTCAAGAAATATTGTGAAGAATCAGTAAACAGGTGCAATCTTTACGTATCTGCTACAAAATTAGTTACGATGCTCAAGAAAATATAAAGGGAATCTTCTTGTCGTATGTAAGGCAGGGTATTTTCACATTCATTTAACAACATACTCAAACATGAGCATTTGAAAAGGTTTTCTTGCAAGATCTTTTTTATAAGTTGCTTTTAGTCATAGTAGTTTATTATAGCAAAAAATACCTAATTCAGACTTCAAAATAAAAAAAGTATGTACACACGTGCATGCACACACACACACACACACACACACACACACACACACACAGCCTTTATACTCATTGTCTAAGCAAAAAATTCTTGGATAGATTTAAAAAAATAGCTAGAACTAGGTAAAGTGCATTAGTCTCCAACAGCAATTTGTTACCTTTTTATTTTTGAGAGAGGATTTCACATAGTTCAGGCTAACCTTGCAGAGGCTGTATTGGAATCCCTACTACCCTGCCTCCATCTTCCAACTGCTGGGATTGCATGCATGAGCCACAAAACTAGCAGTAATTTCATCATACTGAGAAGAACAAAGAAATTTTTCCCTCCAAATTGTATTATTTTGAAATTAAAGTCACTTATCACAGAAAGGAACAATGTGGCAATGAAATTATATTCAAAAAATTAATAAATCTTTTAAAAACATTTAATTTATATTATTTATATGAGTATACTATCACTGTCTTTCTTAGGGAAATGGATGGATCTGGAGAATATCAGTGAGGTAACCCAATCACAAAAGAACACACATGGTATACACTCACTGATAAGTGGATATTAGCCCAGAAGCTCAGAATACCCAAAATACAATTCACAAACCACAAGGAACTCAAGAAAGAAGAACACCAAAGTGTGGATTCTTCATTCCTTTTTAAAAGGGGGAACAAAATACCTATGGAAGGAGTTGCAGAGACAAAGTATGGAGGAGGGACTGAAGGAGGGACAATCTAGAGTCTGCCCCACCTGGGAACCCTTCCCATATTCAGTCACCAACCCCAGACACTATTGTGGATGTCAGCAAGTGCTGTCTGACAGGAGCCTGATATAGCTGTCTCCTGAGAGGCTCTGATAGGACCTGACTAATACAGAAGTAGAGGCTCACAGCCATCCATTGGACTGAGTACAGGGTCCCCAATGAAGTAGTTAGAGAAAGGACTCAAGGAGCTAAAGGGTTTGCAGCCCTTTAGGATAAACAACAATATGAACTAACTTGTACCCTCAGAGCTCCCAGGGACTAAACCACCAACCCAAGAGTACACATGGTGGGACTCATGGCTCCAGCAGCATATGTATAGCAGAGGATGGCCAAGTCGGTCATCAATGGGAGGAGAGGTCCTTGGTCCTATGAAGGTTCTATGACCTAATATTGTAGGGGAATGCCAGGGCCAGGATGTAGAAAAGGGTTGGTTGGTGAGCAGGGGGAGGGGAGAAGGAACAGGCTTTTTTTTTTTACCCCCCAGAGGGCAAACTGGGAAAGGTTTGCTTAATAAACTATGTCTGTCTGACTGAGATTAATGCTTTGTGTGGCTTGTGAGGTAATCCTGGACCCCATCAAGACCTACAGCCAAACAGTGTATGGAGCATGGGGACTTTTACTGAAGTATAGGAAGAAGAATCTCAGGCCCTGAAAGAAATAGGATCTCCACAGGAAGACCAACAAAACCAACTAACCTGGACCCTTGGGACTCTCAGAGTCTGAAGCAAAAAAATACACAGGCTGGACCCCCCCCCCC
>NC_045030.1:14976821-14983811 GCF_008632895.1 Mastomys coucha
CTCTTACACATGAAACTGCTTGGGCCTGGTGTCTGCAGACGCTTTATGCCGCGACTCAAAACCCATCAGGTCCCTCAACAACTGGAGTTGGGGCTATCCATAAAGCTGTTTCCTGTCTTTGGGATAAGTCCCCCCTTACTGAACTGCCTTGTCTGGCCTCAGTGGGAGAGGATTCGCTTAGGCTTGCAGAGACTTGATATTGCCAGGTGAGGGATACCCAGGGGGCACCTTCTCAGAGGAGAAGAGGAGTGGGGATGAATTGTATGAGGGGTACTGCGAAGGGGGCCAGCGATCAGGATGTTAAGTGAATAACAAAAAGAAAAAGAAAAAGAAAAAGAAAAAAGAAAACTGAGCCAAATATGGTAGTGAACCACTGTAATACCAGCAGGAGGCTAAGGCAGGAGGATTGTGAATTCATGGATTAATAGTGAGTTCCAGATATGTATGAGCAACATTTTAAGACAGCTCCTCAAAAAGAAGCAAAAAACCAACCAACAAAACCTAAAACAAAGAAGAAAGAAAATAGTAGGAAAGTAGTATTTGTCATGGGGGAAATGTTCAGGTTCGTCAGTGTGTGTGTCCATTTGGCTTTGGTTCCTGGACTCCATGTTAATTAATTGAAAGGCAAATATGTTTTGGGAATAAAAACCACAGCTAGAGCTAAAATGCGGTCTTAAATGAGTGAATTCTGAGTAACAGGTGGACAATTTAATAGAACTCAAGAAGGCTAATAGGCTGAAGGGCCCAGGTAAGGATGCCTCAATCTCATTTGGGAGAGAGAAGAAAACAAACAGGGGTGGCAGAAGGAGGGAGGAACCTGGGTGGAGGAGGAGACAGAGAGGGGAAGAAGGGAACATGATCAGGTATGGGGGGAACAGGAGAGAAGCCCTGAGAGCCAGCAGAAAGTATAGAAATAGGCAATCTCGGGAGGTAGGAGGTGGGGGAGGACCCTCTAGAATGTACCAGAGACCTGGGGGGGTAAGAGACTCAGGAATTAAAGGGAGGGACCTTAGATGGAATGCCCAACAGTGGGGAGAGGGAACTTATAGAACCCACCTCCAGTTGAAAGACAGGCCATCAAGTGAGGGAGGGGGGCATCCCACAGTTAAAAACTCTGACCCATAATTGTTCCTGTCTGAAATAACTGCAGGGTTGGAAATGGAGAAGAGCCTGAGGAAAAGAAGTTCCAGCGACAAGCCTAAAGTGGGATCCAGTTCAAGGGGAGGTCCCAAGGCCCTACACTATTACTGAGGCTATGGAACACTCACAAAAAGGGACCTACCATGACTGCCCTACGAAAGACTCTACAAGTAGCTGAAAAAGTCAGATGCAGATGTTTACACCCAAAAGAAAACAATGGACAGAAGCAGCTGACGCCTGTGGTTGGAATTGGGAAAAGCTAGAAGAAGCTGAGGAGGGTGACCCTATAGGAGGACTAGCAATCTCAACTAACCTGGACCCCCGAGATCGCTCAGACACTGAGCCACCAACCAGGCAGCACACACTAGCTGATATGAGGCCCCCCAACACATATACAGCAGAGGACTGCCTGGTCTGGACTCAGAGAAGATGCACCTAACTAACCCCCAAGAGACTTGAGGCCCCAGGGAGCTGGGAGGTCTGGTGGGGTGGGGGTTGAGGGTGGGGAGTGAGGAGGTCTTGGATGAGGAACAGTCAGGGGGTGGATTGGGAGAGGGATAAAGACTGCAATGTAAAAAAAGATTAAAGAAAAAAAAGGATGGAGTCTATTCTGTGAATGAGGTAAGGGCAAAGTGGGGTTTAAGAATCAAGTCTTATAGGAATTACTTGTTAAGGAGTGAAAATCAAGAAGCAACACAAGAAGTAGAGATGGTATAATAATAAAACCTTGTTGAATACCAAAATTATAAGCTGGGCACTATGAAAAATACACTTATTATCCCAGCACTTGAGGGGTGGAGGCAGAATGGTCAAGAGTTCAAGGTCATCTTCAGGTAAATATGAAGTTTGAGGCCATCCTGGTAAAAATGAGATTTGATTACAAAATGAGAAGAGGAAGAGGAGGAGGAGGCAGCACACAAGGGTAAAAAAGAGGACTTGAGTCTTTAGAGAAGATCCTAAAATCAGTGGCCCAGTGATTCTAAAAGAATATTGGTCAGTTGCATTTGGACTTGTTAAACTTATAGTTTTATTCTAAGGTAAGTACCACCTCATTTTTACTATTTCCTATTCCACAGTTGGTTTCTAAATGTTACATAATGTGCTAAAATGCTTTTTTTTTTGTACAGCTCTGGAACCTATAATTCTCATACTAATAATTCTTCAACTGTAATCTGTAACAGTTATTGATCGCTCATGACTCCATTACTTAAAAAGTGTCTGGTGAGAGATCATGCAGATTGCTCTCAATTGTCAATACAACTGACACTGTTCTCTTTGTGAACCACTAAGCTCCCTGCAGCCAGCCTGTTAACATTCTCTTCATAAAGCTATGAAAGTGTCACAGAGGGAAAAGGCAAGTTGTTGAATAACTTCTGTGTTTTGTTCACTTTAAAATCCTCTCATTATCCTTGTTTATTTCTGGAAATAAACCTTAGCCTCTTCCATTGCATTTTAGACATTGTCCTACAAGTCTCTGAAGTAGGAAAGATTTTTGAGATGGGTTCTGTTCTCCTGTGGACAAAGTATCTACTTCTGAAACTCAGGATTCACTTTTACCTTTTTCCAAATTTCTCAAACAATGGATCTACATTTCTAAATCAAACTATAGAATCCAGGTCTATAATCCATCGTTTGCCACAACAGAAGTTGACGCTGGAGGGAAGGCAGCTGTTCTCACACACACAGTCTGTACATTTTAATTTTGGTTCTAGGCATCAGATCTGGTTTCTTTTGGCGCAGCTGATCAGTTGAGTCATTAGGATCAATGCCATGTCCATTCTTGGTTTTCTTTCATAATTGTTTGTGTTCTGAATGATGAGATTTTACATTGCTTTAGTGCCAAGAATCATCACTTTGATTGCAAATGAAATAGCATACATTCCTCTCAGATGGAAGAAGTGGTGTAATGGACAATTGTGGATTTCTCCCTTAATGTCAATCTGGGCCTGTACTGCCCAGAAGGGATTAGACTTGAGGATATAGCTAATCAGAAGAGATACACAAAACATTCCCCAGCTGACTAGATTGCAAAATCTTAAAAATGAAAGATAGAGAGTAATTTTTACAGCAGTTATTCTATCTTAACTGTTTAGTATTTCAGAAACCTCACCATTAAGAATGAGGTATTATTATCTTGATTGAATTATTAAGAATTTGAAACAAATGAGTCAGATACTTGATCCAGAATATTACAACTAATAATTCATAGATGTGGAATCTGAATCTTATCTCTCTTTCTTCAAATCTATTTTATTGTTTATCATAACAAGTATGATTTGTAAATTTTGATGCTTCCTAACAATGTGTTGTATGTCCTGCTTTTTATTATTTTTGGGATATAAGTACAACTTGTTCAGGAGGAATTGATCCATTCTGATGTATTCCAAAGGGATCAGGATATATTCTGATTCATATGAAACAGAGCTAGCAATTTTAGCTTACCTTACACCAAAGCTCTATTTCTTAGGAATGTGAAGACATTCTTATTAGTACAACTTTTTTTTTTTTTTTTTGGTTTTTCAAGACAGGGTTTCTCTGTGTTGTCCTGGCTGTCCTGGAACTCACTCTGTAGACCAGGCTGGCCTCGAACACAGAAATCCACCTGCCTCTGCCTCCCAAGTGCTGGGATTAAAGGCGTGCACCACCACTGCCCAGCAGTAAATCATTTTAATGCCTAGCACCGTAAATCTAAAAGTCTTGGTTTTTCATCTAAATTTTGTGGCACAATTGAAGGACTGAAATGTTTCCCTAGTGTGCTGCTCTTTCTTAGTGTTCCAAAAAAGTTCTGATGTATTTATTAGTTTACCAAACTAACACATAAACTCCAAGGAGAATCTCAGGCCTGAAAGACACTGTAACAAATGCAAGAGTGCTAAAGAAGCTCTTGTAACACAGCCTTTAAGATACATGAATTGTTGATGGGTCTTTCAATATCTCTATCCCTCATGTAAAAATGTATTTCTATGATTATTATTATTATTTAGCTATGCTTAAACAAGACAGGATCCAAGAAGCTGCCCAGTGAATTTATATCATCTTATTTGTGAGGAAACTGAAGCCCAAAGTAAGGGAATAACTTGAGACTTATATCCTTGAGTGTTACCTTCCAGTATAACACTGAGAGTAAAATAAAAGCATGTTAAGGTAACTTTTACTTCTAGCCCTGAAATCTGAAGAGTGTTCCCCTCTGATTCTCATAAGGGGAAAATGAGGTTAGAGGATTCTCTCTCTCTCTCTCTCTCTCTCTCTCTCTCTCTCTCTCTCTCTCTCTCTCTCTCTCTCTCTCTCTGTCTGTCTCTGTCTCTCCTCCCCTCTATGTGTAACATGCGTGTTGGAGAATGTAAAAGTTTAACTACCACTAGTTTTTATAAAGAAATACCATGGAGTTTTGACTTGTATTTAAAAATGACTTTCTGCCAAGAAACTTTTGGCCCATGGCAAGTGGGAGATAGAATCATTTTTGTTTCAGAGCCACCAACAATGCATAGCTGTCACACTTACTAATGTATACTTTAGAGTCTGGGAGGCTGGAATTCTTTAACGTGGATGTATCCTGGATTTGCTTAGAAGAAAACACACATTTCCAAATACCTTCCACATCTGGAGCCCACACTGTGAGACTTGGCAGTTTGACTGCTTTAAAAACGTTGCAGTCTTGTTAGATAACCTGCCAGAATATGTTGAAATGATACATAGTTTGGAATATTCCACATATGGATAAGTATGTAAGTCCCTCAGTGCTGCTTTTCTTGTCCTTAATCTGCCAGGGATGTGTGTATGTTCTAAACACACAATCAAAAACTATAGTAACATAGTGCAGAGCTTGCATATTTGTTCATCTTTGTTTTAATTTTCTTTCCTGGGAAAGTGCCATTTAAAAGGTACATTGTTGAATGTACTGGCCAAGTTGCCTGGAAAATCTTGCATAAGACAGTTCTCTAATTGTAATGCATTTTCTCTCCATGGAACTCTTTACATAATTGCAATTATGTTGTCCATTGGGAATTGCTGGAGTTTAGTAGTCACAAAATTTTGGAGTGTAGGTTGAGAACTTTGATGGTTTCATCAGGATGACGATCCTGATGGTGATTTGGAGTGTTAATGTGAAAAGGAGGGAATGGTAAGGAATGTCATGTCTTAAACACGATTAAAAATTAATTGTTTCCATGTTCAGACAGTGTCTTACATGTCAACATGACAAATTATTATAATGAGGCTGAAAAACAATCTTTAGAAAACTTTCTCTTGCAGTTTTCTTCTATCCAGGACTGCTACTCCTTTGACTTTGTTATTGTGGCAAGTTTCCTTCAGAGAGGTGCTAATTCTTTGGAAGGTGTTTCTGTATGAAGACTTGCAGCATAATACACAGAATGCATGGATTTGAAAGCACCATGCATTGTTTCAAGTGGTAAAGTTTGTTTGATGTGTATTTTATAACAATTAAAAAAAAATCATTGTGAGGCCAGTGAGATGGCTCCGCAGGTAAAAGTGGTTGTATCCTGACAGGATGCAAGCATGATGATGACCTGCATTTGACCCCCAGAACCCATGGCAAGATTGAAGAAGAAAAACAACTTCAATAAGTTGTTTTCTGACCACTGTGGGCCCACTGTGGCACATGTTGTGGCCATATACACTCATTATGCATCACACACACACACACACACACACACACACACACACACACACACCCCACAATAAGAAAAAATGAATATATAAGTAAATAATATAAATTAATATGATATACCTGGACTATTGAGTTATGTATTTAAATGAATGTATTATTATGATACATAAATATTGACAGAGTTGAATGAATATCTACTATATTCTTAATGATATTCTTTGCCTTTCTTCCCTTCTTGTTTTCCACTCCTTTTTTAATTTTTATGGTTTCAGGTATTTTATACAATTGCTATTTGCTCACCTTTCTTAGCATATTTGTCATTGCTTTTTAAAATAAAATGAAATAAAAACCAACCAGATTTTAGTGATTGCTCCAGAATCTTCAAAATATGTGTGGACAACTCACCCAGATTCAACTTTGAGAAAGGGTCTTGTTATGTAGTTCAGGTTCGTCTTGAATTCATGACTCACCTGCCTCAGCCTCCCAAAAGCTAGAATTACAAGCATGCATCATTATTTTTGGCTATCCAGATCCAGTTATACAGAACACTATATCACTTTTGAATAATGCAGGCTTCCTGTAGTAACAAAATATTCAGAAAATTCCTCTCCCATCACTGTTGTGCTCGTCTCATGTTCATCATGTAAGTATACATAGACAAACATAATCAAATATATTTTATTATTTTACAAAGCTTTAATCTGTTAATAATAACAACAACAACAACAACAATAACCACTCTACCTTCTTAGACCTTTCCCCCATCTCTTACTTTCCTTCTATAGATATAAACGTCACCATTATCTTTTTATCTGAAATACTACATTTCTCTCACGGCGAACCTTCTGCCACAAAAAAATCCTTCCACTTTTGCATGTTTTGATAATGGAACTGGGTGACTAGAAGGAGCTCTTGTTGTCTATGACCCCTTCTGCAAATTAGTTAGGCTGTATGTTGAAACCCTAGGTTAAAATATGTGAATTTAATTTTTAAGAACAGAAACCTGTGCTGTGTTTAAATATGATTTCTTTTTCCTTGTCCTTTGTAGAAGTAAAGTGTATTCTTAAATATTCTCTGAGGGACTTCGATAGATAAATGATTAGAGCAAAGGCTTGTAGATCATTGCTAAAGCTCCTGTATTTAAAATTAAAGCATTACTACTACTACTACTACTACTACTACTACTACTACTACTACTACTACTACTACAACTACTACTACTA
>NC_045030.1:14983990-14984223 GCF_008632895.1 Mastomys coucha
TTCTTTTGAGTATATAAATACTTTTGAAATATATAAGCTGTTCTGAAAACCATAGAATAGTGTAAAAATGTGGAATAAACAATACTACTAATAGAGAGGCTGAGATAAGAGAAGCAAGATTTTAAGACCCTTATGTTGTACACAGCAAGATATTGTCATGAATAAACAAGCTGACAGTGTATATAGATTGTACAATATTGGGCCTATTTCTCCAATTACCAAATTAGAGAGAC
>NC_045030.1:14984975-14987520 GCF_008632895.1 Mastomys coucha
GGCATCTCTTTCTTTAGGTTAGGGAAGATTTCTTCTATAATTTTGTTGAAGATATTTACTGGCCCATTCCCTTGGGAGTCTTCACTCTCTTCCATACCTATTATCCTTAGGTTTGGTCTTCTCATTGTTTCCTGGATTTCCTGGATGTTTTGGGTTAGGAGCTCTTTGCTTTTTGCATTTTCTTTGACTGTTGTATCAATGTTTTCTATGGTGTCTTCTTCTGCCTCTGAGATTCTCTCTTCTATCTCTTGTATTCTGTTGGTGTTGCCTGCATCTCTGACTCCTGATTTCTTTCCTAGGTTTTATATCTCCAGGGTTGTCTCTCTTTCTGATTTCTTTATTGTTTCTATTTCCATTTTTAGATTCTGGATGGTTTTGCTCATTTCCTTCACCTGTTTGATTGTGTTCTCCTATAGTTTTTTAAGGGATTTTTGTGTTTCCTCTTTAAGAGCTTCTAGCTGTTTGCCTGTGTTTTCCAGTATTCCTTTGAGGAAGTTATTTTCTTAAAATCCTGGATCATCATCATGATAAGTGATTTTAGATCTGAATCTTGCTTTTCCGGTGTGATGGGGTGTCTAGGACTTCCAATTGTGGGAATATTGGGTTCTGATGATGTTGAGTAACCTTGGTTTGTGTTGTTTATATTCTTAAACTTGCCCTGTGCCATCTGGTTATCTGGTTATCTGGTGCTACTTCCACTTGCTAAATCTGACTGGAGCCTGTCCTTTCTATGATCCTGGTTGTGTCAGAACTCCTCAGAGTCAAGCTGTCTTTGTGATCCTGTGATTCTGGGATCCTCTGACCCTGGGCTTTTTAGAGTGCCTGGGAGTGGAGCTTCCTCTGGGTGTTGTGGGACTGGTTGTGGAGTTTGCACCCAAGGTCTGCTCAAGACTCCAGCTGGCCCAGACAGAATGGAAGAAACCTGTGCCACTGGACTGGTGGAGTTCCTGTGTGCCTGGGTCCTGCTGGTCCCAGTTACTCCTGGTGTTGGGACAGATGTTGTGTCTTCCTCACCTCTGAACCTGGGCGTGTTAGCACGCTTCTAACTAATTTTAAATATTCATTTATATGAATCTATTTTTGGCTTGCATGCATGCATGTGAGCACATATGAATCAGTGTGACAGCTGGTTGTGGTGCTTTGAACTAAATTTGGTTCTTCTGCAAGAACAGCAAATGCTTTTAACTGTCAAGCCATTTCTCCAGGACCAGATTTTCCAGCTTTTGTTACTATATGTTATGCTAAATTGGCTTTACTCATGCATTTTTGTTTGTTGGCTTCTGTTAAATCTTCATTTTAATATCAATTATTACCAGTAGAGTAACTGAGTTAAACAAGGTCATCTTGTTTTTCCAAGGTGTAGCAGTTATTCATCCCATCATTGATGAGTGAAACACCATCAGTTTGGTTTGTAACTTTCAACTATGTAATTGAAAACTAAAAAATAAATCATGCCTTAACGGATAGTTATTTGATTATTAGACAGTATGATGTTTTCTGTATTCGTTTATCCTTTTCATTTATTGAAAAGATGTTGATTTTTATGTCCAGACAAATCTGTCTTCAAATTCCAGGCCTGTTACACCACATTATCTAGTCCACCTTGGTCTTTCAGCTTTTTACAAAATGTCTAACTTAAAGTTGGGAGGAAGAGGGGGAGAGGAGATGACAGTGTTTAAAATGCTTACTGCACAATTATAATGTTTACTGGGTATCAGACCTTGACCAACTCACTCAATTATTTTTGAGTTTCAGTTTCCACATCAAAATCAAGATGTTTCTGTGTCCTTTGCTTTGTTTTTGTAAGGATTTGGGTAGAAAATTTAACAGCATTTAAAAAATTAATATAAAGTATTTGTGCTGTTGATGTTAAGATGAAGAAAAGTGGATCTTTAGAACCAATACAACAAATTGCTCATCCATAAGCCTCCTACCCCTTTCCTTAATATTCTGAATTCTACAATGCTGTCAGTGTTTACTGTGGTTTCCAAAGAGAAATGTCTGTGTCAGGGATGATTGCCAAAGAAGGAGGAAAACAGGTTTGTAGTTTTAACATAGAACATTTCTCAAGAAAGAGCACATACCAACAAAACCATGTTAAGACATAGGAAATAAAAGTTTGTCTGTATTTGTGGAAAATAAAATAATGGGCTAAAGCAGTCTGAAGAGAAACCATAATTCCAGGATCTTTGCAAGTCAAGATCACAGGAGCCTTTGATGTCTTAAAACAAAGGAATGGAAAGCACATGGTAATGAATAATTATCACAGCAAAATATCCAGAAAGGAGAATAAGTACAGCCAAACTCATCCAAGATGGTGGAGCATGGACACTAAGGATGTCACTCCTTGAGACAAGTAGACATGATTGAGTAATTTTGGTCCAATTGACAACTTTCTATAAAGTAATACTAATTCAAATTTGTACCTCAAATGTGTACTATAAAGCTTAAACGATACACAATGATGCATATGCCATGCCTTTTAGTCTCTAATAGGCCATAGCCATGAACTTGTTCCTCTTTTTCTTTCTTTTTTTTTTTTTTT
>NC_045030.1:14987893-14994442 GCF_008632895.1 Mastomys coucha
GGCTGTCCTGGAACTCACTCTGTAGACCAGGCTGGCCTCCAACTCAGAAATCTGCCTGCCTCTGCCCCTCAAGTGCTGGGATTAAAGACATGCACCACCACGGCCCCTTGTTCCTCTTGTTAACACAGTCATTGCTAGTGTTACTAATATCTCAAGTAACATAATTGAATTTATATATACAATTGCAATAAAGCAACTATAATGTCTACCTTTAAAAGTTGAACCCTAACACACCAGGTGTTGAGGTCAATATATGAGATGCTTTACTCCTCCCTCTCTCCTCATGAGGTCAGCCTATGAGACTCTAGCCTGGCTTCTCACCTGGTGAGATCAATGCCTGAGGGACATCTGGGTTGTTTCCAGTTTCTGGCTATTATAAATATGGCTGCTATGAACAGAGTGGAGCATGTGTCCTTGTTACATGTTGGAGCATCTATGTCCAGGAATGATATAGCTGGATTTTCAGGTACTTCTAAGTCTAATTTTCTGAGGAACTGACAGACCAATTTCCATAGTGGTTTAAATCCAACCAGCAATGGAAGAGTGTTCCTCTTTCTCTACATCCTTACCAGCATCTGCTGTTGCTTGAGTTTTTTATCTTAGCCATTCTGACTGGTGTGAGGTGGAATCTCAGGGTTGTTTTGATTTGCATTTCCCTGATGACTAAGGATGTTGAACATTTCTTTAGGTGCTTCCCGGCCATTGAGGATTCCTTGGTTGAGAATTATTCGTTTAGCTTTATACCCTACTTTTTAATAGGGTTATTTGGTTTTCTGGAGTATAACTTCTCAAAAGTATTAATCCAAAATTGCTCTTGTCAGAAGGAAATGCAGTGACAGAGTGGAGCAGAGACTGAAGGGAAGGCCATCCAGAGATTGCCCCACCTAGGAATCCATCCCATCCGCAGTCACCAAACCCAGACACTATTGTTGATGCCAGAAAGTGCTTGCTGACAAGAGCCTGATATAGCTGTCTCCTGAGAGACTGTGCCAGAGCCTGACCAATACAGATGTGGATGCAAGCAGCCAACCCTTGGACTGAGCATGGGGACCCTAATGGAGGAGTTAGGGGAAGGACTGAAGGAGCTCAAAGGTTTATCACCCCACAGGAAGAACAGCATATATATCATGAAATACTTTTTTAGCAAAAGGATTTAATGTCTCATTTGTAATTATATGGGTGAACTGGAGATAATTTTATTAAATGAAATAAACCCGATGTAGAAGGGCAAGAATCCTTGTTAATATGAAGACCTACAAAGATTGATCTCACAGATTTTTAGGGTAGAAAGGTAGATAGCAGAATCCTGGGAGAGTGACATGGTGGGGAAAGACTGATAAGTGGGCAGTAAGGTGCAAATAGATTGTGCAATAAATTCTGGTGTGCTATTCCACTGTAACTGTAGATAACAATAATGACTGTACATTTTAAAGACATGCAAAAGAAAGGCTTTGAACATTTTCATCATAAAGAAGTGATAAATGTTTATGATAGCTACATGTTTCACCTGATTTAAACATGACACAATGTATATATGTCATCCATTCTTGACTATTGTGAATGGTGTGCTTTACTTTGTTTCCATTTCTTGACTATTGAATGGTGCTGAATGAACACTCTAGTGCAGAGGTCTCTTTGACATTCTGACTTTATTTCCTTTGGATATGCACCCAATAGTGAAATTATTGGATTTGGTAGCTATATTTATTATTTTTAAAGGAACATCTATAGTTTTCCATAATAGCTTGTACAAAACAATATTCCTACCAACAGCATGTAAGAGTTTCCAATTTTCCACATCCTTGTCAACATCCCGATCCCATTTTCTAAGGACCACATTCTTACTGAGATGGTGAGGTACTCTCTAATTTTGTTTTTGATTTCCCTTTTCCTGATGATTGATGGTGGTTGAATATTTTTTCATATATCTGTTGTTCACATTCAAGTCTTCTTTTGAATAATGTGTATTTTCAGCTGTTGTCCATTTTGATTTTTTTAAATATTGAATTTGGAGAGCTCTTTATATATTTTAGACCTTGTCAGGTATATAATTTGCGAATATTTTCTCCATTTCTGTTAATTGTCTACTCAGTTGTTTCCTTTGCAGCCCAGAAGCTTTTTAGTCTTATATAGTATTATTTGTCTACTTTTGCTATTATTTCCTATGCTTTTGGGGTCTTTCCCCAAAGCATTTCCCCTATGTTTTCATATAGTAGTTTTATGGTTTTAGTTCCTGCATTTGGGTGTTCATTTCATGTGTAGTGACAGAGATCTAACTTTATTTTTCTGAGTGTGGCTATACCATTTTCCAGATGTCAATAATTGAAAAGATCATTCTTTCTCCAGTGTGTGTTCTTAACAGCTTTGTTGACAATCTGTTGGTTGTAGATGCTTGAGTGTTTGGTCTCTGGATTGTGTTCCACTACCAAGCCTATAGGGCATTTTTGTAATCAGTGATTGATGACGAAAGGCCCAGCCCATTGTTAACAGGGACACTCCTGGGCTGGTGATCCTGGGTTCTATAAGAAAGCAGGCTGAGCAAGCCATGATAAGCCAGCCAGTAAGCAACATTCTGCCATGACCTCCACAATAGCTCTTGCCTCCAGGTTTCTGCCCTGTATAAGTTCCTGCCTTGGCTTCCCTCAACTGACTGTGATTCAGTCTATAAGTAACCACTTTCATTCCCAAGTTTCTTTCGGTCATGATGTTTCATCATCATGTGATGTTTCATCACAGCAATATTTACCTTAAGTTAGGTGAGGACTTGTGTTTTAAATTACTGTGGTGTGTGACTAAATAATGTGGATGAAAATATATAGATAGATGTGTTCAAGACCTTTTAAGATAAATTTGATATATTTCAAAACACACTTTATTCATTTTGTTTTTAATCTGTGAAGACATAAGGAGTTAGCCCCACAGGTCCCTTTGTAGTCATAATAAACTCTAGGTTTCTATAAACCATAATACTCTTGCATTCTTCCCTCTTCCCTCTAGGTTATCCTTATGACAACTGGCCACATTATTTCCTTGATCTGTCCACATGATCCATGTGCTGTTTATCTAATCATTTGAACAGTCTGGCCCTTGGTCCTTGAGACCAATGATGACCATGATATACTCGTACTTTGAATATGTGGAAAACACATTTGTTATTTCAATCTGTCCCCTAAGACCTACAAAAACAGTAACAAGGACAAATGTTGCAAAGGCTTGTTGAAAGATAAAATAGAGAGAGGGAGAGGAAGACAAACAATAGGCAAGTGGGAAAGAAAGAAGGAAAGAAAGAGAGAGAGAGGGAGAGAGAGAGAGGAAATTCTGTAGTGATAAAGTAGAGTATTTTCCCAGCACAAGCCTCTCAGCATAAGCCTCTCAATAGCCAACAGTCTGCTGCAGAATCAGAATGAGTCTGCTTTCAGTCTCCTTTCCTTTCCTAGTTGAAAATACTCCAGAGGTGAACCCTGTATTGTTTCCTCTCCATTAATTTTCGTGTCCTAATAACACCCCTAAGACCTTCTCCTATTTATGATGCCAAAATGAGAAGGAAATTGTTATGAAAAAATTTTGTTCTTTGAAAAATATTACCCTTTAAGCTCGTGGATATTAAAGGGAAAATTTTATCTCTACTTTGTCAGCACTTGATTCAAGACCTAGTATGTGGTAGGCCTTGAGAATAAGATTGTTGAAAGAACACATGCTTTAACAAACCTCAAGCTTCAAAGACATGGATAATGTCAACAGCATCCCACATGGGCGCAATGAAGGCTTGTCCAGTATTGACCATATTTGGCTCAGACGACTGGCAAAGTTTGTAATTCCTTCAATGTTTCTTTATGCTTTTCTTTCATGAAGCTAAATTTTTCTCTTAATATAGCATGCTTCTGAGAGAGAGAGAGAGAGAGAGAGAGAGAGAGAGAGAGAGAGAGAGAGAGAGAATTTTCATCTCTATCTCTTATGCTTGAATAGGAACACAAACTCAGAATAGTGATAATTAAGTTATTGACCAAACAATTAGCTTGACAGAAGATTTACTTTACAAGAAAGAAGAATCCATTGGAAAGGAGAAGGAAAGAAGAAAAAATGGAACTCTAAAGACAAAACAGAACTTACTCAGCGATATATAGTAGCTTATTATATTGGTTCATTTTCTCCTGTCATTTTATATATGGATATACTGACACATATACATATATAAATACATAGGTTTAAATTTGTGTATGTATGTGTGTATTTGTACTATTTTACTTGCATGGATGTCGGTAAATTACATGCATGCCTGGTGCTTGCAGAGGCCAGTGAAGGGCATCAGACTCCCTGGAACTGGAGTTATAGATGGTCCTGTGCTGTCATGTAACTGCTGGGAACTGAACCGAGATCTTCTACGTAAGCACTCTGTTTTTTGAGTTAAAGTATTTTTTTATTAATTAATTTATTTATCCACTTTACATCATGATTGCAACAGTCCCTTGCCCCTCCTCGTACCCCCCCTCACATGGCTCCTCCCCATCCTTTCCTCTCCTTTATCTCTCTGAAGGAGGAGGTCCCTCCTGGGGAACCAACCCACCCTGGCACATGAAGTCACTGCAGGACTAGGTCCATTCTTTCCCACTGAGTCCAGACACAGCCCAGTTAGGGGAACAGGATCTATAGGCAGGCAACAGAGTCAGAATAAGCCCCTGCTCCAGTTGTTGGGGGACCTGCATGAAGACCAAGTAAAGTATTATTTATAAATATTAGATAGATACTCTGGGGGGAGTTAAGAAACAGATTTACTATATAACCCAAGGTGGCCTTAAACTTGAGATTTAGGAATATATGCTTAGCATTGAGAAAATACTTTTGCATTTTGGATGCTTAGGCAAGAGGATGCATGAGTATCATACAATTTCTCCAGCCTCATATTTTTTTAAAAGAATGAATTGCAATATGATACAAGCATGTATGAATGCATTAATTATATCAACGTTAAAATCAAACAGTATGTGTACACAAAGACAATTTATTCTGTAACCATTGCAGCAATGAGTTCAAATTTTCTTTCTCTCTCTCCTATAGTGTTCTTCCTTCCAACGTTGCTGTCTTGCACAATAGGCAGTATCACTCAATTTCCTAGCTGGATATACAGTGGAGTTCACATTTCACATTGGTGCCATTCCTTATCCTTACATAGAGTTGCCCCAAAATTCTCAGAGCAATTGAAAAAACTCCAAGAGGAGGCTGGGGATGCAACTGAGCAGCAGCACACAAGCACTGGACTGAAGCCCTAGGACTGAAAATAATTCAAGGGAAAACCAAGTGTTTAGAACTCCTGAAACTTAAAAGTGAACTTATTTTGAATGTATAGATTAAGTTGTATATGCATATTATCTTATTTTATGATTAGACCATTTAATATTTCTTTAAAAGACTGTCCTAGTACTCCAAAGGGATTTATACAGAAATTAAAATTTGTAATGAATACATAAGCCACTGTAATTCTAGCTAGTTTTTGTAACTTATTGATTTCATTTTAGCTATGGGCATTTACCCTTGAAAGCCAATATAAACATTTTGTTTTTCAAAGAGATTTTACTTATGACATTTGCTTTCTTTTCTTTTTTTCTTTTTTCTTTTTTCTTCTTTCCTTTCCCTTCCTCCCTCCCTCCCTCCTTCCCTCCCTCCTTCCCTCCCTCCCTCCTTCCCTCCCTCCCTCTCTTGCTTTCTCTCTCTCTTTTCTTTCTTTCTTTCTTTCTTTCTTTCTTTCTTTCTTTCTTTCTTTCTTTCTTTCTTTCTTTCTTTCTTCCTTTCTCCTGTGTCCCCTTTTGAGACAGAGTTTCTCTATATATCTGTCCTAGAACTTGCTGTGTAGTTCAGGCTGGCCTCGACCCATCACCTGCCTCTGCCTCCCAACTGCTGAGATCAAAGGCTTTCATCACCTTGCCTGGCCAACATTTGCTTTCAACATACTGCATTTACAAATTACTCCCATTTGCTGAAATAACCTTTCTGATTGGATTTTACCCAGAGAGACCCAGAATGCTTTGAAATGCCTTTTGCAATCAGGTTAATCAATTATTCTTGTGCCTTGATATTTACAAGAGGTTTTTAGCCTCTTTTCTATAACTTACTAGCTGCTTGAACATTGGCAACTGAAAATTTTAGTATTTGAGAGGTTCCTACATATATATATAGTGAATTTTAGTCACTTTCCCATCTCTCATTTCCCCTCCTCTCATCATCTCTCCTTTCTTGCTGGAAACCTTAATTCATAAGGTCACCTCATACACTCATGCATTCCTTCTGTATGTGAGTTATTGAATTTAGATTTTCTTCTCCTAGCTTGGGTAGAAGTTATTGATTGGAGCAAGAGCAACTTAAGAAAATGGCACCCCCTTTCCCATCAACTGTTAACTGCCAGTAGTCCCTCAGGGAAGGGTGAGACCACATAGACCCCTCCATCATTTGTGATGAAACAGTGATAGACCCAATCTTGCATGTGTCTTGTGTAGATAACTACAACTTCGGTGAGTTCATGGGTTTAACAACTGGGTCTTGTATACATCTTTATTT
>NC_045030.1:14994593-15006840 GCF_008632895.1 Mastomys coucha
CTATATTTCCTGGTAAGTGGGAGACATGATATGTCTGTCCTGTCTTATTTGGGGCTGGGCACTGTACCATTACATATTCTCTGCATTTTGGACACTTACTGGTTTCTGCATTATGCATCATCGAGTAACATTTCTTTGAGATTTTATTTACATATTTTTAGTTCATATGTCTGAGTACCTGGATGCATGTCTGTGCCCCATGTTCATTCAGTGCCCACAGAGGCCAGAAGAAAGCGTCTGATCCCCTGAGGCTAGAGTTATAGATGATTGTAAGCTGCCTGGTGGGTGCTGGGAATTGAACCCAGGTTCTCTGCAAGAGCAGCCAGTGCTCTTAACCCCTGAGGCATCTCTCCAGACATAGGGGACTTTAAAACTTCTTTCTGCTTTGATTATTTCATTTCTTCTCACTTAAAAGATAGAGAGGACAGAAGTCATTCACAATTGCTGCAAAGTATCTGTGAACTCTGTCAAGTTCTCAACTTGGAGTTTAACATCTTCTACATTTTGTTCATTTTCTTCAGCATCAGCAAACCCGAACATTAGCCTGGGGATTTCATGTTTCTGGAGGATGTTAAGATGCAGCCTACACTTGAGATACTTTACATGATGTTTACTTTTTGCATTCATGCCAAAGAAACCTGACTGAGGGTTTAGTACATAACAGAAATGTGTACCATTAGGGGGAGTAAATTTCATGCCAGCAATAGGAAATGTTAACTGAATGAGTAGCTTAGTTTATTGTAATTTGTGGGGCCACAGATTCCTGGCACTGGAAGTTGAGAAAGCTGCGCAGCAAACAGTAACACCACATTGTGTCTTGGAGATTGTTCATTTGTATTGATTTGTTTCCTTTTCTATTAGGCAATCTCCTTTGAAATTTACAGGTTATAGCTCACCACTTAAAGCTTAAAAATAAAAGAATAGAGCTCAGAGAGGGTTGGGTAAGAGTTACTGTTAATGGGTATCAACTTTCTTTTAGAAGTGATGAAAGTGTTCTAGAATTATTCTTTACTGATTGTTGTACAAGTCTGTGAATACTAAAGCTTAATGAATTGTGCATTTTAATTCACCTTGAGCTTTTCGAGTAACTTCCTGCCCCTCATCCTGGGCACTAAGATCTCAGCCTTTGCAAGAGTCTCAGTAACTCAAATGAACTGTCTTTCCCATCTTGGGGAAGAGATGAATGACTTCCACTTGGTCATGAAACAAATTGTGGAAAAGAAGTCAAGTACCTGGAGCAAAGAGATGGGACAGCAGTCTGAAGTGCAAATTTCTCTAGCTTCTGCCTTGTTTTGTCCTTCTTTCTACACTAGCTACTCTAATTGCCCTTAGTGGTCATTCAGTTTCTGGCGGTGTATTTTTTTCATACAATATATTTTTATCATGTTATTTCCTATCTCCCAAATTCTCCTAGAACCCTCACTTTCCTACTACCCAACATTATTCTCTCTCTCTCTCTCTCTCTCTCTCTCTCTCTCTCTCTCTCTCTCTCAAAAACCTTCCTCATGCAGCACATGCATCCAGACATATACAAAGAGTAGGCCCTAAACAGCCCTAAACAGATGTCTTCATCAAATTCTTCCCCTCAGGGCTCAGAGAATCCTGTGGAAGAGGAGGCAGAGAGTGTAATAGCCAGAGGGGATGGAGGACACCAAGGAAACAAGGCCCTTTAAATCAACATGTGCAAAACTCATATGAAGGCAGAGAGACTTAACCAGCAAGCACAGGGCCTGCATGGGTCTTCACCAGATGGAGTCCTAGAGCTGAAAGGAAAAGTAAGCATATGCTTCCCTCCATATCTCAGAAACAATCCTATAACCATTTGGAAATGAAAATTTAGTTTTGTCCAAGGGAGTCTCATAAACAGTTACTTTTAAGAAACAGAAAAGGAACTCAATGGCATTTTTTGAGGTTTTCTGTCTTACAAAGCCATCTCAGGGCTTATTTTTATTGTGTATATAATATTGTATACATATGTTATTATATATATTTTATCACACATGTCTCACACACACATGTATACATATATACATTTGTATATACACACATATGTATATTTTACAGCTTCCAGTTCTGTATTTTTTGAGATTCCTGAATCTGTGAATGAGTGTGTCTCTGAATCTATGTTTGTTTCTTGAGCCTTTTTTTTTGGACTTTTTTCTTTTGTTTTTTCCTATTCCAATTTGTTTTTTTTTTATCTTATGATATATTATTATTATTATTATTATTATTATTATTATTATTATTATTATTATCCCCCTAGATGCCTGTAGCTTGTCTTTGGGCTACTTGGTGGGTTCTTCCTTTCTTCTACCCTTCTCCACCCTTTTTCTTCCATTCTCTCAACATCCTAACACTAGAAAAGAGAGAAAAAAGGATAGAGAGGAAAGGAAAGAGATCATTGAATTAAAGTCAGTGGTCAGGAAGGGAGTGATGTTATCCTTAGACTACTTCCTATTGATTATGAGTGTTGAGTGTGGTCTGCATACACAGTGACACTTCACTGGAGCTCAATGATACTCCCTTTCTAAGTGGTTATCAATTGTGACTACCTTCTTGGTTAGGGGTAGGACTTTCTGCCCACTTTCCCCCTTCTCAGTGCTGGGATTTTGTTTGAATCAACTTGTGAAGGTCTTGTGCATTTTGTCACAGCCTCTATGAATTCATAGAGCACCAGTCCTGCTGTTTCTAGAAGACATTCTTTGTCAGAAGTTCTTTGTAAGAGTCCAGGTCTGCTAAAAATGTCCACGGTGCAATCTGTGCTCTTCAAGTTCTCCCTGCATTCTGAATATACTCCTAGGCCCATGTAACAATACTCTGCTTGAAAAAGGCAAAGCTTCTACCACGTACAGGTAAATTGTGTGGTGGTGGTGGTATAGCAGCTATTTTTCTGTGGGACCTACTAATAAGGCCAAGACCTGACTTATTAGAAGAGAAACTAGTTCATGAATGAATAGGCCAAAGTAGAACTCTGCAAGACTCACCCTGACATCTCCATCTTGATTCTGTTTGTTGAGTAGGTCTTAAATCCTTTCCTGAGGCTACAGTGTCTAATACCCAAGAAGACCATATCCAGCTCTTGCTCATTCAAGTGTCCACTGCTGTGATTGCAAGCTCATCTCAGACGCCCTGAAACTGGATATTAAAGGAGGGGTGCAAGACTTCTTGGAGCTCCCAAAGTCTTCTCAAATGATTTACTAGGAACTTCTTTAGTAGTCTTGGATTCTTCATTTAACTTGAGGCTCTGTACACTGTCTGGAAAGGCAGAATACTGGGTCAGTTGCCATTGACTTGCTGTTCTACTCCATTTTTGTTGTTTGTTGTTTGTTTGTTTGCAGTAACAGAATCATGAAGCCTAGATCCACTCTGATGGCTCTCCTGCCCAGAGTCACTCACATTGGTGAGACAAGGTTGGAAGCAGCTGCTTTGAAAGTAATCCTTTCCCTTGAGAGGACAACACTCGAACCTCATAACAACACAGCCACAGCATTCTCCTTATGTTCCTCCCAAATAACCCACATCATGTGATAATTGCAAAGAGTCTGCAGGAGCAGCAGCTACTGCCTTTCTTGCGGAAGCTTATCAAAGAATTGGATCTGTTCCTCTAGGTTCAGGAAGCCAATCCTCATGGCGTCTCAAGACTACCTTAAGCTGCAAGACACAGTGGTTTCCCTTTTTTTTTTTTAAATCACCCAGCCCATAGCTGATGATTCTGTACTCTTCACCCCAAGGATAGTTTTGTACCTGTGGGTATTATGACAATAGAGATCCTACACAGAGGTGGGACTCTAAATTGCACTTTTTAAATTGAATTTTTATTACATTTGTGTGTGTGTGTGTGTTGTGTTGTGTTGCAGGGGTAAGTAAACACACACGTGTGGAGGTTAGAGAAAAAACTTGAATAGATTCTGAAGATCAAACTCAGGTCATCAGGCTTGGAAGCCAGTGCCTTTAACCATTGAACCAGATTGTTAGCCCCTTTGAGCTATACAATTTGAATAGGTGAATATATAACATGTGAATTATGTGTCAAGTTAAAACTAAATAACAACTGAAGAGAACAATTTAAATTATGTAGTCAGTATACAATAAAACCTGTATAAAACAGGGGTGTTAATATATAGCAATATGTTAGAAGATCATTGTAAATAATACCATCAATTTGTAGATATCTAAATATGTGCTATTTTATTCATGGTTAGCTTGAATATTACATGTATTATAAATTCCGCTTTTGCTTATAGATTTTACAGATTTTATTGAATCCACATGTCTCTTACATAAACATAATTCCTCTTGATAAGTCTCCCATTCTCATTCCTTGTAGTAAAAATCTTAGGACCTACCTACAAACACTTCTCATCTTTGTTTCCCATCTAACCCTAAATTGTTTTGTGTTCGGTTAAACAATACACTTTCAAAGATGTGCAGCTCTATCCCTAAATGGCCTAAAGGGTAGATGAGGGCAAACAAGCTCCTTACAGCCAAATAATCACCTTTTCTTCATTTGTCAATATTTTATATGACTTGATGGCCTGTCTTGGAGAGAACATTATTTTGCTGCCTTCTCTCTCTCTCTACCTCTCTCTCTCTCTCTCTCTCTCTCTCTCTCTCTCTCTCTCTGTCTCTCTCTCTCTGTCTCTGTCTCTCTGTCTCTCTGTCTCTCTGTCTCTCTCTCTCTGTCTCTCTCTCTCTCTCTCTCTCTCAGTGAGAGATTGCTCTCTCCTCTCTCTAAATTTGTGGATTTGACTAGTTGACCAGAGTAAAGCTTGAATGACTGGTAGCTGTCTGAGAGCAGGAACTTGACTATATCAATAAACTTCATCGATAACAATACCATTGAAAATGATGGATAAACACAATGAGATGGCTGCCCAGCAAAGCTGAAAGAGGCAAAACTGGTTGAGAAAATGGCTTGGGGTGCTTGTCATTGTTATTCATGGGAAGATATTTGTTTTGAAATTTCCTAGAGCTCAGTGGAGATATGCTGCTAGTTACCAGATTGCCTGGTATGATTTTATAGTCACCAAAGCAGACTCTAAAGTTAGCTTCAGCTGTAAACTTGACTGAAACCTGGACTTATCTGCAAGAGGGAAACTTCAACTGAAGAATTGCTTGTATAAGATTGTCTGTGGGCATACAGTGGAATATTGTCTAATTGCTAATTGCCTAGTCCACTGTGGGTGGTGCCATCCTTGGGCAGTTGGGCCAGGGCTGTATAAGAAAAGTAGCTGAGCAAACCATGGGGAACAAGCCAGCATGCAGTGTTCCTCCAGTTCCTCGCTGGTTTCTGCTTTGGTTCCTCTTTCCAGGTTCCTATCTTGACTTCTGTTGGTGAAGAACTGTGAAGGGAGTAATGAAACAATCCTTTTTATGTGCACGCTGGATTTTTGGGATGGCATTTATTACAGCAACAGAAAGTAAACTGAGATATCAAATTTCCCTTACTTCTTGATATTGAGAAAAATATAGAAAGGGTGCTTTTAGGGTAGTGTTCTGTAGATGAGACAGGCTTTGAATTTGAGATTCTCCTGCTCCAGTCTACTGCATGCTGGAATTACAGGCTTGTCCTACCATTCCTAGCTGTTTCAGTTACGTGTGTGTGTGTGTGTGTGTGTGTGTGTGTGTGTGTGTGTGTGTGTGTTGAAGTATGACTTTATTCATCGAACAATGCCCGTACTTGTAGTTAGCTTTCCCAGATTTTGTAGTCTGAAACACTAAATATGCAAGCTATTATTTTAAACTCCAGGATTTAATCCAGCGCATACTGGTTCTAAAAATGAGACACATTTGGAAACAGGACATTATTCATTTGCTCATTTTTGGCTGGCAGGCTAACCTTAGAGTTGCTGAGAGAGTGGGATATCTCAATTGTAAAATAATAAATGAGCTGTAAGGTACCAGTTTGTGACAATTTTAATACTATTGGACAAACCAAGGGTCTTAGTACATGAGAAAGTTAGTTTTCTGGGCCTCAAACCCAAGGACCAAACTAAGTGTGATATTTTGTTGTTCCACTACATTTGAGAGATCCTGTCTGACAAAATTTAATCATCCCAACTACTTGACAGTGCTGTTAAAATAGTGTCAAAACAACTGCTTGGTTTGGCTAACTTAATTAATTGACCATTTGGGTACTATACTTAAGCTAATCAATTTAGTCCTATCCTGAATGGATTATGGAAAATGTCAACTCAGCTAATGTAAGCAAAGAAGATAGACAGTTTTAATTAATTAGTTTACTTTGCCACCAGTATAATTATATAGCATCTGAGATGTCATTTGATGGAAATAGGGTGCCTTCTGTGAGATCTTGATTGGAATCTAACACTTAGGCCTGCAGGTGCCTTTCAGGAGAAGATAAATAGAGCTTTTCTTTTTGATCTTGACACTAAATTCAGCTGGAAGCAGCTGGTCTCAGGGATACATTAAGCCAGCCAGCCATTCGCCTCATCACGTAGTCTCCACCTTGATAACTGCTTTAATAGCCCTCTCACTCAGTCTTTCTGTGAGGCCTAGGCAGATTCAGAGCAAGTAACACCTCATGTTTGTCAATTTACCTTGAGTCTGCTTTTTACAAAATGGCTCATTTAACCATGTGTTTTTAAAAGGGTATATGTTTTATAATCATTGATATGTGGATACATTTAAAAACCAGGCTAGCATATATAGAGTTAAAAATTGCACATCAAGTATAAGAACATGAAGCTGTAACAGCTGAAGGAAAAAGACATTTTAACATGTTGAGAACAATAGAATAAAATCTCTAATACATACAGCCCTACTGCAAAATAATCAACAAGTAAATGTGTATGAAATGATACCTAGCCTTCATATGGAAATAAATGCAAACTAGAAAAAGATCTGGGGAGGAAGTTCATGGTGAGTTAACAGATGGGATGAGTGAGACCATACCTCTCTACAGAAGACAACCTATGATAACTGCTAACATTCTAAATCCTCTATGTGATCTGTCATTTCCACACCGAGAAACCGACTCCTCAAAAATATGTGTGTAAGCACAATAAAACAAAACTCTGTAAGGAAGGGAATTACTAAGCTCTAGGATAGTCTTACAAGAGAATAATATAAACATGAAGAACAAGAGGAGGCAGTCAGTTCTGATGGATAAGGCATACAAAATAAATACAAACCAGGTACAAGCAGCATATGTGATAGCTTTTTAAAATTGTTTTGTCTGATCCCAAACTCAGATTGTAACTGAAGTCCCCATCAGACTCCCAGCTATCCTCCTGTCTCTGCCTTCTGAATGTTGGGATTATGGTCATAAGATACCAGTCTTTGTTCCCATTATCTAGTTTTGAATAGAGTACCTTTTGCTTTCTCCCTGATTTCATTGTAACATCCCTGCTTCCATTGTGTTGGAAACCAAATAGAGGCACAAAAATAATGTGTGAGGAAGGACATGCTGGTTATAAGCACTATGTTAACTCCCTTGCTTTCTAGACCCTTCAGATCTGGAAAAGTGGCAGTTAGAGTATGAATAAATGAGTTGAAAGAAGACTAGTATGAAATATGTTTTTAAGCATATGTGTATGAGTGAGAGTGTATGTTAAATCTGGGAAAGGTAGAAGGAATATTGGTCTGGATGGGAACTTAGAGATGCCTGGGATAGGGGAAAATATCTGAAATATTTAGACAAAACAGCTCCTCTAATCCTTACCTCTATATTGAGCACATTTTATACATTCAATTTTTTTTCCCTTAGAAGCATATTCTGTATAGGAAGGAAAGTAGAGAAGGGGAACTAATTTTTCTCATGAACTTCGTATATTTTATCATTGGAAAAAAAAACTCCCCCCAATTTTTTAAACCCTGCTTCTGGGGCTAGAGAGATGGTTTAGTGGTTAGGAGCACTTGTTGCTCTTGCAGAGGACCCTGGTTTTGTTCCCAGCATCCACATGGCAGATCATAACCATTTGTTAACTCCGGATCTAGGGGATCTGATATCCTCTTCTGACCTCTGCAGGCATTGCATGCACATAGTGCACTTACACCTAAAAGGCAAAACACTCATGTACATAAAGTAAAAATAAATAAATCTTAAATACCTTTGATCCTTTCAAAGTTACTGTTAAGTAATCTTACAGGAAAAAAATAGGTTCTCAGAAAAATTAATGCGATTTACTATTAAATCTGCTAGCTTAGATTAATTTGTTCTTAAGAGCTGCATAATTTATTCAAATGACCCAAAGCTTTTAAAGTCAATCTTCAAGTTAAAAATAAAAAACTTTATCCAGTCCCCAGGAGAGTGGTTTTTTCTTGTGTTGTATTGCTTCCCATGACTGACATTCATTTGACTCTCAAGTGTATTTACATTGTTGGCTTAACTGGGAGTTCATTGCTGAATCAATAATGTGCTGTGCTTTTTCTTTTTTGCTGTGAGTGGTGTCAGTATTATTGCTATTTCCTTTTTCTCCTATCCCCTAACTCCTTGCAGTTACAAATTTTCTCTTTGGTCTGTGAATATTTTTATTTTAAAATTATGAAGAAACAAAGTAAAGGTCTTTTAAATCTTACAGGAAGTGAAGTGTGTGCTTCTTTAAAGTTTATTTACGTCAGAACTTACTGTAGTTAAAACGGACAGCTCTAGACAAGGTCCCCTACTTCTAAGGAGTGTTCAAGGCTGGATCTTCTGGAGGGCAGCCTGCAGGGTTTTTTTCCCCTCTAAAGTTTATAACTCACTGTATGATCATTTGTTTGCAAGTGGGCACAAAGAGGAGCTTGAACTAGACCAGGATAGGAACCTGACCCATTGTGACCACTCAGAAGCTCTGGCCTGGAAAATTCCCTGTAAGTGGCAAAACCAAACATTTGAAATGAAGGCAGAAACCAGGCTTAAGCAAAGAATGAAACTCATTCTCCTTTCAAATCTCCTGCCGATAAACATATGTGGCCAGTCTTTTGTTTCCCAGACATCAGGTTTCCATTATTTCAACAGAGCTTCTACCTGGATCTGTCTAGAGCATGAGACAGAAATATTTTGAGATTTTACAGACTGGTGTCTATGTATATTAGGTGGATTTTGCCAGTGTTCAAGTTCATGTAATCAAAAGAAGGGCTACAATGCCTTTGGAGCTTACTGCAGTTTTCAGGCAATGTGAAGCAATACTTTCTGGTTCTATATGCTTATGTGTTGTAGGATTTACTTTAATATCGGCGGAGGGACAGATATCACAAGCTGTCTGCTCCTTCTTGAGATATTTGTAATTTTGTCCTCTGTTATGTATCACTTCTCTTTCCTTGTTCTACTGAACTTCATACTTCATACCTAAATACTAAGGTCAAAGATATATATTCCTCTCCTTGCAGCTTGGCAGGCATTAATGCTCACTATGGTACTACCAATGCACCATGCCCTGCTTCCTTGAAGAATAGGATCCATGGGAATCATTGTAATTTGCACATCTCTTTTTGGTGTTGTGCGTTACCTGGTTATTGGCACTTAACTGCAGAAAATTTCACAATTTTTATTTCTCTTCTCTGACCTCCATTTTGCTAATACCTTTAAGAAGAACACTTTTCCTTGCACAGTGATCCTTCAAACTTTCTTCTTCTTTGACACTTTTTCAATAGCTTATTTATTAACTGTCAGCAATGACTATTGTTTGTAAATGCTATATGTATCCCCTTTGCTGGGAGAAAGGTGAGACAAAAGGATCAGCTAGCAAGGTAGAGATTCAAAACTAAGAGCCCTGGTAAGAACTTTTTGAAATTCACATGTCCTCATAATAGCCCTGGGACCCTAGGGAATTTATTTAAATTCTGTCACCCTTTGTTTCCTGATTTGTAAATCGGCACTAATATTAATACTTTTTAAGGGCATGAGCTGTGTGTTGGGCATCATTTTAAGTACTCTAAATATAACAATGCATTTACTTTTAGTAACTTCAAGTTATGTGTAATCAATATCCACATTTCTCAGATGAGACAGCAGAGACACCAAGAAGGAAAGTCATGTGACTCCACTCATAGAACTGAGATGCGGCAGAACTTAGCTTTGGAAGCCCTTCGGAGGCCATTTCTTACCTTTTACTGTGGTGCTCTCTGTTGATCTATTGAGCCCACAGTAATGTAGCACAGTGTTAGGCATGAAATATTTGCTATCAGCTGGCACTGTAGAACACCATCACCTCTTATGGACTGTATCCATTTTTTCTTGCTGCTGCTGGATGGTATGAAGGTGATCATTCTTCCACAGAAAAGGAAAAAAAAACAGTCATAACAATAGCAGCAGCAACAACAGCAGCAATCTACAATAGTAGCATAATCATTCTCTACCTTGTCTGCTATATATTTAAGCTACAGCTGCCACAGAGTCACATGGGAAAAAAAGCACTAGATGTGGAAACTATTTTTTTTTTTTTGTCACAACGAAATTTTATCCTTCTTATCCCCAACCTTACAGCAGCAGGGCAACCAAGCAAAATGGTTCAAAGCAAGGTAAAAACTTAAAAGTTGTAGACCTCAAGTAGAATTGCTACCATTCTTTAATAAACAGGGGTAAACATTCAAAATGTCCTGAAGGCTGTAAAAGATGCTTGTTAACAAAGCCTGCTATTAGAATCAACTCTCTAGTCTTCCTACTCCTTAATTTATTTTAGACTGTCAAGATCAGAAAAACAGAAAGAAAATTCTGTTAAAAATTATATTCTTCTCTTTTCTTTAGAAAGCCATGGAGTTTAAAATTCTCTAACACATTTGTGGAAACTTTAATTTTTTTTTTTGTTTGAGATTTATTTGAATGAGCTGTTATGATTGGAGACATGAGAATTTCAGATTAATGTTTTGCAGCCAGAAAAAAAAAGCCCTCTGGAAAGCTGGCAAGTGTTCATAAGTCAGCTCCAGAATTATGTAGGTTGAAGGCTCCCCAGTGGACAGAGCGAATATATAAGAAGGAAACCAGAGATCTGGTGCAGTTACATCCCAGAGTCTGACGATGGAGGGAGCTCAGAATTGAAAGCTTTCTTCAGCTTGCATTTTAAGGTAAGTTAGAACAATTTACACATGCTTGATTCGGGAAGGCGAACATACAGCAATAAAAATGTGTGTGTGCGTGTATGAACGTTTTTCTTTTTCCTGTATTTTAACACTGCATTCTGCAGAATGCCTTACTACTTTAACTGCTATTTCTCTTGCAGGAGTGCTTGCGGGAGCTGAGTAAGCTGATTTATGATAACGGCTTTAAACACTGGCAGCTAGTAAGTCTTTAGTGCGATTTATTTTTGTTTCTTGCATGTTAATTTGGAAGGTCATAGAAAAGAATGGACCTTTGACAGACATGGTAGTTCGCCGATTCTGAGAAAGTTCTCTGGAGGTTACATTTTAAATTGAGTACGCGCTTGTCTGTACTCTGAAATGATCTGGTGTAATAGTTTCGCTCTCTGTGTTTTTAGTGTATTTAGTTTTCTTTTGTTTCAAAGTAATGTCGCTAGTTTAAAGAAAACAACAGCCTTTCCACCTGAACGCTGTGGTTAGTGCTGGAAAGCAATGACTACTCAGTTCTGGTAAACTGAAAAGATAGCAAAGAAAAAGTGATAAGACTATGTCATAATTAATTACTAATGTCTAATTCTGATTTAATTAAGCCTCCAAAACCATGTCTGTCTGCCACTGGCTCCGGTTTGATGTGTTTGTTTTCTTTATCTTCTATTTAAACAGAAAATGGAGGTTTCTTATGAAACAGATCAGATTCAAATATCCATCTTGAAAACTGACATTGACTATTAAAAATTTTGGATAAAGGCTTTAAGAAGTTCATCCATATCTGTAATTTCTTCTTGTTATTTTTAAAGTAAAGGGGAAACAAATTGATTATTTTTAATTAGCAAAACCCAACCCTGACTCTCTGTCCTAATATGTGCCTTCTGTATATTTTTCAGCTCTCAGTAAACTTATCTATTTTTCCCTATGGCTTATGTTACTTATATTTTTCCATAGGTGTAACAATTTGTATATAATATGTTACTTCAAGAAAGCATTTTTTTTCTATGAAGCAGCATGCAGCAGTGAGATTTCTAGAAAGCACACAGATGGAAAACTAATCCTTGTTTTTTGAACTATCACATTATCTTTGGGCTCCTTATCTGTCTCATGACTCCTACCCTCATTAGCTTTTAAACTATTAATTTGTCTCTTGACTTTTCAAAGACACGAGAGGGAAAAAAAAAACCACAAAATGTTTTGTTCAGAATTTTCAGTCTAATGCTACTGAGGAAATGTTTTT
>NC_045030.1:15006850-15011280 GCF_008632895.1 Mastomys coucha
GTAATTCCAGCCAGTAATGCCAGCCAGGCATGGTGATATTTTGTTTTCTACAACTACTTACGTTATTTTGGCCTTTGACAAATTTTCAAAATGCTTATGACTCAAATATCCCTTAGGCTTTGGGTGTGTGTTAAGTCTTTCTCTTTTCCTCCCCCAGAGAAAGTGTAAGAATTGGGAGTCGCTGACAGTTCAATATGAGGGACAACTTCAGTTTTGCTGCCACCGGCAGAAACATCACCAGCAGACTTCCTTTTGATAGTCTCAACGCAACTGGCACCAATGAGTCCGCCTTTAACTGCTCACACAAACCGTCAGATAAGCACTTGGAAGCAATTCCTGTTCTCTATTACATGATTTTTGTGATTGGTTTTGCTGTTAATATTGTTGTGGTCTCGCTGTTTTGTTGTCAAAAGGGCCCTAAAAAGGTGTCAAGCATTTACATCTTCAATCTCGCCTTGGCTGACTTACTCCTTTTGGCTACCCTCCCTCTCTGGGCAACCTATTACTCTTATAGATATGACTGGCTCTTTGGACCTGTGATGTGCAAAGTGTTTGGTTCTTTTCTGACTCTGAACATGTTTGCAAGCATTTTTTTTATTACCTGCATGAGTGTTGATCGGTACCAATCGGTTATCTACCCTTTTCTGTCTCAAAGAAGAAATCCCTGGCAAGCATCTTATGTAGTTCCCCTTGTCTGGTGTATGGCTTGTCTGTCCTCATTGCCAACATTTTATTTCCGAGATGTCAGAACCATTGAATACTTAGGTGTGAATGCTTGTATTATGGCTTTCCCACCTGAGAAATATGCTCAGTGGTCTGCTGGGATTGCCTTAATGAAAAATATTCTTGGCTTTATTATTCCTTTAATATTCATAGCAACGTGTTACTTTGGAATCAGAAAACATCTGCTGAAGACCAATAGCTATGGGAAGAACAGAATTACCCGTGACCAAGTCCTGAAGATGGCAGCCGCTGTTGTGTTGGCATTCATCATTTGCTGGCTTCCCTTCCATGTTCTGACCTTCTTGGATGCTCTGACCTGGATGGGTATCATTAATAGCTGTGAAGTTATAGCAGTCATTGACCTGGCACTTCCTTTTGCCATCCTCCTGGGATTCACCAACAGCTGTGTTAATCCCTTCCTGTATTGTTTTGTTGGAAACCGCTTCCAACAGAAGCTCCGCAGTGTGTTTAGAGTTCCCATTACTTGGCTCCAAGGCAAGAGAGAGACTATGTCTTGCCGCAAAGGCAGTTCTCTTAGAGAAATGGACACCTTTGAGTCTTAAATCTGTTAGTGGGATGCATGTAATCAGCCTAGCTATTGGTTTGGAGGCCTACACAAATGATCTTTAAGTGGGATCAGTATAATACAATTCTTTGCTTTATTTTAATCTTTATTTACTCCCCCCAGAACAGGAAATTAAGTACAACTCTAAATCTTTATACTCCACCAGCTTTCAGTAATAGTGCCTTCTTTTGCTGGTCCTTTGGCACGAGATTGTCATATGTGAGCTATACCTATAATCTAGAAGTATCAGGGGGAATTATCTCAACTTATAATTAACAATAAATTATGAGTGGTGATTTGACATCTCAGATTTCTCCCTGGAAAATGCTGGCATTTCTTAGTGGAGGTTTATGTCCATTTTCATCAGATTTTTTTTCTCTTGAACAAGGTGCCAATTTTAACTTCTTATGCCATCCAACCATATGGTAAAGCATGAAAGGTGAGCACTAAAGTTTAGCATGATATATTCTTCTATATATGCCATAGGTTGGTAGTGGCTTATTTAGTCTCTAGGTATATAGTTTCTTCTTTTAAAGAAATTGTAAGTTGTGTTCTTTTTCCATTTCACTCGAGTATGGCTTTTTTACTTACTATACAACTACCACTGAGTAGATCTAGAATGTAGATTAAATCACACATCTGTATAAGCTTATTCTTGCAGTTATAGAAAGTACACTATTTAGTAAAACAGAACTGCAATGAAAAGTATTTTATTATCCACAAAACTGAATATAAACTTTGAGAACTTTTCATCCATTTTGACTATTGTTCTCTTCTCTTCTGATGATATTTGACTACAACAACAAAACACTGTATTATGACACTACGTAAAGGTCATGTTTTTACATTTTTAACCTTTTGAACATGGTGCTTTGATATATTCAATGGTGACTTGAGTTTAATTATTCATGCTTTTGTTCTGGGCTGTGTCCCAAACTATCTCTTTGACCCTGAAAAAGAGAGGATTCTTTAATTCTTTAACTTTATAATAAACTGCAAACTGGCATAGGAAAAGGTTATGTCAGAATGGAAGTTTCATGCCTTCTTGGGGGCAAACAGACCCAGCAAAATGGCAAGTTTGATGTCCAACAAGGAACTTGTCAGAAGAAAGACTCCCTGGGGATTAGTTGGAATCTGCATTTCTGGGCACAGTTCCAGAATGTATAAGAGTCTGTGAAGGTGATTTAAATCAAGCCCAGGTCTTCAGAGCTCATTCTCAACACCAATACATCTCTTACATTAGAGGAATATAACACCTGAAGCTGTTACCTAAAGTTTATGCAAACTTCACAATAAATATTAATTCAGAAGTTAAAGATATCATTCTCTGCCTGTCTCATATTATACCAGGTCACCTAAGGCCTTCCTGGACCTGCTGACCTCTGAGGTAGATTCAAATTCTAGGGGCTTAACATTTCTGTCAGATTCCAGGCTTTGTGGGTTGAAGAATCCTCTCATACCCCTTCCTTGGAAAACCCTGATTTCATGTATTCATGTTATTTTTAAGAAAAAAACCCAAATGGCTAAATATGTAATCAGTTATGACTTTGTGTTTTAAGTAATTTTACACAACATCTCATAAAAATAAAATCATTATTGGGAGACCATGTGTGGTTCTTATTTTTTAACTGTCTCCAGGTTTAAACTGCTGCCTTCTCTTAGTCTCTTCCAGCAAATCCCCATTCATACTTCTCAGTTTCAGCCTACATCATTACTCATTTGGGTCAATACGAAACAGGCATATGAAAAGCATATGTCGGAAATGAACTCTGATACCTCCTGGGGGTTCAAATGACAAACTCGGTGTCAACCAAGCAAGCTGTCAGGCACAGCAGTGAAATATGGGCTTTTGCATGTAGACTATTTCTTGTCAACATTCAGTTCATGTTATTTTCTCTACCACAATCATAACTATTAAATCCTTTCCACCCCCCCTGGGACTTCTCTTAATCCTGTTTGGGATTTTTAAAGACTGGTTTCAGGGGCTGGAGAGATGCATCGCTCCATAGTTAAGAGCACTGGCTGCTTTTCCAGAGGATCCAGGTTCAATGATCAGCACACACGCGGCACCTCACAAGGGTCTGTAACTCCAGTTCAAGGAGACTAACACCCTCTTCCAGCCTCCATGGGGACCAGTTGTGCACGTGTTGCACGGTGCACAGACAGATATACCTGCAGGTTGAACACTTCACTTACACAAATGAAATAAAATAACAACAACAACAACAACAACAACAATAATAATAATAATAAAGACTGGCTTCTGCTTCCATAGGACACCAGTGGTGAACCCTGAGGGCCATTGTTTTCCTAGTTATTCTGAGAACTGTGACCTGAACAGATAATGTGAGTTCTGACTGAGGGTTTATTTATGGGTACAAATACCCCTTTTCGTCCTTGAAAATGTAAATATCAGGTGACCTTTTGAGATGCTATGAAAATTTTTATTCTTTCCATTTGGCCATTTATCAAGATTTCCCCTATGAAGGGACCATTGTGTGACAGGCACTGTGACAGGTGCGTTATCCCATCTCATTCTCTCAAGGACTCAGGTATTTTCCATCACGACACAAATAAGAAAGTGAGGTTCACACCAACTGGGCAGCATACACAAGCTGGTCCGAGGTCCCCCTGACACATATAGACCAGAGGACTGCCTGGTCTAGCCTCAGTGAGAAATGACACATCTAACCCTGGAGAGACTTGAGTCCCCAGGGAGGGGGAAAGCCTGGGGGAGGGGGGAACATCCTCTTGCAGACAGTGAGGAGGAGAAATTGGATGAGGAACTGTGGGAGGAGGGACCGGGAGGGGGGCCATGGCTGGACTGTAAAAAAAAATAAATAAAAGTAATAAATTAAAAAAAGACGAGGCTCAGATCAGTTCTAACTAATTTCTAAAACAGATCAAATAGGAAAGCCCAGACAAATATTTAGTGCCTTAAATATCAGCCCTAAGCTACCAAACAAGTATTTGAAAGACCCTCATGTAGCCTTTCAGCCTTCATTCCAAACATAACTGAGTCAAGAGTTTCTAGGCAGGTGGTGTGCTTGTGCTTAGAAGGAAACTGAGGAGGTCGCTTGATGAGGCTCTCTCCCTTGTTCTCCAGTGCTTCCATGTTTTGTCCTAGGCTTCGCAGAGTTAC
>NC_045030.1:15012025-15013298 GCF_008632895.1 Mastomys coucha
CTGGCTGCCCTGGAAATCACTCTGTAGACCAGGCTGGTCTTGAACTCAGAAATCTGACTGTTTCTGCCTCCCTAGTGCTGGTTAAAGGCGTACGCCACCACTGCCCGGCCACAGTTTTCTTTTAATCTATTATATATCAAGTATGTTATTCATCAACCTGTGTAATAGTGATTTAATATTTTAAATATTTTGAGCCTGTACTTCCATCTGTTTTACTGGACAATTTTCTTTCCCCATCTAGTTCTTCTCTTCTATAAGGTTTAAAGCATCAGGGCTTTAATCAATCCATGATATCACATCTGTTTACCATTGCTCAATGATGGAAAGTGCTAGGAAATACAATTATTTTACTGGTTATATTAATATAGTTGTTGCTGCTACATTCTTTAGCAGTCAGTCCACAGGAGATTAGATGGCTTTGTAGTTTGGTATAGATTCCTACATTTGCCCACTTAAGTAGCTTGGAAGTGATGTATACATGAGGCACTTGAAAAGAAGCTAAGAGAAAGAAAAGCATTTCTTTTTCTTTCTCCTATAACATAAACACTTATTTACAACGTATACATGCCACAGTGGATATGGGCTCAAAACACTTATTTCTTTAAGTACATTCATGAAGCCAGTAAGAAAGAGCTGAAATCCATCAGAGAGAAACCTCTTCTAAGGAACCAAAGTTAATTTTAAAATTACGCTCAAAATACAGAAGTGTGCCAGATTAAGGGTAACGTGGCTAATGTTGCCCTATAAAAATGTGTATTGATATTTTGCCTTCATGATATCTGTACACCAAATGCATGACTGGTTCCCAGAGAAGACAGAAAATGTTGTTGTTGGATCCCCTGGGACTGGAGTTACAGACAGTTATGAGCCACTATGTAGGTGCTAGAGATTGAACCCCAGTTCCCTGGGAGAATAGCCAGTGTTCTTTCCTGTTGAGCCATCTCTGTAGTCCCTGATGTGTCTTCTTGATGACACAGAAGCCACACAATAAGAACTTGGAGTTTCTAGGGGAAGGAAGGTCTAGTTGTTGATTCCCTTCCTTTTGGGAATTTCACACTCCCCTGAACCCAAGACAGTGTGTCATGTAGTCCAGGGTGGCAGAAAACTGAGGCTGGTCATGAACTTCTGCTCCTCCTGACTACCCTGAGACAATAGTGAGACAGATCACAGGTGTGGCTTACCATGCCCAGCTTGCAACTATCTTCTTCTTTCTTCTTCTTTTCTTCTTCTTCTTCTTCTTCTTCTTCTTCTTCTTCTTCTTCTTCTTCTTCTT
>NC_045030.1:15015089-15016024 GCF_008632895.1 Mastomys coucha
GCAGCCACCACTTTATCTTGACAGGAGATTCATTTGGGAATTGTACAGCTGCTTGTTGCCTGGAGGTTGATGGAGACTGGTTTCCAAAGTCGGAATTCTGAATGTTGTTATACGCCACTGTATGCCTCACTCTTAAGGCTTGGACAACCCACTCCTGACGGTTATTCTGATATCCTGAGGTCAGCAGTAGATGATGATTCACATGGGCTGGGAAGTACTGACTGTGTGGTAACCCCCACGGTGACTCTGGATGATGACCAGCTGCTTGGGCGGCTACATCTGTGTACTCAAGAGAGTCGTTGTATCTGACCCTGATAGTGCTGCCACTGAAAGAGCTCTGGAGATCATCTTCGGTTTCTCCTTCTTCAAAGAAATTGACCTGTTGGACAATATAGAATTCTCTTTCATTAATTTTCGTATTTCTGTTTGTTTGGTATGTTGAATCAGGTCTTGGGCTTCTTAACGGGGCTCTGCATAAGTTACTTATAGGGTCTCCACTCATCACGGAAGTCGCTGGTGTCCTAACAGTTTTCTTTGAGGCTGTCTGGCTTGTAACAAGTTGGAAAGAAGATTCATCCTCTCTGCGGTCCTCACTGGAGGACGGAGAGTCTAGAAACCCTCGCCTGTTCGTGGCTGGAGACAGCTGCTGCTGCTGCTCAATATGTGTGGACCTCTGCGTCTTCATCTCCTCTGATTCCTGGGGTCCCCGCTGCCTCTGTCGAGACCGAAGATTGTAAGTGCTTTCTCCCATCTTCACTTCTGCAGAATCCGGCCGGAACTTTTCTGGCGGGGTTCGTCTCCCCCCGCCCCCGCCTCGAGACCTTTTTTTGGCCACCTGGGGCTTGAAGTCGCCCGTACACTTCTGCCAGCTCTTCTGAAAACCTCTCTTCCTGTCGTCTGTGACGGCGACGGATGAGCTCCGTCACTGTCACTGG
>NC_045030.1:15016059-15023684 GCF_008632895.1 Mastomys coucha
TGCCTCCCTAGGGGGTATGCTATTATCTAGGTCCCTAACCCAGATTCATGCTGAATCACTGATGCTCAATGAAACTTTATTTAGATATCTGGAAGTAACTAAGGATAAAATAAATTTGGGGTCCCAATAGTCTGTTTGGTAGCATTATAAGAGAAAATTTACCTCCTACACACCACTACCATTTATCTCCACTTGCACTGAGAGAAGGTCATGTAAGGAGATAGTGAGAAGGTTGCCATCTGGTCTGCAAGCTAGAAACAGAATCTTTACCAGAAAGTGATATAGTGATGGCACAAAGACCTTGCGATTCTAGCCTCCAAACCTGGGAGAAAATAATTTTCTGTTGTGTAAGTTGTTTTATCTATGGTATTTTATTAATGTCATTAAGGCAAACTAGTACATATTTTGGTACTAAAGATGGTACTGGAGGAAAAGCATTTCAAAGTTGGGTTTTCTGATTGGTTTGGTGGTTAGAAATCTGGCGTTCTGAGCTAATTACATTTAAAGATGCTAATGACAATTATTAGAAGCAAAGAGATGTCGAACAGTCCATGATATGCTATGAATAATCCTGATCAAACAATTGTAAGCAAGGAGCTCTGTGGCTATGTATGTTTTGAACAGTGTTGGTAAACTAATGAATATATCAAGTAGGGCTGGAGTATGTAGACCAAAAGTGGTAAAAGGGATTCCTTTAGTGATTTAGATTCCGAGTCCAAAGGGAAAGAAAAAGCCTGTAAATATCTACATGTGCCCTCTAAGAGTTCACAGTTTCTTGTAGCTTGAGGGCTAAGACTGGCAAAAATTCTCATGCATTATCTCCTGGCATGCCATTACAGATAACAACTCAAGCTGAACTACTTACTACCCATGCAATGTAACTGTTACTAGAGGAAGGGCACCGCTTGGGAAATGATGGAATCTTACTGGTTGGAATGGAGATGTTTGGGAAGACCATAAAGAAACTGTGGGTATCAAGCACTGAAATGTTAATGATCTCTTTCTTCTGGTGGAAGGCCCCTTTATCCTTAGAGAAAGTGGCCTCGTTACTCCTAAACCATAGCAAATTCCTCATCTCTAGTCCTCATCTCAGAAAATACACCTTGCATGATTTGAGGACACTGGAAAAACCCTTTGCCAGATGCCATGTAAAATACTACTTAGGCTTTTCAGGACCACCCCTTACCCAGTTTGTTTTTAGACCTATGTATAACTAGACATATGTCTCAACAGTCCCCTCAAGGTTAGGTATAAAGTACAGCTCTTGAGAAGGTGCACCACACCTTAAAACAACTACATAACCTGAGTTTTGCAGTCTGTACAAGCAGAAATCTAGAAGCGTATGGAAATAGAGATTAAGGGTGTAAGATAGTACTAGAAGGAATATAAACTATATTAGGCAAGATTTACTGATGTGGCTCACTAAAGGAAAACATTATTTGCTGCAGTTTGGCGATTTTATTTTTAATTGAATAACATTAATTTTTGTTTTCCAGACCCTGTACAATCTATCTTGGAGCAAAATGTAGTAGTTTGTAAGATGGAAAGCAGGTCAGGGATTGGGAAGTGGAGGAAGTAAAGGGTAGGATGTAATCAAAACAAAAGGTGTGAAGAAGCTATGTAGAAATTCACTACTTTATAAAGCAATTAAAATTATTAAAAAAAAAAGAGTGTGAACAGACGTACCCTGCATAGATGGGAAATGTGAATTCTAGAAGTCAAAGGTTATTATTTGAAAGTTCCAGTATTAAGTGCAGGAAATCTCCCTAGGAGTTGGTTTTTTATTGGATATTTTCTTTATTTACATTTCAAATGTATTCTCTTTCCCTTTCCTGGTTTCACCCCCCCCAAACTCCCTATCCTATCACCCACCCCTTGGCTCTATGAGGGTGTTCCCGCACCTACCCACTCCTGCCTCCACACCCTGGGAATTCCCCTACACTGGGGCATCCATCTAGCCTTCAAAGGACCAAGGGCCTCTCTTCCCATTGATGCCTGACAAGACCATTCTCTGCTACATATGCAGCTGGGGCCATGGGTCCCTCCATGTTTCCTCATTAGTTGGTGGCTTAGTCCCTGGGAGCTCTGGAGGGGTCTGGTTGGTTGATTTTGTTGTTCTTCTTATGGGATTGCAAACTCTTTCAGCTCCTTCAGTCCTTCCCCTAACTCCTCTACTGTGGTCCCTGTGCTCAGTCCCATGGTTAGCTGCAAGCATCTGCATCTGTATTTGTCAGGCTCTGGCAGAGCCTTTCAGGAGACAACTATATCAGGCTCCTGTCAGCAAGCACTTGTTAATATCCATAATAATGTCTGGATTTGGTGTCTGTATATATGGGATGGATCCCCAGATGGGGCAGTCTCTGGATGGCCTTACCTTCAGTCTCTGCTCCACACTTTGTCTCCTTATTTGCTTCCATTTGGTCTTCCTTCTTCTTGAGCCTCATGTGGTCTGTGAATTTTATCTTGGGTATTCCGAGCCTTTGGGCTAATATCCACTTAACAGTGAGTGCATAACATGTGTGTTCTTTTGTGATTGGGTTACCTCATTCAGGATGATATTTCCTATTTCCATCTATTTGCCTAAGAATTTTATGAATTGTTAATAAAGAATTGAAATTGAGGGTCCAGGGTTCAGGTCCCTGTTCAGGTGCAATCTGAAACTGTTCCGCAGTTTCACGAACTTGGGTTCTCTTAGGTGAAGGATCAAAGGACTTGAAATATAGGGTTTGAGATGCAAGAGAAAACACAAAGCCAAGTTGCGTCCCAATCAAGGCTTCTGCTTTACTTAGAAATATCCAGAATATATGTAGGTATATGAGAAACTGAAACTGAATCTCTAGGTTACATGATATTTGCAGAACATAAACACTGCAGAAGAGGTCAGGCGCCAAAGTCCCCAGCAACTCTGAAGGTCTCCAGGCGGTGGACATGTTTGTATCTCAGTGTGAACTTCTAGGCAGCTTTCTTCAAAGATGAACTGACAGGTCTGCAGAGAGCTTTTGTCTTAGCTCCCCAGGTGGCAGCCTCCAAGCAGAGACAGCCAGAGTCTGATGGCTGAGCTGAAGGGGGGGGGGGGAGGTAGCAAAGAGTGTCCCAGAGGCTTCCTCAGACAGTACATGCCATTGATATTATCTTGCTTGTCTATTGTAACTTGATTGTGACACTTTATTGCTAAGGACTCCATATACTTTGATCACAGGACATGGAGAAATCAAGCTTGAACTGAGCCAAATGCTTACTCCTTAATGGTTAGTTTTCATATTGCCAAAAGGTGCTATGCAAGATGAAGGGAGAGACAAGTCATCAGCAGTATGACCCAGCTGAGAATCCTTCCTGCTACAATAATGACTGGTCAGGCAAGATGTGCCTTCAGTTACAAGACTATTATAGGGATAACCACATTCTAATTAGAGGTGCGATTTATAGGAAAGAACTCATGCCTGGCTATGTAAACCTTGACAAGAGCTTGAGGCTATGGGTGTCATAAACTTGAGGTGGAAACCTACTAATATTACTTTTGTAAATAGATATCTAAATACTCACATCTATGTCTACCTACTTATGCTCTTTTCAGCCTCTGTCTCAGGAACTTCTTACTGCAGTGAGTGGTTTTCAATGTAAAGACTCACTGATGGTCAATGGCCTCATAATAATCAACTGTTGAGTGTTTGTCCCTCAATAGGACAAATCTATCACTCCTTCCGAGACTCAAGGAACATTGTAAAAGAGGGCCCAGAAAGAATGTTAGCAGTTTAGAATGGGAAAAAGGCCATGAAATACTTCTAGAAGCCTGTAATCCCTGGTATGGGCAGTCTAGACCTTTGAATAGAGACAGAACTCACTGACTCAGGAGATCCAAATTCAATAGACATAGTTACATCCTAAAAAGGCTTTGAGCAAATGGCAGCTTGTAAGTGTGAAAATTGAGGTGAGCATGCATGATTATGGTGGAGAACGTAAGTCAAAGCAACAATAAAAGTAATTGGATTCAGGTAATCTATGGCAATGATCATGATGGACTTCCCAAATTCTCACTTTACTGGAAGCATTAAAAACAGCTATAAACCACAAGCAACCTAGAATGGAACCAATTTAGATCTACTATTTGGACGAAGGAAAGGATGGGTCCCTTACAGGAAGGATCTCAGTAGACTGACAAAACTTTGTGCTCTTAGTCCTCTCCAGCCTTCTCTAAAGCTACCTATGGCCTTTTACTAGGGTAACTGCATCGAGGAAAGGAAAATAACCAGACCTTTTGGAAACTATTGAATGCTGGCTCTGAACTGAAACGAATTTCATAAGCCCATAAGTCTCAGTGTAATCTACCATCCAAATTAAAGTTTATGGAGGTCAAGTTCTCACAGTGGACTTGTGAGTGTCTGAACTCATGCTGTGGTTATGGATTCAGAATACATCCTTAGAGAAAATATACTCAACTGCTGGCAGTTTCCACACTGGCTTTCTGATCCATGGAAGAGAGGCTGTTATGATGTAAAGACTATGTATGGGAGCCATTGCATTCCTATGGTGACTTCAGAGATTAGTGCCACCATGAAGAATATGAAATGTGCAAGGGTACTGATTCCTGCCACATTCTAATGCAACTTTTATTTCAGTGCATGTGCCAAAGACAGATGGATCTTGGACAATATGGGCCAGTTATTGTAAATTAACCACGGGGTGACTCTAATTGTGATGCTATAAAAGATGTGGTTTCATTGTTTGAGAAAATTAAGCACAGCCTCTGGTGTGTGGTATGAAGCGAATGATTTTTGCAAATGTTTTCCTCTGTCACTGTAAGTAAGCCTCACCAGAAGCAGTTTCCTTTCAGCTGACACATCCAGCAATACACTTTCACTGTTCTCTCAGGGGGTATATTAATCATTTTATAAATGTCTTTCTCTGGAAATCCCTGAACAATACATTATCCATCTACATAAGTGCTATGTATAGATATAACCTTATCTGTGTATTAACCCAATAAACACAACAAATGTGCACCATACATGTGTGATATATATATATATATGTATATTTTTTCAGCTTTTTATTGGTTCTTTTTTATTTTCACATCAAGCATCCCAATCCAGCATCTACCCCTCCCCTCATACATGCCCTCCATCCTTGCAACCTCAATCCCCTCAAACAACAGAGAAAAAAAAATCTTGTGGAAGGGAAGCTGGAGTTTGTCAAGTGTGTACCACAGTATACACTTCTCTCCATACTTCTTTGCTTGTGAATGTTCATTGCAACGACTCGTTGGTCTTGTGTGAAGCCTCAGGGTTCTGCTACTCTGAAGAGCAGACAAGAGGCAGGGCCAGAGCTCCTGCACTCATGCCCTTACCAGTAGGCGAGGTTCAAGGCCCACTCTCCTGAGTGCTGCAGCTGATGCCAGCTCTCCTGTTCTTGTGATCCAAGGGACAACACTTCTATCTGCTGAAGGTGGTGAGGGTCAAGGGTAGGAGAGGGTCTCTCTTTCTTGACTATACTGGCTGCATGCAGACAAGTTGTGGGGCCGGCTCTCCTATGCTCACACCCTTGATTCTGGCTCACCCACACCCTAGGGAGGCCTCGTGTGGGGCCTGCTTGCATGAGTGCTGCAGCAGGTGAGGGGTAGGGACAGCTCTTCTGCTCTCAGGATGTCATTGGCAAGGGCAAAAAGGAGGGGAGGAGACCTCCCCTCACCAGTAACCAGACAACAGACAAGAGGTAGAATCAGCTTTCATGCTCCTGTTCAAGTCACCTGCAACAGAGACACATCCAGGGCCAGCTATAATATGCTGCCCAGGAGAAGTGCGGGGGCTGCTTTTTTGAGTGTTGCAGTAAGAGAGGGGCAGAGCCAGCTCTTCTGCTCTGAGGACCTGGGGGACAGTTCTCCTGCCTGCTATAGGTGGCAAAAGGAGGGGGCATCTTTTCCTCATTGATGTCACATGGCAGGGCCAACTTTCCCACACTCATATTCTTAGGGCTGGCTTATCCTTGTTCCCACCACCAGGGTCAGCTAGACTGTGCTGCCCAGGCATGGTGCAGGACCCTCCTCTCTCTTGGCTATTACAACTGGTGAGGGGCAGGACCAGCTAGCTCTCTTGCTCTCATGACCCCATGGACAAGTCTCCCACCTGACACAGGTAGTAAAGGCTGAGGGGTGAAGGGCAAAGTGGGGGAGGAGAGCATTTCTCCCTCATCCATGCCACTGTACAGGACATGAGTGGCAGGGCCAGCTCTCCCATGTTTATACTCTCAAGGAAGGCTAACCCACAACTCCCACAATGTGTCCGACCACTCTCCTGAGTACTACAACTGGCTAGAGGCAGAGTCAACTCTCCTGCTCTCATGCCCCCAGGGCCAGCTCTCCCATAATGTCCAGGTGAGGGGTGGGGCCAGTTCTGCACAGTCTTCAGATATCAACATATTTCTGGGCAGCAGCCCAGACTAATGATGTCCTCCTGGCCTTTGGTTGTAACAGACCACTGTTGCTACAGGACCAGGGACCTAGACTTGACCCCCAGGGATAGCACAGGCCAAGACTCCACCATGGTCCCAAGTGGCACTGCTACCTATTCACATGAGGCTGTTCCTCACTACCCTCCAGTTCCCTGTTCTACCTCTCTTCTTTGTGCCCACATCCTTCAGTTTCTCTTTTTCTTCAATTTCTCCACCACTTACTTGCTCCTCTTAGTGTTGGCATGTGTCCCTGAGTGATTGTGGTCACCACAGGAGTGGCCTCAGGAATATTAAGACCTACTCAGGCATTGGGACACTGGGCAGGGGTCATCTTGGGCATGGTTTGTCCCCACAGGTCTGTGTTGCACTGGACTTGTGGTCATCTCAGGCTTGGTCCCTGTCCAAGCCCCCTGGTACCAGACCAGCGGTTTTCTCAAGCATGCTCCTTCTTTTTTTTTTTTTTCAGGGAATGTTAGGCTACTCATCAATCATGCAGATGTTCACAGGTCAGAGCATTGAGTGTAGACACAGCCTCTCCTCTGCCACCTACTGACACACATTTGATACAGCAGTCACACCAGCAACTCCTCCAGGGCATTTGTTTGTCTTTTTTGTTTTTCAATATAAGTTTTCTCTCTGTGGCTCTGGTTGTCCTGGAACTTACTCAGTAGACCAGGCTGGGTTAGAACTCACAAAGGTTTACCTGCCTCTGTCACCTGAGTGCTGAGATTAAAGGCATGCACTACCACCGTCCTATTTAGGGTTCACATTCTCTTATATTATTATATTTTATCTTATAGATATGTTCTGGTTTTGCTTTAAAAACAAATATCCTCTTGAGTACACTGGCAAGGCAATGAGAAAAATTACAGACATAAAGAAAATACTGCCAAAAGATGTTTCTGATAAAGGACTGCTATAAAGTGTACAAAGGAAGTCTAAGAGGCAACACTAAGAAAACAAAAACTTTATTGATTGAGGTCTGCTCCATAGTAGATAACTGGGATTAAAGCAGTAATAAACACACACCTTTGCACCCAATAGGTGTTAAATCATATAACGGAACAAAAGATAGACTTAAATGATTCTGGTAAAACATGAGAGGCACATATATGCCACGCACACTTGCATGATGGCGGTATTTGAGGCGAAAACTTCAAGGAAAGTCAGCCTCCTGCCTC
>NC_045030.1:15024465-15028722 GCF_008632895.1 Mastomys coucha
AATTTGGCCCGATCTTTCACTGTATAAAAACCAACTGAAAATGACTCAAAGGCCTTAACGTAACACCCACAACTCTGAAAACCTCAAGGTGTGGCATAGTCAAATAGATTTCTGAGAAGCACTCCAAAGTTTTAGTTTTTAAAAGCGAAAAACTGCCTCAACAATATGTCTGTGTAAATCAGACCTGAACAATTCATACCAATAGATATGGTAATGTAGAAGAGAGAAGTCTCACACACAATAATAAAGACAAAAGGGCCATGAACTTAAGAGGGAGAGAGGGGTGACATGGAAGGGGCTGGAGGGAGGAGGGATAATATAATTATATTCTACTTTTAAAAGATGATAAAAACAAGAAAACATTTATGTAGGAACTAGGAAGTGAGCTACCACCAAACAGTGAATCTGCTGGAAGTTTGACCTAGTATTTCTGTAAGAAATACAAATGTCATTGATTAAAAAATACCCCACAAAAGTTGGAAAAAATGGGATTACTGAAAACTAAAATGCTTCTGTACAGCAGTGGAAATAGTCAACACAATAATGAGAAAATAAACAAGGTAAAAGGAAATACTTGGTAGCTAGTCCTCTTATAGGTGATGACTATTTAAAAATATGTATGAGTAAGATGACTCACCAGGTAAAGGTACTTGTAGCATAAACATACTGATCTGAATTTGATCGCCAAAACTGAAGTAAGGGTGGAGGGAAGAACTAACTTGAGAAAGTTGTCCCTTGACTTCTATACATGGTCTGTGACACATGCATCCTCTATTACATATACACATGCACACACATACACACACACATACACACACAATAATAACTGAAAGATCACTTAACAATAAGAACTCCAAGTAATCCCATTAGGAATTGAACAAGTAATGTAAACAAACACTTAAAGCCACTTCTAATTAGAAAGTTAAAAAAATGGGCTAACGTTGGGGACACTTTACCAGAAATGAAATTCAGAGAATACATACACAAAAATGTTCAATATTATGTCATTAGATAAGTGTAAATTGAAGTGAAAGACTACTTCAAACATACTAGAATAGCAAAATACAAAACAATGATAACATTAGGTACTGGCAAGAATGTAGAACAAAATGAATTGTCCTTCACTCTTTGTTTTGCAATGTAAAATGGCCTAGCCAAAGGGAATTCAATTCTTGAATTGCTATAATGTTTACTCGAAAGAATATATGAATGTCCACTCAGATAAAAAGTTCAGGAGCATGTTACTAAAAATTCACAAGTTGAAAACTTTTATAAAATATCTCTAATTCAGGCTTCAACTTACTCTATTTTCTAAATGAAATTTTTTTCTAGTCAAAAAGGTCAGAAAGTATTCTAAAATGTTTTAACTATATTTTATTTGTGTATTTGTGTGTGTGTATGTGTGTATGTATATATGTACAAATGTGCCATAGCATGTGTGGGAGGTTAAAGAACAACCTGCAAGTGTTGGTTACTTACTTCCACCATTGGGTTTTACAGATGAAACTGGAACTTAGGCCACTAAGCCATCTTGCCATCCCTATGCAGCAGGCTGGCCAGTCTGGGCCTCCCTCAGCCCCTGGGAGAAACGGGGTCCTAGTCAGGTCGACAAGGCATAGGTGAAGAAATGATGGCAGAGAAGACACATGGAAGTACAGGATCTGAATATATTTCTTAAAAATGGCATTAGACTTTTACAGTCATTGCGAAAGAGAAATGATAAATCTGGCAGCTCAGCAGTTGATGTACATCTGAGGCCATCTAAAACACACTGGGTCTAAAGCAGCAGCCATTTCCTCTGGACTGGTGCTGCATCCCCCAGGCCCAAGTGCTCTGGGCCGGGGGTTGGAGGGGTGGGAGTGGGGGTGGGGGGTGGGGAGGCGGGGCTGTGGATTGCATGAATCTAAGTCCTAGTCCATCTAAGTTCTAGTTCTAGTCAGTGTACCTGCACAAAGTGAAAACCAGGCTCATATGGTATACAGAAAACAGGGCGAATGACAAAAGTCACATAAGCAGGTGACAGTCATATCAGTTCAGTAAGATCATGTAGGCAAGAGATGGTTACATCAAGGTCGGTAAGGAAGACCAGTGGTGCCCTCTCCGCTGGGGCTATTTTGGTATTCTCCTGTTAATTCTTTGGGTCTGCTGGAGGCAAGCACCAGGAAGTTCCAATCTAGCAGTTCCTGCTAATGCCCTTAGGTGAGGGAAGCCCTTCGAATACTCTGGTATGTAAAACAGTTCTGTCTACTGTGGGACTGCCCTGAGAATTCTATGCTAACAGTAAGCAATGGTGCCTGAACTCTGTTACTAACTCTGAAGACATCTTAACTGATAAGGCAGCTTCCTTGTGAGAAATTCCAAGCTAAGGACAGCTAGTTAATAAATTAGGATATGTTGGAACGTTGTGCTGGCCAGGGAACAATGCCCGTTTTTAGCCATTTATGAATTTGGGCTACCTTTATGCCTGAATAAGAAGGCGTGTTGACTATTGGAAAGACTAATCTGGAACACGTCTGAGTTAGGAGATGCCAAGAACTGACTGAACACCCAGGAGGCACAAACTCTTTTTGAAGTCATAACACCTCTTGTCCTTAATCAGGCTTTTACTCCCTCGATATTGCAGACGTAACTGGAGTAGATGAGTGGGTGTGGCATTCCTAGACAATGCTTTTTAACGGATATTCTTCAACCAGTTGCTGCTGATTCCTACCATGGAAAATAAACTCCATTTTACAATTTACTGATTAATCCAATGCTTAAAAAACTATGATGGTAGTGATTCAGCATGGGACATTTTTATAAGGCATAGGATACATAATAAAGTATAGAGATAGACAAGTGGACAAACCTACTTATTCACATATTTGTGAGAAACAAGTTTTAAGACAAATACTCTTGTTACATAGGATATAATGTAATTTTTTAAAATTCAATTCTATTGAGCTGAAACATTTTTTGCTATGAACAGAATCTATTTTGTAAATGTACTGTTCTGAAAATTACATTTATAAGTATACGATAAAAGATATTCAGAGGCTCTCTGCTCCTTTCTATTCCAGGGACAGCTCCATCTTGTGCAGTGACAGCCTCGATAAGATGGTGAAGGTTGGTGTGAATGGATTTGCCCATATTGGGAGCCTGGTTACCAGAGCTGCCTTCTGCTTGACACTTGGCAAAGTGGAGCTTGTTGCCATCAATGACCCCTTCATTGACCTTAACTACATGGTCTACATGTTCCAGTATGACTCCACCCATGGCAAATTCAACAGCACAGTCAAGGCTGAGAATGGGAAGCTTGTCATCAATGGGAAACCCACCATCATCTTCCATGAGCAGGATCCTGCTAACATCAAATGGGGTGATGCTGGTGCTGAGTATGTCATGGAGTCTACTGGCATCTTCACCACCATGGAGAAGGTCGGGGCCTACTTGAAGGGTGCGGCCAAAAGGGTCATCATTTCTATCCCTTCTGCCAATGCCCCCATGTTTGTGATGGGTGTGAAACATGAGAAATATGACAACTCACTCAAGATTGTCAGCAATGCATCCAGCACCACCAACTGCTTAGCCTCCCTGGCCAAGGTCATTCGTGACAACTCTGGCATCATGGAAGAACTTGTGACCATGGTTCATGCCATCACTGCCACTGAGAAGACTGTGGATGGCCCCTCTGGAAAGTTGTGGTGTGATGGCCATGGGGCTACACAGAACATTATCCCTGCATCCACTGGTGCTGCCAAGACTGTGGGCAAGGTCATCCCAGAGCTGAACAGGAAGCTCACTGGCATGGCCTTCTATGTTCCTACCCCTAATATATCCATGGTGGATCTGACATTCCACCTGAAGAAACCTGCCAAGTATGATGACATCAAGAAGACGGTGAAGCAAGCATCCAAGGGCCCACTAAAGGGTATCCTGGGCTACACTGAGGACCAGGTTGTCTCCTGTGACTTCAACAGCAACTCCCACTCTTCCACCTCTGATGGTAGGGCTAGCATTGCTCTCAATGACGAATTTGTGAAGCTCATTCCCTGGTATGACAATGAATATGGCTACAACAACAGGGCGGTGGACTTCATGGCCTCCAAGGGGTAAGAAGCCCTGGACCACCCACCCCAGCAAGGATACTGAGAGGAAGAGAGGCCTTCAGTTGCTGAGGAGTCTCTCTTGCAACTCAGCCCCCAATACTGAGCAATTTCCATCCCAGACTCCCATAATAATAGGAGGGACCTAAGGAGCCCTTCCTACTCTCTCTTT
>NC_045030.1:15029330-15038916 GCF_008632895.1 Mastomys coucha
GTCCTACTCTCTTGAATATCATCAATAAAGTTCGTTGAACCACTCCAAAAAAGATATTCAGAAATTAGTGTAGTGGTGCATGCTTGTAATACAGTGCAGGGGAGGTTGGATGCAATATTGACAAGTCAAGGCCAACCAGTGTAATAGGGAGCACTGGCCCAATAAAAATTAAAAATAAAGTAAAAGTAACCAAAGATCAAAAAGAAGTTAGATTAGGATGCAAATTCTTTTAGTATATCACAACTAAAAGAGAGAAATTCTCATCTAAGAGCAATACAATAGGGGAGACAGCAAAGTTGTTAGTTCTAGATAATTTCTTGAACATATCTCTTGCCTATGTTCATAGATGCCTACTAGAATTAGATGCTAAGTCTACCAATGAAGATATCAGAGGCTTTGGTTGCAAGAATTGGGTAAGATGCTTCTTCCCATTGCCTAGAACGTGTAGTACTTGAAGGTACTATACAGGTATCTGGGAAAGTAAAGTCTTAACTGTAGACCCTGTGTGCCACACTACAGATTGATCAAGCAAGGTGTGTCCACTTGAGCAGTGGTGTAAGCCTGTTATTGGGTAATGTATTCTCATGGTTAATTTTGATTTTCAGCTTGATACATTGTAGAATAACTCAGAAGGGAGTTTCAGTAAGAGGTGGTCTAGAGTAGGGTGACCACAGAGCATGCCTATGAAGAAGTCCAAAAGAAGGTGTTGAATCCTTCTGGGGCTGGAGTTACATGTGGTTGTGCAGCTGGGACCAGAACTCATATCCTCTGCAAGGGAGTAAATGCTCATAATTGCTGAGCCATCTCTCCATCCCCTTTTCCTAAGTTTTATAAAGTATGGTGTCTTAGTTACTGTTCCTGGTCTATTGTTGTGAAGAGACACCATGACCAAGGTCATGCTTATGAAAGAAATATTTAATTGGGGTCTTACCTATAGTTTCAGAAGATTAGTTCATCATCATCATGGCAGGAAGCATGGTGGCAGGCAGGCAGATATGAGGCTGAGAGCTTTGTATTCTGATCTTCAGGTAGCAGGAAAAGAGAGTTGGCCTGGTATAAGCTTTTGAAACCCCAAACCCACTCCCAATGACACACTTCCCCCAATTCTTGCCATACAGTTCCACCCAGTGGGAACCAAAAATTCAAATGAGGGGCATTCTCATAAAACCACCACAATGAAAATGGAGAGACTATTTGAAATCTCATTATACAACACCTATATTACATTGATAGCAAGGCCAGACAAAGATACTAATAGGAGGAGTAATCCATACACTAATATCCCTGGGGAGTGCTAATGGAAGAGTCTTTAGCCTAAGACAAGCAATCTTAATTTACTATCTGCCAGTAACTAGCACATTAAGAGGAATATAGCATGTAATTACATTTTACCCAGCATTGCAATGGTTTGTGTCCCATGGATATAAATCAATGTAGCGGAGTACCGATCAGAATATAGGGAAAATATATGAACATTTCAAGAGCAGCAGAAAAAAAAATGACAAAACTCAACAATACCTTACCATGAGAAACACATAAACATAAAAACTTGTATGTAAAAAGTCTGTAGCTGAAAAGTTTTCTTCAAAGATCAGATGCAAGGCACTGATAAAATTTTTGCTGTGTACATTCAACATAGTGCTGGAATAATGATAATAATCAACGTAATTATACAACATAGAGAAATCAAAAATAAAGGTTGTTCAAATTGGAAAGTAAGGACTAAAATTATCAGGTTTTGAATATAACATAGTTTTGTATATTGAAAACTCTAAAGACTTCATAAAAACATTATTACTAATAAACAGATTCTTAAACTTAGAGGATTTAAAACCAATATTTAAAATTAGTATTGTTACTTGAGGCTAATAAGGAACAATCTAAATAGGAAATGCAGAAAACAACTTCTTTTGTTAAGATCATTACAAAGAAAAAACCTAGAAATAAAATGAACCAAAGAAGCAGGAAGGACATTAGCACACTAACAACTATAATATATTACTGAAGAAATTTAATAAGGACGAATATGAATACACAAAAATGAAAATACATCTTGTCATAGGTCAGCTGTCTTAATGTTAAAATTTACATTCATTTCCCCCAACATAATCATCAAATTCAACGAACTCTCTATAAATCTTATTGATGATTTTTTTAGAAATAGAAAATATTATTAGAAAATTAATGTGTCTTGTATGTATGTGAAAAATAACATGACCAAAGGAATGTATAAAAGAAAGCATTTAATTGGGCTTATGGTTTCAGAGGCTTAAAGTTCATTATGGTAGAGCAAAGGCATGGCAGCAAGAATGTCTGAGAGATCACATCTTAATGTTTAAGTAGGAGGCAGAGAAAAAGCACTGAGGATGACAGGAATCTTTGAAATATCCAAACCCACCCCAGTGATATATTTTGTCCAATAAAGCCATGCCACCTCATCCTTCCCAAACAGTTCCAAAAACTGGGGATGAAATATTCAAACATAGCTATGGGAACCATTCTCATTCAAACTACCACAATATGTAATCTCAAACAACCCTAAATGAGCAAAAGAATCTAAGAAAGAAGAACCAAGCTAAAGGGAACACATTTTCTTATCTCAAAACCTATTACGAAGTTATAGTACTCAAAACAGTATAATGGTGGCATAAAAGAGACATGGAGAACAATATAATAGAATAAATACCGCAAAATAAATCCACACATAACAACTGACCTTTATTTCAACAGGGATCGTAAATACATGTAACAAAGAAGTAGAACACTCTTCAACAAAGAGTGCAGGGAAAAATCTAGGCAATATATATGCAAAATAATGAGTTGCACTTTTTAAATATGGAATTTAAAAAGTATGTAAGATTACTTAAAGGCTGATGAGAATGGCACCCGCCCTCAAGCCTGATGGTCTGAGTTTGATCATTGGAATTGTTATTGAGAATTCCTGGAGAAAAACTTGCTTGTAGAGACTGATGGATTAGAACTTCAGTGATGTGGAAACGTTGGATTGTTGCAAGTGTTAAGGTTGATTACCTCTTCTGAGCTGACTTTATCCTCCTGAATAGCCATTCCTTGTCCTCTGTATCAGAACTAACATCTATGAACTTAGCATACCACAAGCTCCTACCAACCACCCAAACTAAGAATGCTATTAGCTGATATTTGAGGGCTATAGAATTAGCTTCCCCCTCTTGATGTACCTGCCTCTCTGATGTGCTCACAATACATTTTAAACTTGCATTGATTTATGACTTTCTTTGTTCTGTAAAACCATAAAAAGGTCACAAAACAGTTTCCACTATGGATCATGGAATTTGCAGTAACTTAAATCTATGTGCCTGGTACATGGTCATTAAAATTTGGCTCCAGAATAAACTAACTCTTATGCTTTTAGAGGTGAGACCTGCATTTTAGTTTTTGATTTGCTATGTGCACAGGAACCACATGGTCAAAGGAGAAAAATATTGCCTGCAAGTTTTCATCTGACAATAGGGGCTGTATCAAACTCAATAGCTTCTATATAACAAAGGAAAGCATCTAGTCATTAGGAGAAACATTTGCAAAGTGTATACCTAATGAAGTGTTAATTTTGACAACATTTAAGAAATGAAACAGAGAAGCAAGAAGAGAAGTCACTTAATGAAAATGGAAAAAAATCAATCTGTCTATCAATGGTTGGTTGAATAGATGAGTAAAATATATCTATTTATACAGTGTATTACTTTTTAAGACTTAAAATGTTAATTCTTTAATTTGCAACAATGTGGATGAAGTGGAGGACATTTTACATAGTGAAATAAGGTAGACATGAGAAGAGAAATATAGCCTGATCTTCTTTATATGTGGAATTTAAAAAAAAGAAGTAGAAAGTAGAATGCTGGTTGCCAGGAGCCAGATGGATTGAGGTTTGGAGAGATGTTGGGCAAAGCAGACATATTTCATTTAAACATGAGAAATGAGTTCAGGAGATCTATAACACCACATGTTGACTCTACTCATTGATATATAATCAATGATTGCTATGAGAAGAGATTTCCGTGTTCTCACTACACAATAAACATATAAATTCCTGAATGTATTAATGGGCTTATGTGGCCATTATACAATGTATAGGTACAGTAAAATATGACCTTATATGTCATGAAAACATACCATTTTTTAGTTGTAAGCTAGAATAAGTACAGATAAAAATGAAGAAAATTGTAAGTTGAGTCAGAGACTGGAAAGAGAGAAAATTCTCCCCTTAAAAACGGTGTCTCTTGAGTTTAGATTTTGTCTTGAGCCCTGCAATGTAGCTGGTCCTGATGAGGTGTTCTGAAGAGAGCAGGTGAAGTTTGGAATGCCTCAGGGGAATAGAAATTGAAGCAGGTAATAGGATTTCCTAACAGTGTTCATGAGTGTGGACTGGAATGAATTTACATTGCTGTGTGTCATCTGTTTAGAAGATTTCAGTATCAATTTACTGGTGTTTTCAGAACAAGTGAGAAAGAAATACATTGCTGAAGTCAAGGAAGCAACCTTTATATGCTTAATGAACCTTTTCCAGAAATAGCCAATAAGCAATGAATCATTGACCCTAGAATCGAAAGAGTTTTCAAATTTCTGCAGCAACCATGTAGCAGACATTTGCCATTCAGCCTTTCAAGCCTACTTTGTGCTTTCATTGTTTCTGTGCCAATTGTAGGGAAATGGAGGATGTCAATGGTGTATGTATTTTCTTTCTCTTTTTCTCTTTCTCTGTCTGTCTTTCATATATATCTATATGAAACATATCATATATATATATGAACACATCAAAAATATCTTCCACTATGATCAAATAAGCTTCATATATATATATATTCCAATGATTTCAGATTAGGTGCAATAAAAAACAAAAACAACATTTTACAGTAAAATTTAATCCTTTTCCCCAAGATCAAGGGAAGCATTCTATTTTCTAAAAAACAGAATGATTTCCCTTGGTCTAAAACCTCAGTGACTCATACATTTTAAACATACCTTTGTCTTTTAATCTTAAGCTGTAAAGCTCCACTAATACCAAGACTAGCTTTTCTCGCTTGACTGAAGCAACAGAACTTTGAGAGGAGGTAAGTATAAACATTAATCTGTGTCTTTGAAAGCTAGCATCTATCTTTTAGTTTGAGGGCATATATTGGTTTTAGTATACCCATAGTCTTTTTAGTTGGAGAAGATAGGAACATAAAAATGCAATTTCTCAGTGATGTTACTTTGAACTATTTTATTATGTAGTTAGCAGTTGGCCAGCAATGTGCCCAGTGACCTGCTTGAGTTCCTGTGCACACATGCCTTTTTTTTTTTTTTTTTTTTTTTTTTTTTTTTGCTTTTCTATGGAGGCATTAGTTTCCATGACTGGAAACCAAAGACATTATCAAATGGGAAATGTTTAGTGCCTCTGAGAAGTGATACTCTTGCCTCACTTGAGTTGTTAAAGAATAGCCCTACATTTAAAACTTCTGACCTTTTCCAAGGAGAGAAGTCATTGAAGAGACAGATCAGCCAATGATTACATGCTCCAAGCTCTTCTCTGCATCAAGTATGCAATTCATGGGTAAATTCGTACTCGAAATCTTTGCTTTCCTTCTCCTGTCTACTGAATCACACACATTTCTTCTGATTCAGGACAAATGAGTGGTGCTGCAACACAAGCTACAGGGATTTAAAGGAAAGGATACTTGATTCCAGTTTTTCTCCCTCTGACTTATTACCATGCTCATGTGACTGTGTCTCTAAATTGTCTCTAAATCTACTCTTATTTGTAAATTCCAGTATCAGAGGGGATGGCCATTCTGTGTTATTCTTGTCTGGTAACCTTGGACTATATTCTTAGGACTGAAGACTTTTTATTAGCTACTGGACTTTTCCTTGTGTTGCCTGCCAACTTGATCTGAATACTGTGTTCTCTGAGGTTATACTGAGTACACACTTGTCAAGAAGCAGGGTTTTTTTTTTCTTTTTTAAAACTTAATCTCTCACTTTGTCAACAACTTAATTCTAACATACAGCAGTCATTGTATTTTCTTGGAGATCATTCTTTCCTTCTCTCTCTCTCTCTCTCTCTCTCTCTCTCTCTCTCTCTCTCTCTCTCTCTCTCTCTGTCCGGCAAGGTCTGTTCCTTTGACTCAATTATTTCCTTCTCAGAATCTGAAGCACACACATGGATCCTTGTTTTTCATCTTTTAGCTCCTGTATCTATGGCAGATGTAGAGTGTAGGAAGACCTGTTCATGGTGAAGAGGTTTATAAGGAAAATCAAGATTAGAGTCAGTGGTGAAGGTTGGAAGACACAATTTCACAAGTTTAGTGATAGAAGTATTAAGGCATTGGAAAAAGTTCAGTTGTTCTGTTGGAGATCAACAGAAAACACAATTAGGTAAAAGTAAAACAGAGAATTGGTTAGGAATAATAATCTTACAGAATTCAAGGGTATAAATGTACCTCTTATTTGCAAAGGACTCTAGTCATCTCTCATGATGTTTTATATAAGATTACATTTCAATTTTAAAAAATCTTTATAATTTAAATAACAATAAATGCAAAATTAATTTGATTCACTGTGATATTTTCCTATGTATGTATGTTCTATATTTCATGAGTATACATGATTAACACAGAGCATTGGGATATACAGAAATATAACAACACATTCCATTTATTTATGCATTTTATATGTGTTAACAATTTAGGCAAAAGTTCATTATGAATAGAAATTTCATTGAGCTCAAAGATATGTACAGAGTTCTTATTGGTGAAGGAAACTTGCCATCTCCTACTTGTTTGTTCATTAAAAAAATAATTATAAAGCCCACCGCCAAGTAGTTTTAGTGCAGAATTCTACCAGAATTTCAAAGAACAATTTATGCCAATACTTTTTGAATTATTCAGCAAGATAGAAACAGAAAGAACATTGCCCAATTTGTTTTACAAGGCCATAGTTACCCAGATAATCAAACCACATAAAGACACAACAGATAAAGAGAATTACAGACAAACTTCCCTTATGAACATACATATAAAAATACTCAATAAAATACTTGCAAACTGAACCCAAGAACACATCCAAAATATCTTCCACTGTGATCAAATAAGCTTCATTTCAGAAATGCGGGGATGTTCAGCAAACATAAATCAGCAAATATAATCCACAATACAAACTTTTTTGAATAGATTTTTGAGTTTTATTGAAATCTTACATGAACAAGAAATTGGAAATACAATCACACCAAAGAACAAATTGTCACGGTTGTGACGTTTAAGCCAAACAAATTTTGTAGGGCAGATTTCAAAAAGGTGTGGTTATAACAATTTAAACCAAAATATAAACTTGAAGACAAAAACTACATGGTCATCTTATTAGTTGTTGATAAAGCCTTTGACAAAACTCAACACCCCTTTATGATAAAAGTCCTGGAGAGGTTAAGGATACAAGGCACATACCCCAACATAGTAAAATCAGTTTGCAGAAATCCCATAGACAACATCAAATTAAATGGAAAGAAACTCAAAGCATTTCCACAAGACAAAGTTGTCCACCCTCCATATCTTTCAATATAGTGTCTGAAGTCTTTCCTAAAGCAATAAGCAATAAGGCAACTAAGGGAGATCAAGGAGATAAAATATGGAGAAGAAGTCAAAGTATCTTTAGTTGTAGATAGATGATAATATGCATAAGTGACTTTAAAGGTTCCATCAGGAAACTCCTACAGCTGATAAACACTTTCAGCAAAGTAGCTGAATACAAGATTAACTCACAAAAGGAAGTAGCCTTCCTATTTACAAATGGCAAAGGAGCCAAGAAAGAAATCAGGGAAATAACACCTTTCGCAGTAGCCTCAAAAAATATAAAATATCAAGTCATTGAAGAAATAAATTGTAGAAGATATCAGAAGATGGAAAGTTCTCCCATGCTTGTGGGTTGGTTGGATTAACATACTAAAAATGTCTATCCTACCAAAAGCAATTATAGATTTCATCCAACCCCCATCAAAATTCAAACACTATTCACAGATTTTGAAAGGGCAATTATCAGCTTCATAAGTAAAAAAAAAACAATCAGGAGAGCTAATACAATCCTGAATAATAAAAGAACTGCTGCATATCTCCAATTTCAAGTTATACTATAAACCTATATTAATAAAACAGCATGGTATCAGCACAAAAATAGACAGGTTGATCAATGAAATTGAAGTGAAGTTCCACACATAAACCTACACACCTATGGACATCTTATTTTTGATAAAATGGCAGAAACACACACTGGAAAATAAAACAACATCTTCAAACAATGCTGTTAGTCTAACTGGATGTCTGCATGTAGAAGAATGTAAATATATACATATCTATTTCACCCTACACAAAACTCAAACCCAAGTAGATCAAAACCCCAACATAAAATCATATACACTGAACCTGATAGAAGAGAAAGTGGAGAACAGCCTTGAACTCACTGGTGGCTAAGGAGAAGACTTTCTGAATGGAACACCACTAGTACAAGCAGTTATTTATTTATTTATTTATTTAGTATTTCTTTCTTTCTTTCTTTCTTTCTTTCTTTCTTTCTTTCTTTCTTTATTTTTATTAGATATTTTCTTTATTTACATGTCATATGGTTTCTCCTTTCCCAGTTTCCCCTCCAAAAAACAAACAAACAAACAAACAAAAACAACAAGAACAAACCCATGTTGCCTTCCCACTCCCAATGCTTGCCACCCTACCCTCTCCCACTCATTGGCCCTGGCATTTCCCTACACTCGGTCACAGAATCTTCACGGGGCCAAGGGCCTCTCCTCCCATTAATGATCAACTTTGCAATCCTCTACTATACACATGCTTCCAGAACCATCAGTCCCACCATGTGCAGTACTTGGTTGGTGGTTGAGTCCCTGGGAGCTCTGAGGGTACTAGTTAGTTCATATTGTTCATCCTAAGGGACTGCAAACCCCTCAGCTCCTTTGGTCCTTTCTCTAACTCCATCATTGGGGACCCTGTACTCAGATCAATAGATGTCTCTGAGCCTCTACATCTGTATTAGTCAGGTACTGTCAGAGCCTCTCAGGATATAGCTATATTATGCTGTCATGTCCCTCCTTCAGTCTCTGCTCCATAGTTAATCTCTACAACTCCTTCTGTGGATATTTTGTTCCTCCTTTTAAGAAGGAATTAAATGACCACATTTTGGTCTTCAAACTGATTTTCAGAGTGGTTGTACCAGCTTGCAATTCCAGCAGCAATGGAGGAGTGTTCCTCTTTCTCCACAACCTCTCCAGCATCTGCTGTCACCTGAGTTTTTTATACTAGCCAATCAGACTGGTGTGAGGTGGAATCTCAGGGTTGTTTTGATTTGCATTTCCCTGATGACTAAGGATGTTGAACATTTCTTTAGGTGCTTCTCAGCCCTTTGGTGTTCATCAATTGAGAATTCTTTGTTTAGCTCTGTACCCCATTTTTTAATAGGGTTATTTGGTTAATAAGGTTGGTCTATTGGTTTAATAGGGTTAATAGGGCATTTTCAACAGATGGTGCTGGCTCAACTGGCGGTTAACATGTAGAAAAATGCAAATCGATCCATT
>NC_045030.1:15041600-15047526 GCF_008632895.1 Mastomys coucha
TGATAATTTGACTTCTTCCTTTCCAATTCATATCCCTTTGATCTCCTTTTGTTGTCTAATTGCTCTGAGGAGGCATACAAGCAGTTATTAAATCAACAGTTAATAAGTGGCACCTCATAAAACTTAGAAGCTTCTGCAGTTGGACAAAGGAAGCTGTTTACAAAATTAAAAAAAATTTTTTTCTCAACTATACAACTGATGGGAAAGCAAATTTCCAAAATAAATAAAGGACTTCACAAATTAGATATTAAGAAAGCCAATAATCCTATTAAAACGGAGTACAGATATAAACAGAGTATTCTCAGTAGAGTAAACTGAGAAACAAAGAAATGTTCAACATCATAAGTCATTAGGCAAATTTGAATTCAAACTACTTTGAGTATTCATCTTCCATGTGTCAGAATGGCTAAGGTCAATAAAGCCAGTGACAGGCCATGCTTGGGAGAATGTGGGGCAAGGGGAGCATTCATCTATTGTTGGTAGGAGTACAAACTTGTACAGCCATTATGAAAATCAGTATGGTGGTTTACCAGAAAGATGGGAATCAAACTACCTCAAGATCCAGTTATACCACTCTTAGGCATATACCCAAAGGATGTTCCATTCTTCCTCAAAGACACTTGCTCAATCATATTCTTTACTGCTTTATTTATAATAACCAGAAATTGGAAGCAACCTAGATATCCTTTAAACAAAGAATGGATACAATTGAGTATTACTCAACTGAAGAGGAAACTTAAAGATTCTTTTGAAAGTCAGTTGTGTTGGAGGGTGTTTTGTTGGATCAAACACATAAAGGAGTGTTTTTCTGAAGTGGACAGAGGTGAAAGGCTAAGGCAGACTCATGAAGGAATGTTTTGCTGAAGCAAACACAAGTGAAAGGATGTTCTGCTAAAGCAACCATATGAAAGGACACGTGATGAAGAATTTCTTCGATAATGACATGCATGTATTGGTTTTCCTTACATTGCATAGTTAAGCTACATTTGTTGGGATTCTATAGAGAGAAGTGCACCAAAAAACCTCTGGTGGTGTGCTTCAGTTTCTTGCAGCTTCCTCAAACTTTGTGCTAATGGACAGAGTGATGTCAGCAAAGACAGAAGTACATTCTAAGGAAGGACACATGCTAAGAAAAGACACATGGAGGATGAGTGATGCTTGTTTGTCTGGCTTCTTCACTGATATTTGCTTCACTGAGAAAGGCACAGAGAGAGAACTTCTCCTGGCCTTTCAGCTGGTTCCTCTTGACGACTTGTGCTGATTTGGGTGAGACCTGGCTGTCTCTTCTAGGTCGTGGCACCATTGATGCTAATCTGACACTACTGAACTGGACTGCTGGTATTTCTATGAAGTGTTTGCAAATAGATCAAGCTGTTGCTGCTAACTTCTGTGAACTGAACTCCTGATTTCCAGACAACACAGACTGGAGTTGCTCTAATGAATGATTTTGTCAATTATTTTATTTTATTAATTGATTATTTATTTACATTTCAAATGTTGTCTCCTTTCTGGTCTCCCCTCCACGACCCCCCATCCCCATCTCATTCTTCCTCCCCTTTGCTTCTAAGAGGATGTTCCTTCATCCACTTACCTACTCATACCTCACCTCACTCCTCAAGCATTTCCTTACACTGGGGCAAAGAGCCTCCACAGGATGCCAGGTAAAGCAATCCTCTGCTAGATATGAAGCAGGAGCTATGGACCTACCCACCTATAGTCTTTGGTTGGTGATTTAGTTCTTGGGAGCTCTGAGGGTTCTAGTTAGTTGATATTGTTGTTCTTCCTATGACATTATAATCTGCTTCAGCTCCTTCAGTCCTTCCCCTAAGTCTCCCATTGGGATCTCCGGGCTCAGTCTATTGTTGACTGAGAGCATCTGCATCTGTATTTGTCAGGCTCTGTCAGAGCTTGTCAGGAGACAACTATATCAGACTCCTGTCAGCAAGCACTTCTTGGCATCTGCAATAGTGTCCAGGTTTGGTGACTATATATGGAATGGATCCCCAGTTGGGGCAGTCTCTGGGTGGCCTTTCCCTCAGTCTCTGCTCCATATTTTTGTCCCTACATTTCCTTTAGACAGGAAAAAAATCTGGGTTAAAAATTCTGAGATGAGTGGGTGGCACTATCCTTCAAATGGAGGCCATGTCTTTCTACTGGAGGTAGTTTCTTCAGGTTCTATTTCCCCTCTCTTGGGTATTTTGGCTAAAGTCATCCTTGTTAGGTTCTGAGAGCCTTTTGCTTTCCTGGCATCTGGGACTTTGTAGTGGTTCACCCATTCCCCACCCCCAACTGCTACATCTTTATATTCATTCCCCCTGCCCTCTGGACTTTCCTCCTGCCTCTTCCTATATCTAATCCTGCCCCCCTTTCCCCTCCTCTCCCTTCTCTCTCCCATATCCCTTACTCCGTCTACCTCCCATGATTATTTTGCTAAAGAACCATTTCTAAACAGGTCCACTTCCCCCATATCCTTTCTTTTCCACTACTAAAAGGGAAGTTAAAGCATTTAAGAACCATCATTAAAAAAAAGGTTTGAAAAAAATCAAACAAAATAATTAATAGAGCAAAGAGACAGTTTACAAAATAAGGTGGGTTTTTTGTTTTTTATTTATTTATTTATTTATTTTTTGGCCAACCATTCATTTAGTTGAGGATTCATATCTAAAATATATGCATAACTCAAAATATTATGCATAAATAAAACAAATATAATCAATCAATTGGCAAATATAGATTGTTCAAAGAAATACAAATTAGTAATAAATATATTTTTTAAATGATCAATACCTTTAGACATTAGGGTAATGTAAACAAGATTATTTTGTTCGATGTGCAGGGACTTTTAAATTTTATATATCTATAAATTTTTGCAATTATTTTTGTTATTATAAAGTCCTTTTCAGAAAGTTCTTGTTTACACCTATGTCTTGATATTTTTCCTCATGTTTTTGTTTTCTTCTAGTAGTTTTAGAATTTCAAGTTTACATTAAAGTTCATGATCCATTTTACATTATTTTTGTTGTTGGGTTATTTGTTTGCTATTTTTTTTTTGTTTAGTGAAATAGCTAAGCAGGTAAAGATATTTGCATCCTGGCCTGATAACCTGAAGTCAGTCTTCAGTGGATCAGGAGGTGTGACCTTGTTGGAGTAGATGTGGCTTTGTTGGAGGAAGTGCATCACTAGAGGGTGGGCTTTGTTCCTTTAAATGTTCAAATCAGGCCTAGTGTTTCTTGCTTCCTGCTGATTGTGGATCCAGATGTAGAATTCTCAGCTACCTCTCCAGCAATGTCTCTGTCTTTGTGCTGCCATGCTTCCTGCCATGCTGATATTGGATTGAACATCTGAAACTCTAAGCATGCCCCAATGAAATGCTTTTTTAAAAATGAGTTACCATGTTCATGGTGTCTCTTCAAAGCAATAGAATACTAAGACAACATCTTTGTCAAAAATCAGGGGGCTATAGAGGCATGAGATGACTTGTAGATTCTCTATTCTGTTCTGTTCATGCATATGGTTTTCTTTTTGCTAATGTTATGCTGGGTTTGTTTCTATGGGTTGGTAGTAAACTTTGACATCAGAAAAAAAGGAAAAATTAAAGTTTGATTCCACCATGAAAAATATGATATTATGGCATTCACAGGCAAATTAATGATCCTGAAAAAAATCATTTCAAGTGAGATATCTCAACTCAGAAAGACAAACATGTGATGTATTCACTTCTATGTGGATGTTAGCTCATGTTCTTGAGTTTCTCTTGTATTCTAAATTTCAATTCTTTGTCAGATTACTAATTGCAAATATTTTCTTTCATTATGTAAGTTGTCATTCATTCTATAGATTCTTTTGCTGTGTAGAAAAGCCTTAATATGAGATAATAACAGTTTTCTATTATCTATTTCTGTGTTCTGTGATTGGGAGCTCTTAGGGCTCTTACCAATTTCTTGAATTATTTCCTTTAGGTTTCTTGTAGCCATTTCATTTGTTTCTGTTTGTTTTGTTTGTTTGTTTGTTTGTTTGTTTCGAGACAGGGTTTCTGGCTGTCCTGGAACTCACTTTGTAGACCAGGCTGGCCTCGAACTCAGAAATCCACCTGCCTCTGCCTCCCAAGTGCTGGGATTAAAGGCGTGCGCCACCACTGCCTGGCTTTTTTGTTTTGTTTTGTTTTGTTTTGTTTTATGTTTCTGTTTGCAAATGTAATTCCTTCTCTGGACAGGACTTTTTAGCTCTTAAGATGAAACAATTCACGGCCATTAAAAAGAAAACAGAGATGTTATCTTATTATTCTATATTCTAATATCTCTGATGCCCTATTACTTCCTTTTAATACATCTACCTTTGCAAATCCAACTCCTATCCATAGACAGTTTACAGTTTCTGTTACTTTATGTTGTGTACCAATTTCCTTGTGGGAAAGTCCTTAAGAGAATGTTCTAATGGGAAATGAAACATTTTATCTTCCATGAAGCTCACTAAGCTCTGGAAGTAAGTCACTCAAGATCTTCAGGAAATTCACAAAACCAGCTTCATTAGAACCTTTTCTCCTCAAGCAGGCATAAGCAAAATGAAGAACTGAAGAAATACACTTTCAGACAAGCCAAAAATGCCTGGAAGAGACAGATACTAGCTGAGCTGTCTGTTAAGAGATGCTCTTTAACCTGTTAAGCTGTCTACAGATTCCACAGTGGGCTCCAGGTTTTCAGCTTTCAGGAACAATCACCCAGGTTTGGTATAGAACTAGCTGTTTTTGAGTCATTTTTGCTCCTTTAAGTAATTCCAATAGAATTCACTTGTTCACCAAGTAGGATTTTGGTATATCATTACTTTAATCTATTCTCACACCCCTATCACAAGGTACTTTTGAATTTCTAAAATTATGCTATTTACAGATGTACCTTTTATTGTCTAATACCTTCTGTGTATGGACCGAATGATATCCAAAACAGATTGTCTTTTTATTCAGGTAGTTTCAGTACTTTGGGATTATGTGTATCACATACTAAGGACTTAATAACTATTTGCTAAGTCACTTTAGAAAAGGCAGAAAGATTGAGCACTGAGAATCAAGCATCAGGAGAATGATTTAACATTACAGAGAAAAATGTAAATAGTAAGTTATATTAGCCCACAAGTCTTGATATGTGTGTGTTATACTTACACTATATTTAGCACTATCAAAAATTCCTGTTAAATCACTGAGTATCTTCACAAACACTATAACATATATGTTTCTATGTTTATCATTTTCAGTTTGAAGGGAAGGCGTCATGAAAATTTTAAGTGGCAAAGGGGAAAGCAGGATTAGAGATACAGACCGAGGTACTTAGAATATGTACATAGTAAACTTACTGGAACTGCCTGTATTGGTTGCACAGCAACATAGGCAAATAGAACTGTTCTCAAAGGGAAATTTCCCTTCATGCATTCTCCAGCCAGAGTTACTGTTCAAGCCTCAATATGAATTTTAATCTTAAGGCTGGACTAAGTAAGCATGCTCAAGGGAAAGTGAAGTGTGAGAAGTACGAGACAAGCTGTTCTGTAGACAAATTAGGAAGGCTTCAACATGCATTTCATCAAGTTTAGGAAGAATGAGTGAGCTCAAGGGAAGAAATGTGAAGGTAGACTTCATTTTACTGTCTTTAATTTGTGTTCTCCCAGAAGGAAGTAAACAATATTGGGGCTTTAATGGTGGAGTTATTCACACTGAGACATTTCTTCCTAGTTTGCCTTAAAAATAGGGTAATATTAAGTTCTCACATTGATAAACATTCAACTAGTGAAAAACATACAGAATCATCCTTTAAGGGAAAGATAAAATGAAAATCATGATTGATATAGTGAAATGTTGAATCCTCTTCTCCTTTTCTTTCTTTCTTCCTTCCTTCCTTCCTTCCTTCCTCCCTCCCTCCTTCCCTCCATCTCTCTCTCT
>NC_045030.1:15047562-15055722 GCF_008632895.1 Mastomys coucha
TTTTTTTTTACAGTGAGTATCATTTGCCACAAGATGGCAGCTAAGCAACTGGCATTTTAGTCTGACAAAGGTGTTGTGCAGAAATCCCATCTCTTTTTAATGAACTGGAAATTGAAATTGAAAACATGCTTCAAATAATATACAAATTTATAAAATCCATGGTACATGACTTTGCTACCAAATATGTACACTGGCAAGATTTTTCTGTTTATAGAACTTTAGCAATACTGAGAGGATGGTATTGATTATGAGCCAAGAAAAGTCCCAAGGAAGGCTTATTAATGTAGAGTTAAACAATTAAAGCACAAGTTACATAAAACTATGTCAGTGTCTTGAAGGAAAATAAAAATGCATAATTTACATGGTGGTAAGCATGCTATATCATAGCTAATCAATGATCCCAGCAATGATGTTTAATGTGAATGCCAAAGCAGTGGTTCAGAAAACTGCACTAATAGTTAAGATAGCCAATTTTTCAGAGAAAATCCAGTTTTGAAATATCAAGCATAGATCTTTATATTTTAGGCTCAGGCTTCTATAAGAAATCTTTTTGCCAGGCAGTGGTGGCATACACCTTTAATCCCAGCACTTAGGAGGCAGAGGCAGGTGGATTTCTGAGTTTGGGGCCAGCCTGGTCTACAGAGTGAGTTCCAGGACAGTCAGAGCTATACAGAGAAACCCTGTCTCAAAAAACCAAACCAAACCAAACCAAAACAAAAAAACCAAAAAACAAGAAAACCAAAAGAAGAAATCTTTTCTGTCTGGAATTCCTATTAGAATGAATACCCAAACCACTGACTTGGGGATTTAATCATACCTGGACCTATCATATAATTTTTAAATAATTTATTTTAAAAATTAGAGCATATGATTTAAAACCTTCCTTCCTTCCCCCATCCTTTTGATTTCTCCTCCTACTTCTCTTTTCTTCCTACTTTTCCATCTTTTTCTGGTTCCATCCCTTCCTCCCCCCCCCCCTCTGCTAATCATGTAACTTTCATAGCACAGTGTTGTCCCAGCATGTATATAATAACATGGATAATGTTAGTAGTTAAGGGTGAACACTGTAGCCACTCAATGTTCATTTATATCATCTTTCTCATACTTGATAAAAATTTTAACTGTCCTCTGAAAGGCTTCACCCAGCAACTGATGGAAACTCATGTAGTGTCCTACAGCCAAACATTAAGCAGATCTTGGGGGGATCCTGTGTCAGAGGGGGTGAGGAGGGATTGAGTGAGCCAGAGGGGTCAAGGACACTACAAGGAAACCTACAAAATCAACTAATGTGTGTTCACAGAGATTGAACCACCAACCAAAGAAGATGTATGAGACAGACCTAGGCCCCCTACACATGTGTAACAGATGTGCTGCTTGGTCTTTATGTGAATCTTCAATGGAGCGAAGGTTGTCTATGTCCCTGTTGGCTGCCTTTGGATCCCTTTCACCTAATTGGGCTGCCTTCTCTAGCCCTAAGAGGAGAAGATGCATGTAGTCCTATTGCAAGTTAAGAGGCTAAGACCAGTTGATCTCCATGGGAAGCCTCCTCTTCTCTTAGAAGAAAAGGAGGGGGAATAGGGAAGTTGAACTGAGAGGGAGGAACTGGGAGGAAAGAATAGAGGTGAAGCTGTAATCAGGATGTGAAGTAAATAAAGTGATGAAATAAAAAGATTTTTTTTTAAAAAAAAATTTGAGCCTAGTCTGAATTATGATGATTAATATTCAGTGTAAGGAAACACTTGAAACAGTGTCTACTGTGAGTTCAAGTCTTTATTAGTCATGGTTTATCAATGACTCACGTGTTAGAAGAAGCCCTGATACAGGGAACCAGGCTGCTTCCTGCACTGTCTTCTAGGCTTTCTCTTGGGAGAATGAGTTCACCAAGTACCGAGAAGTCAACTCTGCTAGTAAGCCCTGTGGCCACAATTTTAATGAATGACGTTTTGTCAACTGTAAGAAAAAGTTTTGTTATGAGTATGGGAAAATCCTACAGCCTGTTCTACCAGGAGAGGTTTCTGTTGTCATACTTCTTGGCAGAGACTATTTTTTTTTTAACTTTCCATAATGTGACTTATAAGTCTGGTGCCCCATCATGTCCTGGTATCGAGAACCTAGCTGTCTAAGTGTGAGGTGTGATATGATCTAGTCACTTCTACTGGGTATTGTCTTTCTGCTGTGTCTTATTCCAGACATTACATGTCCCAGGATGGAGAGAAGATGTGGTTGGGAAGGAGTTAAGAGCATGCATCTCATGATATGTCAAATCAGTATGTTGTTTATTTAAAAAAGAATCACTGGAGAAAATGCTAGTTCTGGAAAAGTATTTGGCTATTTGTGATTTTATGCAGAAAGCCATAAAGTGTCTCTTGGGAGGGATGTCCTTCAACATACCAAGGCCAGAAAATAGCCTTGGCTCACCAGATACTGGTAATTGGGCCTGCAATAAACCTGAATAAACAAGCTCTGAAATAACCCTTACCTAGAGGAGGCTTTTACTTCCCTCCCCATATAATATATCTTAGTAACATCCCCTAGAATTACTATGCTAGTCCACATATGCATTTGTTCCACCATTCCCTCACAAATGTATTATTTGCCTAAAAAGTATGTGTACTATGCTTTAGTTCTTTGGACTTGACTTTCAATAGTTGTCCTGGTATAATTTAATATTTTCTCTTTTTCTCATGGTAACCATCTCTTTTGTAAATTGGGTTTTTTGATCTAGACAAAAGGCATACATACAAAGACATTTATTTCCCCGCCCTTAAGTGGCATTGGGAGTGATTAAGATTCATTCAAATTTATTGAGTATTATGCATTATGGAAGGTACTTTCATGTACAGCATCATATATAATCATCAGGATTACTAATTAAATGTGACTATTAAAGAAGCTAAGATTTAAGAGATATATAACTTCTTACTGTTTTATCATATAGCATCATCTCATAGTGTGTAGTGTATGATGGTGGAATTAGTATTTTAATCCAAATCTTTCACTAAGACCCATGTAATTCGTCTTAAATACCTGCATTAGTAAGGTTTCTGTTGTTGTAATAAGTTCCTGAGAGAAATCTACTTACATCAGGAAGGGTTTAGTTTTGGATAGTTATTTTAAGTCAGGGCTTACCTGGCCTCATTGCTTGGGATTTGTAAAGACACAGTATATCAGGGGGGAGTGTATGGTTAGTGTACAGCGGGAGGCTGTTCGCCTTATGGTGGCTGGGAAACAAAGAGAGACATCAAAGTGTTGCAATGTCTTCTCCAAGGATACTTCCTCACTGACCTAATTTTCTTCCACCAGACCCCATATCTTAAAAGTTCTACCACCTTCTACTAACATTAAAAAATGGTGGTCAAGCTTTTAACACAGCAACCTTTTGAAGACATATCAGATCCAAACTGCAACACCTTCTATATATTTTTTCTATTAGATATTTTCTTCATTGACATTTCAAATGTTATCCCCTTTCCTGGTTTCTTCCCCTAGAAAACCCTCTATCCCACCCCCCCACCTGCTTCTATGAGGATGTTCCTCTCACCCACCCATCCACTCCCACCTCCTTGCCCTGGCTTTCCAACACCTTATATATTAACTTAACAAAGATCAGTGGTTGTACTCTGCTCCAGTAAAACATGCCAGCAATTCTGATTTTACTTCAAAACAATATAGATATTAAAGAAGTGTTTCTTGGAGGCTAGTCTTGCCAGTTTGGAATACAATTATAGACACTGTAGTAAGATTCGTGTATCTGTTTTCAGGTATCTATCTTTTTTTATTCATTTATTTTTATTTCTGAAACTATTACACTGTCTTCTTAGCTACAGTGTTTTTTGTTTTCCTGTCTGGAGTTCTTGTCTTGCTGTCTCTAAGCAGGTGCACACATTACAAGTGGGTTATCTTTAAGGTTCTCAGTGGCTTTCCTCCATTTTTTTTGTGTTCCTACTTGCAAAGAAAAAAAAAAGGTAGATAAATCACGACCAATAGACACCTCATCAGTCCATGCATAGGAAGTTACTTCTCACTTCTTATTGTTCTCTTTGAATTTTCCTATGTTTCTATTGATGAAATTAGATATATAAATCTTAGGATTGCCAGATTTAGTAAATTAAAATACATAGGTGTTCCAAATCCTGCATGATGACTCACTTACATTTGCGTTCATTATTCATTTGAAATTCATCTTTGATTAGGGATCCTGTTTTTTTATAGCATCCTAAACTTTTCAATTCATCATAATGTAGTGTTTTTGCTCTTCTTTCTCCCACTGTAGATTCCTCACTTAAACCTGACATCCCCAAGGCCTAACACATTGATACTCAATGTTGAAAGAAAAGAAATATTTGGTATGTTAGAGTCTCATCCTCCCTGTCTCAAGAGAAGTCCAGAGTAACCCAAATATTCAGAGAAACATTCCAAGAGAATTTTTCTTTATCTGCTTTTGCCCATGAAATTCTACTCATTGTAAATAATTTGAGTTAAAATAATGAAAAAAATTATATATACATTTCATATTTATAATCAGCTAAGTGCTTCTAAAAATGGCCCTTTCCTGAATCATGGCTGCTCCTAGAATTATTTCTAAAACAGAGAACACAAGGTAATTTTAGAAATAGTTTTCTTATTCTTTCAACATTGTAATTATATCTGAGCAACTTCAACCTATAATTATGAAGTCAATTTGCACTTTCATTAGTGAAAAGTATATTAAATATGCATTACCTTTAATAAATATCCTGCTGAAGACCTAGAGATAAGTTTCTCTGCGGTGCTACGCCAACTTTTCCTCAATCTGTATAGCATTTTGCAGTCATACAACTCTTAACAAAACTAAGAATTTCAGTTTAAAAATTCTAATGTAATAGTCACTCTTCAGGGTATAATAAAAAAGTCACCTACCCAGTGTGGAAGTTATAATTTATAATGTGATATGGTTCTGATGTTTATAAAGCTATGCCCGCTTCTATCCTTATCAATCGGAGAAAACATCAAATAAAAAGTATTCATTTCAAAGAAAAATTTTCACTTACAGTTGAGTTCTGGTAGCAAGTATTTTCTAGTCTATCTCAGGATATAAGCAACCATAATGCAAAGTAACAAGATCAGTTTCCATAACACTAGTGCCCATTCACCTGTGGAAGGGAGGGTGAACCAAATACTGATTGACCATCTAGTTTCTGTACAGTACACTACTGAGTACATGAATGATGTATGTGACTTAAAACATATGATATCATGTTAAAACGCACAGTATAGATAGGAGATATATACACTGGTTATAATTTTCAGTGATATTTGTTAACATGCTATGTTTGTGATATGTATTATGGTTATTTAAAAATAATATTTTATATGATTATAAATAATGTACATGAAACATAGATTTGCTTATACTACTGCCCCTGCTATTTGCAATTATTTCTGTGTTTTGGAGAGAAAAGGAATGTATCCACCGTGTAGGTAAACTTTCTGGATCCTCTGTCCAGTGTTACATGGATGTTGAGTATGCAATGCATTAGGAAAAGAGAAACAGAGTAAGGGACAAAACCAGGGGGATATCTAGATGCCTTCTTGCCTATATTTTTGTAGAAATGTGCCTTTATCCAGGGAGTATATTCACATATTTACATGTTTCTTTCTTGCATTCATGTTTTCCAAATTAGTGAGTAAAAAGCTGGCAATTATCTTTCATGTCACGGTGTGAACACAGAATGCAAAGTAAAAAACACTAGGTAACTAGAGGGCTAGACCCAAACTTGAGCACATTGTGGCTTGTATATATAACCATAATTCTATCCTAGGTGTATTTTGTGTGTGTGTGTCTCTTTATCTCAATTTCTGTCTCTGTCTGTCTGTCTGCCTCTGTTTCTGTTCTGTCTCTGTCTCTCTCTGTCTCTCTGTCTCTCTGTCTCTCTCTGTCTCTCTCTCTGTCTATGTGTGTGAATCTCTATGAACATATTGAGTATGTATAAGGTGGGAGAGGGGAGAAATTGAGGACATCAAAAATACTTTTTCTTTTCTTTTATTACTCTAGAAAGAGTTGATTGTAGAACCTCTTGGGTTCCAGAAAGCACAGAAGTACCTTACATTTCTATTTGCAGTGTTTTCACAGAGGACCATAACTGATTCTTATAACAGTACATTTGAGCAGAGATCCATCTTTTTACAGAACACATAAAGGCTCAGGGGATAAAAATCTTACTCCAAGCCACCAATTTAATAGGATGTGGCTGCTCAATATCTTGCTTCCTGCATAAAATTCAGTATTCAGTAGTGGAACCCATGTTCATCCATCTACCACTGCTGTTTTGCTTCTACGTCCTAGGCCTCTCTGTTTTAACAGAGCACATCTGTAATTCATATGGCTAGTGTCGGCAAGCATCCAAGCCGAGGGTAATGGTGAACAATGGAGTGCCTGTGCACTCAGAAGTCTTTTTGTTTGTGGTATTGGTGAGACATCTTCCTAGCTTTGTCCTGGATATAACTAAAGTACGTGTTCAAAACAAGGAATCTGGTCACCTTTTCCTTTTCTTGTCTGATTGTAGCAGGAGATAGTAGTAGAGAGTTTTTTACCTTCTCAAAACATCATCCACTGCCAACTTCCTGACTACTGACACTGGGATTTTCGTCACTTCAGTCAGGCTTTGTAGTGTGGATTACATAAAAGAAAAAGTTGTGGCAGGTGCTCACAGTTAAAGCTACTATTTGAATACAGAAGATGTCTCCTTCCTTGCACTCTCTTACTCTCAGTGCCCCCCACCTTTGCTTTCATGTCACATACATCCCTTTGCCCTTTCCTGTTCTCTTTCTGTGATCTATGAATTTTCACAACCTATGCTCACTCTTACCCCCCCCCCATACTACTTACTAACACACAAATACTAAGAGTTAGGATCCACATGTGATTTATACAACTTCCATTATCCCCACTCTATCAGCTCATAAAAGTGGTTGAGAGAGCCCTATGTGACTTGAAAATTTCTCTTGGATTTGGAGCACCTCATACAACTGAAATTCTGATGCCATCTCTGTTCTATTTAGCCTTACCCTTTGTGAATGTGACTTTAGGATTCAAAGTTTCCACTTTAATATTTATGTGCAAGTATACTTTGTTTCGTCTACTGCATTTTTAGCACATTGCACATGTATATATACATAGTTTAATGTCAATAGCTGTTTGTGTCTGCTTTTTTCTTCAAGATGGAGATAGTGATTTTTATAGCACCCAAGGAAGAGGATATATCACTCAAAATGATAGGATCATATGTCTGGCTCCCATGTAGAGAAAAATAAAAACCAAACCAAAAAACCTTTCCCTTTCCTTCTTAAGACACTGACCTGTACGCGCTTTTCCTGTTAATGAACCTTATCCCCAAATTATATCTTACTTTCTTATCTTTTCTAGAAAATCCATCCCACCTCACATATCTGTAGAAATGTTGTTAAGATTTGGCTGTTTCAAAATTTCCTGATAGTACCTAAACGAGTGGGTTTTAATCCAGGATTCTGGCCCTGTGTCTCTTTATCTTGAGATAGAACAGCTCAAGTGCAATAATAGCAAATAACAAGGACAGATAAATATGTAGGCAGTCTGTCTATCTTAAGACCTTGTTAGACTGGACACAGAGGGACCAATCTGGGTCATGTAGAAGTTCTGAATAATATTCCAATGAAACCACACAGTGAGAGTATTTAGGGTTAGAAGACACCTTTTAGGAAGCCAAACCCTGAAGTTAAGCAGTGAGGAGAGAAGGCTTAAGTCCTAGCATTTGTAATCTAAGGCAGTCATTTACTACAACACATTTTATTGTTTGGAGCAGCACGTTGATATTGGTTGGCAACATACTCTCTTTTGCCTCTAGTTTACAGGGAAAGTAAGCACAGAACAATTAAATGCCAACAAGTCCATTTGGACCTTGTTGCATAAGAACTATACACAAACCCGGGGGAAAAAGGCAATAGTTTCTTCCATTCACTCTCGCTGGATCCAAGTCCTAGTGGTCAGTGGTATGGAAATGGATTAGTCAGATTGATGTATGATTCTTGGAGATAGAGTAGGACTTCTCTAATTTAGGAGCAAATTAATATGCATTAAAGACAATTGTAGGTTCAAGTTTTCTATTTTTCTATAATTAAAAAAAATGTGCCATTTCCAAAATA
>NC_045030.1:15059681-15066955 GCF_008632895.1 Mastomys coucha
GGGAAACTGGGAATGGAGAAATTTACATGTAAATAAAGAAAATATCTAAAAGAAAAAAAAAGAAATATGAAAGACATGCTTCATTTCTTATCATTACAATATGCCTATTTTTCTGTGTGACTTATTAAAGTAGACATTTTCAGAATATTTCTGCTTGACCTTCAGTAGGAAGGTGCTTCGTATAATGAGAAAAAATAAAACACAAACCATGCTCACTTTAAACTTAAGTACAAATAAGGTTGTTGTTGAATCACAGTTAAGGGGTATCTATTCTGTTTCCTCTCTTCTCTGTCACTGAGGGTTGAACTGAGGGTCTTGCACATTCTAGCCAAGCATTTGACCACTATAGAGCTGCATCTCCAGGCTCTTTTTCCTTCTCTCTTGAAAACAATTTCCAAAAAATTTGAACAAGTTCTTGCTAAGCTCAGGATGGCCTTGAACTCACTCTGTAACCATGCATGTCTTAATCTTCCATTCTTCTGCTTCAGCCTCCAGAGTAGCTGGGGCTGCAGGTCTATACCAGCATACTTGACTTTCATTTTCTTTTGTGTATATCTTTCATGCTTAAATTTCAGTGTGAAGTATCTGAATATTGTCTAAATAAACTCATGTACAGCAGAGAGAGTGAAAGTGTTACTGTGTCAATAAATACAGTAGTTGGCAGCATGGGCTTTGCAATATGACAGATCTTAAGTTCACTTTTCACCTCTGCTATTTATTATATGGCCCAGGGCAAATTGTTTAATCTCAATCATAAGATGAAGATAATAGGACCTACTGTGAAGATTGCTGAGAGATTACGATAACGTTGATAGAATGTTTAGCATAGTGCAGAGAACAGAAAGGCATCTAGTTAATGTTACCTACTATTTATATTAATGTTCCTTGGGTAGCATTTTAATGCCTTTTAAGTTATTTCAAATGCCACTTTATTCAAATGTGGTAATTTTACTAAAAAAAAAAATCAGACTAAAGGGAAGGATGGCACTTTGCCTAATGGAATTATTGCTAATGTAGTTATGCATTCCCACTCGTATGCCTGTCCTTTCTATCTCCAACTTTGTCCAATGAGCTCTTGGCCTTTATGCTCATTAGTTCTCGAGTTGAAATACACCTTTCCCAAATGGTAGCCACTGATCTTACTTGTCATTATCTAGGCTATTGTGGTAATAGTGAAGCTACTCTTGAGGTGTTTCTATTTTCAGAAGAAAGTAAAGATCAGTTAGAATGAAGATGTTTTAGACACCTGTGAAAATAGTGCTCATATTCAGGGTTACTACTAGATATTTAGAGGTTCATCATGAAGAGCAGGCATATGGATCACTTTTTATTACATATACAGCAAGATATATTATCTCAGATTTGAAAAGACATGCAAAAATATGCTCTGACAATATTAAGTAAAATAAGTTCTAGGGCTAGAAATATAGCTCAATGGTCTAGTGCTTTTCTACTGATATACAAGGCCCCTGGTTCAATTACCAGGACTGCAATAATGAACAACCAACCAACTGACCAAAGAACCAAGCAAGCAAGCAAGCAAGCAAGCAAGCAAATAAATAAAATCTAACAAGAAATCTAAACAAATGAAACAAACCCAAGAAAAGGCAGTTAGTGTCTGGCTGGTTTTGCCATTGTTTGTTTTTCTGGAGTTAAGTTTTATGTGCTTAGTCCGTTTCATTGTATGTAAGCAAAGTGAGTTCATTCCAGTATATCTTCTTAGAGGCTTTACTTGTAGAAAGGATGTGTATTAGACTGATGCTCCTAAACCCTGCTTTATTTAATTGTTTGAGAAATAGCTTGAAGTTCACAGTCACCACTGAAGACTGAACAGTAAACAAAGAACTGGATGGTAGCAGACGTTGTGAACAAATTAGTAGAGGTCAAGTTATGTAGCACTTCTAGGCCACCAGGAAGTGATTGCTTTCTATTATTAGCCACAAGAGATATCGATATTTGGTGGTTGGTGGCTTGAATTCAGTTTTTAATTTTACATTTTGGATGTTTTAAGGCATTAGATTTGGAAAAGTCGAACTTTACCAATATTTCATTTTCAGTCTTAGCCAACAAGGAAAACTGTGTACAAACTTGAACTTTTCATTTGTAAAGTAATTTTTTGAGGGTTGATGTAACCCCTTTTCCCTCACTGATTGGAATTACGTTTCTGGCATTTCTTTACTTTGCTTACTGTCTTCCCTGACACTTGTTTGTTTTTTCCCACAAAACAGCATAAATGAAAGGCTTACATATCTAAACTGGAATTTCTTCTCCTAGGCAGTGCCAGCTGCTGTGTTGTCTTTTCTCTAGGGATCTGGAAAGTGTCCATTAAGGAAATGAACATTATCCCTTCAAATAAAGAGCTCCTTAGGGAAACTCCTGAAACTTGAAGATGTCCTAGCGGGAGAAACTCTTATTTGAAAGTTGGGGCATTCTGAAACTCTTTTAGTAATGTTGCATTTCTGGACTTTAAAAATAGGTTAATAAGGCCACAAAATGACACGTTCTCTATGGTTCCATGTATACGAAGTACCTATGGTCCTCAAATTCAAAGAGACAGAAGTTAATAGTGTTATTCAGGGGGTAGGGATGAGAAAATGAGAAGTCATTTGATAGATGTAGTATTTCTGTCTTACACGATAGAAAGCTCTGGAAGATAGATGGATAGTGGGTAGTTACAGAACAGTGGGAGTGTATCTAATAACGTTGCTTTGTCAATTTAAAAATTTAAGATGGTAGATTTCTATGTGTTTCTTGCCATTCAGATTAAACTCATGGAATGTAATAACCAGAGTATGAAGATGAATTATCAGTATAATTTTGCTATCAAAGGGTAGAGTTGGAGTGTGTATAAGATCATGTGCTTTTCTTCAGTTCACCTTCTAGCCATTCAGTAGGCATTTGCTTTCTATTATGTATATGATAGAAGGTTAGGTACCAAGGATAATGAAAGGAATAAGTTGAGGATTTTGCTATAGAGCTTTGTAAAGGAGAAAAAAGTCTTGTGAGTAATTATAGCAAAGCAGAATGTTGTTAATGTCATGTTAGAATTATGACCAAAGAACTTTGGAACCCTAAAACATTAGGCCAGCTGTAAAGGAAGCTAAAGTGGGATTTGAAGGTGATGTTTTCATTCTAGGCTGAGGGGCGAGAAACATTTCAACTATAGGTTGCCAGAGACTGCAATTTTTAAGGAAACTCCAATGCAGAAGCTATAATAATAGACAGGATAGATGAGCTAGAAAAAAGATTTATGATTTAGAAATTACAGCTCATCAGTTGAGAGGAAGGCAAGAAGTAAGTAGATGAAGTCTTATAGCTTTGCTTCATTCTTTCATGGTGGGGATGGAACCCAGGGATCTCAGGTCTAGGTCAGTATTTTGACATCATAATTATTTATCTGCAGAGATTAACTTGAGGAAAGCCAGGGAGAGGTGCATATACAAGTTATTCTATGTTCAGGACCTGAAATACTAAGGACAAATAAACAGTTCTTGCCAGAATCAGACTCAAGTTAAATTTCTGCCACATTAGGCTGAAAACACAAAGGTTTAGTTTTTAGATGCTTTTGCAACCGGTATTGTAGTATATTATCTATTTCTGCAGATCACATACAATATATAAGACAGGGAGGTACAGAAAGCCATAAAGGGTAGAAACTGTACTGGGGAAGTAGATGTTCTGTCAGACAAGGCAGCTGAGACATCTTGTCCATCTAAAACAATGACAGCAGTGACTCTGACCTTGTGTTAAAGTATGAAGTAGAAGGCAACAAGAGTAGTCTGTCCACTACAGCCATCCTGATGGATTAAACATCCCTTCCGCCTTCATCATTGTTCTTGGCTATTTCCTGACTCCTGGATCCCAAATCTCCCTAGGGGGAGATTTTCCCCATAGTATACAGCCTAAGAAATCAAAGTAAGTCTGGTTTTGCTGGCAACATGAGAAGGTGGTGAAATAGGAATAGCCTTTGGCCTTTGGCCTTTGTAAAACCCTTGACACTCACTTTCAAGTAGTTTACTACTAAAAGTAGTTAGCATTAACCTAGTACTAAAGAACTCAAAAACTTCCCACCTATGATTGTCTTAATTTTACCAGTAATTAAAATTTAGAGATTGGAGAGATGGCTCAATGGTTAAGAGTCTTTGCTCTTGCAGAGGACTGGGGTTCAGTTCTCAGCACCCACATGGCAGGTTCCAAACATCCATAACTCCGGTTCTATGGGAAATGTTCCCCTCTTCTGAACTTCCTCAGTACCAGGCATCCGCATGGTAGGCATGCATTCATGTTGGCCAAACACTCCTACCTATAAATTAGGAAATCGATCTAAAACAACAACAAAATGAAGTGAGAGTGCTGCTTTCCCTCCCTTTAGGGTTCGAAGGTGACCATCTGAATTCTATTTAGCATCACATTTGTGTTTGGTTCTGGTTCAAAATGTTCTTTTAATCATGTAAAAGAGAATTCTTTTTGGACTCCAAGCAGTGTATGCTATTTCAGTCCATTTCTAAATTGCGAACATTAATTTTTCTTGTATATCAACCTTTCCTCAGCTGTTTCATTGATTTGGCTTTCTTCCTATAATTCGCTAGAAAAAAGTTGGCACCAGTCATTGCAAGGAACATTCCAGCCTTAAATGCCAATTTCCTCCTAATAAATGTGAAGAAGACCATTAGCTGCAACCTTGCAACACGTGCTAAAGAAAAGATGATAGAGACATAAATGTGCCACTTCAGATCGACCTATCTCTCGTGTAGTGTTTTAAATTTGTATCTAGGGAAGAAACCAGTCATTTTCCTTGTTGTACTCCCTAGAAGAAGTAAGGAAATGCACACAATAAATGCATCTCTCCTCTACCCTAGGACTGAAAATACACAAGCCAATAATCTAGGTGTGCAGATATCAACTTTATTAGTTGGTTTGAAGATTTGGTGGTAGATCTGTTAAACGTGGGATAACTCATCCCCAGAATTAGTTAAAATTAAACCCAGTCTTAGATGAACTACATCGGAAGTTCAAGTTCATGACCAGCTACAGTTCAAGTTCAAGGTCAGCCTAGACTTTGTCAGACCCTGCCTTAACCTGCCTACCTCTCATAAAAAGATTTATAAAATTATGTACTGCAAAGAGTCATCAAAAAAGATTATTATGTTGGTTTTTGCTTCAAACAGAACAGAAAGGATACAATAAGACAAGGCAAAAACCCTCTTATCAAGGCTGGACAAAGTCAACCCAATAGGAGGAAAAGAGCCCCCAAGAACAGGCAAAAAGAGTCAGAGACATACTTGCTTCCACTGTTAGGAACAGCAAGTTCACAGTCGTACTATATAGGTAGAGTACTGGGTGCAGACCCATGTAGGCCCTATGCTTGCTATTCTAGTCTCTGTGAGCCCATGTGAGAGCCCTGCATAGTTGATTTATTGGGCCATGTTCTCCTGATGTCTTCCATCTCCTCTGACTTCTACAATCTTTCCTCCCTCTCTTTCAAGGAGTTCTCCAATCTCTGAGGAGACAGACATGATGGAGACCCCCAATTTAGACTCTGTGCTTAATGTCTGGCTATGTGTCTCTTACCAGTTCCCATCTGCTGCCAGAGAAAAACTCTGGACAAGGCACCAATCTAGCAGTACAGCAGAATATCAGTAGGAATCGTTTTTTGTTTTTGTTTTTGTTTTTGTTTTGTTGTTTGTTTGTTTGTTTGTTTTTTGGCTTTTTGCCAGTTTCATTTGGTTCTATCCTTTGTCTGGATAGAACCAAAGCTACCCAGTCTCCAATTTCTGGCCATCCAAGCAGTGCCAGGCATGGATTCCCTCTTGTGGAGTGTGCCTCAAATTAGCTCAGACATTGGTTGGGCACTCCCACAAGTTCTACACCACCATCGCTCCAGCATATCTTGCAAGTAGAATAGATTGTGTAGGTTGAGAGTTTTGTAGCTTTGTTGCTGTTCAGGTTTTTGTTTTCATAGCCTGTAGAACACTTTCCCACACCAAAGAGACAAGAACATAGGGGTGAAGGGTCCATGTAGGTACCAGCTTGACCTCTCCTGCTCAACGAACTATGTGGATGCTGTTCCTGGCCATGGGGTCCAACTGCCCGTTTTTGGAGTGACCTTCTATCCTAGCATCAGTCTGAATCGTTTAGGGATCTATACAGCATCCCCTGCTCTGCCCACAGGATTGGCTGGCTAGAAGATATGGCTACTTGAGACTCCCTATTCTCTATAATTAGGAGTCCTCACTAGGATCACTCTTACAGATTCCAGGAAATTTCCACTCTACTAGGCTTCCACACCACACCCCAAATGTTACCAATTCCAGCTGTCTCTGCCATCATTCTTTTCCCCCATCTTTCCCCTATACCTGATTCCCTCCTGCTTCTGTCCCCACCAGCCCCTGCCCCAGTCTATCTTCCAAATCTTCTCTATTTCTCTTTCCTATGAATATTCATGCATCCATCCCCTGAGCCTTCCTTACCTAACCTCTCTGAGTCTGTGGATTGTTTGATTATCATTTACCTAATAGCTATTATATACTTATAAGTGAATACATACTGTATTTGTGTTTCTGGGTCTGCTTTTTTTTTTTGAGTGGTGGTCTCACTATGTAGCTCAAGTGACCTTGAACTCATTCTCTGCATCTCAAGTATCCAGAGATTACAGTTATGCATCATGCCGTAGTGTCTGACTCAATTTACACATCTTTAAAAAGTTGAATATAGAAAACCTTCTATTTTCCTTATTGCTAAGGAAACGTAATTAAAATATAAAGCACAATAAAACTCTAAATTGTAACTTTAATTTTTTCAATGTATACTTTTAATGATGGTTATTAAATCTTTTAACCTCCCTTTTAGTCTATTATCCACCAGAGGTAGTGGAAAAGAGAGAATATGGGGGGGTGTGGACCTGTTTAGAAAGGCTCTTTGGAGCAACTCCCATCTGTGTTTTCTGGAAATCTGCAGTTCAGTTCCCAGGTTAGCAGGTAGCTGCAGCTCCATCCACTCGCAAACACTTCAGGGATACACCAGTGGTCCAGTTCTGTAGAGTCAGGATAGCAAACAGAACTCAGCAGCATTACCTAGAGTCATCCAGGGTTCAGCTTCTGCAGCATGAGTCAGCAGGAGGAGGGACCAGGCATAACAGGAATGCCAGGAGAAGTTCCCAGTTGTGCCTCTCAGCAAAGAGTAAAACTGCATCCAGAAAATATCAAGAAACTATAACTGCAAATTATACAGCAAAAATTAGTATTTCCCCTAAACTTTTTTTTTTTTTTTTTTTT
>NC_045030.1:15066970-15098637 GCF_008632895.1 Mastomys coucha
TATATATAAATAATGTGTTTTGGTCCATTCCAGGTACCATTCTCTCTTGTACAATTTCTTCCTTACCTCCCAATCATTCTCTCTCCCAAATTAAAACCTACTAAGTTCACTTAGTGCTGTCAGTATGTGGATGGGTAGAGAGCCATCTGCTGGAGCAATGGGAATCTCTTGGGGACTGCATCTCTGAAGAAAACCAAATTTCCCTCCACAGAAGCCCGAATTTGTTTATTGTTCTTTTCAAGAAAACTCCATCAGTATCTTCTTTATTACATAAGTCTGTGAAGCATGTTTAAATTCTGTTACTTGAGACTTTGGGCTATTTCTTGATAACATGCTGCCAGAAACAACACAAGTGATCATCCTGTATTTCTTGAACCTTGGTCATCTCTATAACCTATTAGTTATTCTAAAGATTAAAATTCCTCATTTTTATAATTTTTAGAATGTAAAACAATGTGAATTTGATCCTATGTGAAATAGGAATGCTTTCCTGAGAATACTATTGATTTCAAAGCAAAATAATAAATTGCTGTCCCAACAAACTGTTGTCTACTGAAATGAAATGGAAAAATAAAGATTTCATTACTGCACGCCAAATTATTTCAAAAAAGAGCAAAGCAATAATATTCAAAGAGTGCATTATTCCCCAAGCCAAATAACGTTCCAGATATTTTCATAAGTTATTTTATTTAACATAAAAACTCTATAAAGGATGTGCCACAATTCCCACATGCCTGATAAAAACACCTAAGGGCTAAAAGGTTACCCGAAGGTCACTCACTACCAAATGGTGGATGAAGAATTAGAATGCAAATATGTCTAACATGAAAAGCCCATAGTCTTTGTCTTTTTTTAAAAAAAGTATGTATTCATGTAGGATTGTGCTTATTTGTGTCCATGCACATGTGTGTGCATGTGTGTGTGAATGTGCGTGCATGTGTGAATGAGTGTGTGTGTGTGTGTGTGTGTGTGTGTGTGTGAGTGATTGTGTGTGTCTTCTGATTAGGAAAGCCAGAGGTTAACATTAAGGTATCTTATTTAATTGACAACGTTGTGCTTTTGAGACAGGATCTCTCACTGAACATGGAGTTGACTGGTTCGGCTAGGGTGGTTGCCCCCTGGGTTCCAAGGATCTGCCTGTCTTTGACTCCCCAGTGCTGGGTTACATGCTAGCCTTTACATGGTTGCTGAGGATCTGAATTTGGGTCCATGGCAGTCACCTTACAGACTGAGCTGTCTCATTACTCTCCATGCCCCCTATCAAGTTAAAAGTTCTCCAGATGATGTTAATATTGCAAAGAGCTTGATAAGTCAGAAGAAAGGATATTCACTGCTTTTACCATAATGAAATGATCAATATTTCAGAAAACACATATATTTAAGCTGATTTCAATATTACACAATATACACATATAGCAAGAAAGTGTCATGCAGTACTACATCAATGCATACCATTTTATGTGTTCATTTGCCAGTTAATAAATAAGCTAAAGAAAATGGAATGTAGGAGAAAAACTCTATCTTTACATAGTTTGGATGAAATGTGAAATTTATGACTTCATTGGCTGTAATCTTAGTTTGCTATATGTTGTGTAATTCTTTTTGGCTCTTTAGTGAAACTACAGATGCAGCCTCCTAAATCACTGACATATAATATTCTGTGTCCCAGATAAGATCATGTCAGATCATTGTGAAATCCACAAAATCTACTCTAAGGCTCTAAGCAATTATCACAAAGTTCTATTATGATTCTATCAGAGAGTAGCATTAATGATATGCCATACACAGATCTCTCAACTTCCTATTTTCACCCCAGTGCTTTTAAAAACACCCTAATGTTTTCTTCAGGAGCTCCACATTACATACCCAGTATTTCTACCTCTCTGCTGCTTTCCAGAATTACAGCAAAGTACACTAGAATCCATGCCCTTAAGGGAAGTCATGACTCATGAGAACTGGCAAAACATGTGGAAGCTTAGCTGCTCTTATACTTTTGGATGCAGTGGTCTCTTTATTTTGATGAAAAGAGGAAAGAAAGTCTATCATGACAGCAGCATAATCTTTACTAATGTAAAATATACCAGAGGACAATTGTTTTAAACAAACCAAGCTATCCAATTAGCTAGAAATCCAACAGAAAACAAATCAGCTATTGAATGGACAAAACTAAAAAAAAAAAAAATCCAACAACTTGCATTTGAATAAATTATCAAATTCCCATCAATTTTGTTTCACAGCTGTCTTTGATATAAAACAGTTATTGAGAAAATTCAGTTTGGAAATTTTTCTGAAGCAAAGGGTTCAAGTATGTGAACATGACCCCAAAGACTAAAATTCTCAGTTGAAGAATTACTGAAGAAACTAATTTTTTCCTGATTGAAAGATACAAGAACTATACAGAATGGTCAGGAAGACTAGAGACTTAAGCTAGTGTGTTATAAATGGAAACTAACCTAAGTATATCAGGAGAAGAAAAGGTCAATGAAAGTTGAGAGAAAGTAGTGATTGATCCTAAGTAGAATGAATGTATTGTACTTTATGGAAGAGGTTGTGTTTGAAACAAGGGATGCCTCTGGTATATCATGTTCTGAACCTATGATCTGTCTTGAAAGTTACACTGAAATTCCTGAGGAATTTCCTATTTTATCACCATGTAATGACCTCCTTTGTGTATATTGAAGAGGATTCAACATGTATTTATCAAATACTTACTAAAGTCAGTCTGCCATAGTCATAGATAGGCATAGAGTTTCAACGTATGTAGTTATCTAGGTGTGCAAAGAATATATTGAAAAAACCTACCAATCCGAGCCTATTGATGTGCAAACTTTTACAAACATATGGCATGACAACCATTTATATATGATTTACATTATATTATTTTTAATTTAAAGTGTTTACATAAATTACACTTCCCCCTTTCATTTCTTTCCACATCTCTCCATCATTGCATTTCAAATTGATGACCTCTTTCTTACAGTATATCAGATATTGTAAATAATGCAGAAATGATTTGAATTATATGGGAGAATGCCCGTAGTTTATATAAGAACTACAAAATTTTAAATAATAAATTTGAGAATTCATAGATTTTGATGTCTTTAGAGTATTCTAGAATCAATTATCCAAGGCCATGGGGTGGGGGATAATGGCATATGTGATGTATTGTATATATATATATATATATATATATAGTGGCTGGAGAAATGGCTCAACAGTTAAGAACAATTGATGCACTTGCAAATGACCCATAGTATGCTCCCAGAACCCACATGAGGAATCACAAACATTTATAACTCTAGTTTTAGGCAATCTTATGCCTTTTTTCTGGTCCTCAAGTGGACCATGTATTTCTTGCATAGGCATACATGCTATCAAAACAAGGAAAAACATAAAATAACACTTTTTTTAATAAAAAAAGAAATGAGCATGTAGATACTTGATTGCTTTCCTTATGAAGCTTACAATTTGATGGGAATCATAGACAAAGAACCAATTAATCACATTTATAAGTCATGGTTGCAAATTGTTAAAAGTGCTCTGAGATAGATAAGAGATTAGTGCCACAGAAGCAAAGTGCAGAGGAGTCAGCCTCCTCTCCATGGAGTCAGAAGAAGCTTTGTCCCAGCAGGAAATGATCTGAATGTGAGCACACAATGAGGGTATGGTGAGAGGGGAGAGTAGTATAATAAACACAGGGAACTAAATAGATACAAAGGCTCTTGCACCTCGTTAACCTTCTGTCTACATGCAAGATAAGGGATATCACTCTACCTGTCAATACATTTCCGTCCTTGTAATTTTAATTTAAAAATTAAAAGAAAAAGATTTGGCCTTGCCATATAGCTCTGACTGGCATGCAACTCAAGAATGTGATCCTGAGGGAGGTAACCCAGCTCCAAAGGACATACACTGTATGTATTCACTTATAAGTGGAGATTAGCTATAAAATACATGATGCCCACAGACCCAAGAAGGCCAGACAGAAAGAAGGGCACAAGCAAGGATTCTTGAGTCTCACATGGAAGGGGAAATGGAATGTTTGTGGCAGGCAGATGGACAGAGAGAACTGAGTGGGAGAGGAGATCACAAGACAAGTAGGAGGTTCAGGGTCGGGTTAGGGGTGGGGCAGGGGGGATGACTAGATGGCCAAGAGAATGAAAGGAAACCTGCAACTGATTGGCAGGGGGAGGGACAGGGCATCCACAGGAAGAGATGGAGACCTGGGATAGGGGAAACACCCAAGAATAAATGGGGTGTCCTTAGCTGTGACTCACAGCATTGCAGTTACACCTGGAGAGGCTGCCTCCTGTGGCCAGATAAGAACCCCAGGGGAGCCATAGGGACATCAACCCATCCACAAAACTTTTGACCCCAACCTTATCCTATCTACAAGAAATGCAGAGATTAGGGATGGACCAGAGACTGAGGGGACAGCCAGCCTATAACTGGTCCAATTTGAGACCCATCCCATGGACAAGCCCCAATCCCTAACACTATTAATGATATAAGAGTCTAGCATGGCTGTCATCTGAGAGGCTCCACCCACCAACTGACTGAGACAGATGCAGACACCCACAGCCAAACATTGGATTCAGCTTAGGGACTCTTATGCAATAAGAGGAGGAAGGATTGCAGCCTCTAAAGGGATAGGAACTCCACAGGAAGACCAACAGAGTCAACTAACCTGGACACCAGGGACTCTCAGAAACTGAAGCACCAAAGAGCATACACAGGCTAGACCTAGGCCTCCCTACACATATGTAGCAGATGTGCAGCTTGATCTTCATGTGGGTCCTGAACAACTGGAGCAGGGACTATCCTAAAAGCTGTTGCCTGTACCTGTGATATGTTCTTGTAACTGTGCTGTCTTGTCTGGCCTCAGTGAGAGAGGAAGCACCTAGCCTTGTAGACACTTGATGTGCCAGGGTGGAGGATACCCAGGGGTCCCCATACTCCTCAAAGGAGAAGAGGAAGACAGAATGGGAGAAGGATTGTAGAATGGGATGACCGGGAAGGGGGCAGCAAGTAGGATGTAAAATGAATAAGTAAAAAAATTGAAAAAAAAAAAAGAAAATATTGCCTGTAAAAAAAGAGAAGAACATGAAACTCAGTGTTTCTTTAGTCTTAAATCATATTAAATGGAGAGAAGTCAAGTGAAATCTAATGCCCTTTCCTTTCATAATCTTCCTTCTCCTTATTTTCCTCCTCCACTTCCTCTTCCTTTTCCTCTCTCTCCCCTTTCTCTTCTTCTCAGTTATCTAGAGCAGGTGAACTTTCATAAAAGATATACAACTAACATTGTTTAATAAACTAAAACAGACACAAGTGGATCTCTTTGAATTTAAGGTCAGACTGGTCTATAAAGTGAGTTCCAGACTAGCCATGACTATCTAGTGAGATTCCATATTAAAGAAATAAACCAACTAACCAACCAAAAGCCCAATGCATAGTTCTCGCAACACTTTTTGTGCACTCAGTCAGGCTATAGTCAGATCTATAGTGAAGGCCTTGAGACTTTGCTCCTGTGTTTTGTGAAAATTACTTCCCTACTGCTTTTCTGTCCTGTTGATAAGATAAGAAGTCTTTGCAACTGGGGTGTGCTATATGGTTTTCTATGTGTCTATTGCTGGTAACTCCATCCAGATTGTCATCATCTCGCACATTATTGCAACATTTTTTCTGACTGGTTTGCCTGAGTCAGTGTTCTGCTCTTTACAATCCGTTCTTCACACTGCAACTAGTGATCCATGTTAAATACAAATCTGATTAGGCCACACCCTTGTTTAAAACTTCAATGGCTTACAATGACCTTAGGGTGATGTTCTCCTTGATAATGCCTTAAAACTTCTCATGATTCACCTTTAGTTTTATGTACTACATTCTTAAATGTAGTTTCTTGAATGTAGGAATTGCTCTTTATTTTTCTCCTAACTTCTTGTCTTAGCATTGCGCACAAAGCACATGTGTAAAGATGCTGTTTAAATAAATAATTTTCTAAGTTAAAGGGCTTATCTAACTTAACTCTATTTTGGAAATGTGTCCAAAGAAACAGTTGTTCAGTTATGTTGTGACTTTTGGGCTGACACAGTCTTTTTTAAAGAAAGGATGGATTTAAATGTACTGTCAATTTTCCTACTTAATTTGAGATTCTAGAAAGAACCGCCAGAGTAAAATGATACTTTTAACAATAAAGAAATGCAAAAGAAATTCTTTGCTTCACAATTCCCAAGTATTTCTAAATATATCTTTCAGATGTTGTCTTTATGTAACAAGGAAGAGCTGTCTAGGTCTCTGTGGACTCCCAGTTAGATTTAAGCCCCAGGAGGACAATACCTCTTCACACAAATAAAGAATGTTATCCTATTTAATATGTATAAATACTCTGCAGTATTATCTTTGGTTCATTGATGAGAAAGATCATGCCACAGAGAGGTTAAATTCCTTGTTCAAAACTATGGAGTATCAACTAAAAGAAAAACCATTACACCAGACTAAAGAGAATTCTGTCCTGAAAGGAGTGAGTTAATGAGGGGAATAAAACAATGGATTAAAAAAAACTGTGATAACCTTTCAAAATATTGACAGAACATTGCTATTGTCAAGGCAAAGGACACTGGATATGGATTCAGAAGCTTCCCGTTCTTTTTCATGTCTACATCTTACTAATAATGTCAACTTTAGGAGGTGAGTGAATTACTCTGAGATTATATTTTCTCGTTATTAAAGTGGAAATTAAAACAGGATCTTCCTCGTGTGGTTGCCTGCCAATAGCTTTCTGTTGTTATAACAAATACCTGAGATAATCAACTTAAGAAAGGCAATATTTATTTTGTTTCACACTGTTGGAGGTTTCAGTCTATACTTGGTTGGCTGTGTTGTTTTTCAGCCTCCGATGGGTAAGGCACCAGTAAATGATAGTAGAAAAATCTGGAAAAAGTGGTTACTTCATGATCAAAATGGGAAAGAAAAAGAGGAAGGAACTGGGGACTCATTATCTCCAAGAACACATTCTCAAAGACCTAAAGTCTCTCACTAAGTCCCATCTCTTGGGGGTTTCTTTCACTACTTTTTAACAAAACCAAGATGACCACAAGTCTTTAAGACATGGGCCTTTGGAGGAACATCCTAGATTTAAACTAGAGCAAGGTTTCCTTATTTTTCTCCATTTTTTAATCACCTACCTACCTAATTAATTAACTTTACATCTTGACCATAGTTTCTCCTCCCTTGTCTCCTTCCAGTCCTTCCCCCTATCTTCCCTCCTCTCTATCCATTCCTCCTTCCTTTCTCCTTAGAAAAGGTGACTCTTTCTTTGGATATCAACCAGCTTTGGTATATCAAGTTGCCTTAAAACTAGGCACATCTTCTCCTGTTGAGGCTAGACTGGGCAGCCCAATAGGAGGAAAAGGTCCCAAGGGTAAGTAATAAAGTCAGAGACAGCCCCAGCTCCTGCTGTTAGGAATCTCACATGAAAACCAAGCTACAGAGTTAGAATAAGGTATTCTTAAAGTTAAATGACTTGAGTCATGTTCTGTTCACGTTGGAGCCTACTTCAAACACTTTGTTTTAGTGCAAAGTCTCTAACGTGATTACTCTTCTGATAATACTAGGCATTCTTCCTAAACCAGGATATGCCAGCTTCCATCCCTCAATAATCCAACCTCACCAAGTAAATTAGTATTATGATTGTTTTAAGAAAATAATCCTTGCAGCCAATGTAAGCAGAGAACTTTTATAGTAGCTGTGGCAGGAGTCCTAATTATGATAGAAACTACCTTGGTGCCAAGAGACCTACATTTAAGCATCCCTACTGTTTATTTCTAGACAGGTGGAATGATACCAGACAGACTAGTTGAACCCAGCTACTAAAATATGAAAGACAAAAATGTCTATTTTAGGATAATCAGACCACACCGGGGCTAAAAATGTAAGGTTGAAATAAAATAAACTTCTTTATTTGAACTTGAAAGTGACTGAGAACCCAGAGAAGAATAAGAAAGTATGGCTTTGTATGTTTTATCACCACAGTATTTTCTGTGGTCAAAACTTTCCAACTTTGATTGACCTGTCAGTAGAACCTGCAGATTCCATATAAGAAGGAGTCAGAGACAGTGGAAGTTGAGGAGATTAGAGAATACATTAGAATTACATATATGATTATATAGGTACATATCTTTATATAATCTTTTAAAAACATTAAAATTAGGACCTAGTGAGATAGCTCAGTGCTCAGATTACTTTCTGCATAATCATGAAAATCAGAGTTTATATTCAACTTAACAAGCCGGTTGTCCTGAAAATGCCTATAACTCCAACTCTGAGGGGTCAGACACTCTTTTTTGGCCTCTGAGCACATACTCTCCAGTGTCCCAATACATCTTTTCCTGTACACTCATACATACATGCATGCATACATATATAGATATGGACAGACAGATACATACACACACAAATAACTAAAATAAAATTTACTTATTCTTTATTTAGTAGTGAGAACAGAATCCAGGGTCTTGTTTATCCTAGGCTGAGCTACACACAGGAACCAAAGATTTATTTTATATTGACACACATTATACAAACATGAGAGGGACTATAATCGTTTTATATATTGTGTAATTGAATGGATCAAATCCATCTTTAATTATTTTGTTGGTAGGTGTCCAGGTGGAGCAGCATTGCTAACACTAAGTATCCAGGGTTGATAAAACAAGCTATAAAACAATGTCTTTGTGATTCTATCTTTTGTCTAAGTTTCCCTCCTGACTTTTCTTTTTCATTGACTCCAGAAAAGAGTATCCATTTTATGATCTATAGTAGAAATAATGAACTCTATTTCCAGGTATAAGGCAGCAATTCTTATTGATGAATCAAATAAAAATGTAAAAACTAGTGGCATGTCAGAGGAAAGTCAACAATAACAAAAAAATCTTAGCCCTAAGTATAATATTCTTCTCACATCTAAGTCACTAGATAAGGGCTAAAAATCAAATAGCATACTTTTTAACACAGAGTTTTTTCCCCCTCTTACAGATGTAAAGAAAATTAAAAAAAAAATACCCAGAGCTATGTTAGCATATGGAGGTGATTTGTTCAGCCGTATAACTGAGCTGGAACCATCATAATCCCTGTATAAATTCTAACCCTCCTGCATTTTCTTCTTTCAAAATATGTTCTCTTCCATTTCAAGACAAAAATAAAGCAGGAATTTTTCTAAAAGATATCACATCTAAAGAAGAGAGCCAGAGAGAGAGAGAGAGAGAGAGAGAGAGAGAGAGAGAGAGAGAGAGAGAGAGAGAGAGAAGAGGGAGATCACTGACAATAGTTTTGACACTGGATTATAGCAATTGTTTCTGACTTTAAACTCATGAAACCTCATATTAAAATCCAACATAAATCGTTTGCATTTGCAAGTTCCCTCAAGCTAGGAAAATTAAGACTTCCTGTTCTTTAGGGAGGAAAAGGCTTAAAACCTTGAGAAGTTAGAAAATATTTTGAAGCTCTTCATAATTGAGAATAAGTGCGTCCAAACCATATGGATTGCATTTCCTATTCTACTTTGAACACTGAGGGGAAAAACATGTTTGGCAAAAGGAGTTGTTCGTTTTTGCAAATCCAAATATGTTACTTTCACCCGTGGTTCTCCTTCCCAGGCGATAGTACATGCCAGGAATGTTCCCAGGGCTGTTCAGTCTTGACATCTGGGGATCTTGAGAGGCCTACCTTCAAGCCATCCCTGCATTTCTAGAAGATAATTTTCAACTGCCTTCTATACTTCCTTGGGTAACATATCACTTTCAAGACTTTTTCTCATTCAGTTTTTTTTTTTTTGCTTATGTATGCTTTGAGTTGTGTTTGCTGAAAGGTTACTGTGTTCATATATAATAGCTTATGCAATCTATTCTACATTGGACAACCAGTAATCATCTAATGAGTCCAAAGTTTTGTGCCTAGGTTAGGACACTCCTACATTATACTCAATGATACAACCTCATAAGAGAGAGTACAAAAGGATGCTCCTTGAAAAGGAGGTCTGATGGTCTCCAGTAAGTCTTCCTTAAAAGTATCTGATTCTGACAAAAAGCTTCACAAATATACTAAAACATATTTTTTTTCAGTCCAACTACTGTCTTTTTACCAGTGCCTTAAGTTTTGCACATGAGACTACATATAAATTCCAAGCGAGTAGGTAAAGGAATGAGAAATATATATAGTGTGATTCCATGTTGTGATACATAACTATTACTTAGTACTTAATAGTGACATGGACAGAGAAAAGGAAAAGGAAAGAAAAAGTTAGCAATCGAGACAGAAAGTGGTAGAAGGATACTTTAGTTAGAATTTGATTCGTAATTAGTACTTTAAGCAAAAATATGTAGAAAGACAAATTAAACTGTAAAGTTTTGTTACAATATGTATAACTTTTTCCCACATTTGCTTTATTTCTATTCCTAGCGAAGCTCTAAGTATATTTCTGGAGACTGAGACACTTGTTTACACTGTTCCCACTTAGTGCCCATGCCACCCCCACATTCTCAATAATTAGCCAAACTTAAGCTCAGAAGGATCACCCAGTTCTTGGCTGATAGACTATAAGGGTTATCAAAACTGTTCCTGCACATAGACAATTAGGTATAATATAGGACATAGAACACTAGAGGAGGATACAATGTTTGTGACTGCTCTGTCTTAGAAATTCAAAGCCTGTGTGTAGATATACCTGAGGTTCTGAATGTCAAAGCGAAAATCTAGGGAATACTAGAATTCCACACAAAATTCAGGACCATATGAAATACAAGCATATGATTATAACTCAAGGAAGTTTCAAAAAAATACGAAGGTATATTGTTTTGTGTGATGGAATTTGAACCTAGAAAACTTATTGTATTTAAATAATACAATACAGGTCAAAAGTGAGTATATAAAGGGTTTCTTAATTGGCCCCCTTCTATGTTTCTAAGAAAATGTCTCATTCCATCTCTTCCGCTGTCCAACCCCTGGTTATGTTCTTAGAATACCTCTTTTAAGGCCTTATGGAGTATGGAAATATAGATTAATTGATTGGTTCCTATAATTGATTTAAAAGAGACACTATTTTGTAATTTTTAAGTTAAAATCTAATTCTATAAGTTCTTCCTTCCTTCTTTCCCTTCAAGGCCTTTCATGCTCCTCCCACTTTCTCCTTTCACAATCATGCCCAAAGGAGATGCTGTTCTGATAAATTAAGAGGAGGTTAATTATTTAGGACACAGCACCAACTTCTTAGGCTTGAATAGTAGCAGTCCACTTCCACATAAACAAATATACAAAACCTTAGGTAGAAGCCACGTTCACTGTGGGCGATTTCTTTCTTTCATCTCCATGTAGAGAGAATGATGCAATCAATGTCTTTGAAGGAGGTGGCTTTTTGTCACCAATGAGAAAGGCGAGACTTGATGACTACCTGTTTAAATTTTATGTCCAGGAAGAGGAAGTGAAACCATGGTGAAATAAAGATTAGAAAGAGGTGTGCGCCTAACCTCAGTGAGGTAGTGATGAGAGCAATTGTCATGTTACTTTGATTCACATTAGCAGGAATACAGCAGTCACAAAGAGCACCTGATTCAATGAGCATGAGTTCATGAATTAGTTATTTTTATTACATCTCATTTACCAAAGTGGGAACTGAGTTTCTGTAATAAGTGGTTTTGTCAAAGTCATCCAGCTAGTATGCAGAAGTAGATACAAATCCAGACCTGCCCTGCACTATATAAATACTATAATACTTCTACTTTCAACAGACTCACCTCTTTTTGGCCCCAGGTGTTTATAAGAGAGAGAACTAATTGACTGCACTGGTTATATGGCAATCAGCATTCCCAAGTTACAGTAATTTGTGGAACAGGAGTCACCATGATTGTGTTGACAGATGTCCATTTGTGCATTTCAATTAATCTTTTCTAGGTGTTTGCTATGGTACAGTGACTATGCCTAAGGAGGAAGATGGAAGAAAATGGATCAGGTGGAGCATGTTGCTTAATGATGAGAGGACTCATTGTTTTATCTTTAGAGGGATAGAAGAAGAAACATAGGTTGATTAGTTTGGAAAGAAAAAGCTATGGGCAGGTAACAGCTGCTTTTAAATGTTTGGTAGATTGTAACATGAAAGTAGCAAACTGCCAGGCAGTGGTGGCACATGCCTTTAATCCCAGCACTTGGGAGGCAGAGGCAGGTGGATTTCTGAGTTCGAGGCCAGCCTGGTCTACAGAGTGAGTTCCAGGATAGCCAGGACTACACAGAGAAACCCTGTCTCGAAAAAAACAAAACAAAGCAAAGCAAAACAAAACAAAAGAAAGTAGCATCCTATTTACTCCATCTAGCTGTCTAAGAAAACCACTGGAAATCACCATTAGAGGAAGGTAAATTGTAGATCAATAAAACTTCAAAAATATAATGAAGCATTTTATAATATTATACACACATACATACATATATACGTACATACATACATACATACATACATATTCCTAAATTGAATACTTTCTTTTAAGGTTTCCTATATAGTCCTCCAACATAACAAACAAGAAAAAAGGGTGATGCATCTGGTTGTAGTAGAACCAAAGTCCCTGATCCTGACCTACATAGAGATCCCCTCCCAAGTGAGCTCTTTCTCTCTCCCACCCAATCTGGACAGAAGAGTCTCAGGGTTTTGTGAAACAGTCACAGGAGCATATAAAATCTCTTAGATTTGCCTCCAAGTTCTTCTAAATGTTTACCTCTCAGATACTCTTCTTCAGCGCACTCTTTATTTCTCAACAACCTCCTAGCATCCCTGGTGCCACACCTCTCTGCACACTGTTCCCCAGTCTGGAATGCCCTCCACACCCTCCTCCTATTTGCTGTTTCACTAAACTATAGTTTCCCTCAAGATCTTATTAAGTTCCACTTCCTTGGAAAAGTATTCTCTAATGACTCACCCTTGGTGATTATTTTGCTCTCTCATCTATTTGAATACTGCTCTCTAGTTGACATGGCGCAGCTTTGCTGTGGTTGCTATGCCCAATTCTATCTTCTTACCAAGAGAGCAGGTAACTGGAGCTTTAAGACTATTCTGTATTTCAGGCCCAGTAACTTATTCTGTACACAGTAGATGGGGAATTTGTTCTTATCTAAGATCTAACTATTTTTCATGTTTATATCATTTCTCTAAAAAAAAATCATAAGCCTTTTGTAGACAGATTTCTGTATATATTTCATCTGCCACAGCTTCTCAAGCACTAGCATGATCCAGCTCCTAATGAAGCCCTAAGCTGGACATGGCAGAGTCTGGACAGGAAAGATATTGTGTAAGGGTTACCTAGAAGGGAGGAAACCATGATTTGAAGTAGACAGAGTTGCGTCAGTTCTTTTGGAAGAAGCTAGATGCTGAAAATGAATTGAAAGGGGTATGCTTGAAATAAAGAGGCAGGTTAAGACATGATTAGGAAAGACCGAGCAAGGTGCCAGCAAAAAGAGGGTGAGTAATATCCCGAGATCTAGGAGGATTAACATGAAAACTAGATAAATACATGGTCCTAGACAAATGCCAGAGATGGGACCTTTCTCTTTCCTGGTATCCACCAAAGGTCACAATTTTATGCTACTAGCTCAAAGTACATTTTTGGGCTTAGAATCTCAGTTAAGACCCTTAGCTTTTTTTCTGAAGTCTCAGTTGAAAAGAAAAAACACAATTAGATATTGTTACTATCCTGAGTTACTGACATCATAATGTCTGTTTTGTGCATGTTCTGACATCCAGATTAATTTAAAGAACTAGTAGTTGAAAGCTTACGATTGTAAGTCACAGTGATAAATGACTTAGTTGAGGGAAGGAAGCCTATAATTTCAAGAACACTCATAGATAGGATAAAAAGTAGCATCCTGTGATAAAGTTCTCCCAAGTTAAGAGTGACAACTTAGCTTACAAAGCCAAGCGCTGTACCTTTTCAGAGGCATGTTCCGTGTGTTTGCCAAGGGTTAACTCATGCAAAACAAGCCTTTGTGTTAAACGTAATTATCATCCTCATAATTAAATTTAGTTTTAAAACCTTCAATTGACAGACTTTAGGTTAGACAGCTGTTGTGGATGGGAAGAGTATCAGTTTGAACCTGTTAGCAGTGCTCCAGTAGAGGCCCATTTCTGTGGTTTACAGATGTCCAAGTATACGGTTGTGCTGTCAAATTTTGTTCCTACTTGATTAGGAGGGAAGAAAACAAAAGAGAAGTCATCAGTGTTTTGAAAGAAGTTGCTAAGGGAAGTAGACATCACGGAAGTTGCTATTGATAAAGAGCCAGAGAAATTCCTGCAACATTCTCTTTTCACGATGAGTTGCAACATCTCCTCTCAAATTTTGTGGAGAAACTAAAAGAAATAACTCATAGAGATCACTCTTATTTTTATTTCTTCCCCTTCATGCAGGTGTTGGGAACATAGAACTAGTCAGGCAGCCCAACAAAGATACTAGAAGAAAAGGAGGTCATGTGTGGACTAGGATAAATCAGCTGGACTAATTTGAGGCTGTCTGGCCCTTTGTTTAGGCTAGGGATGCTGCAACTAGGAGTTTTATGAATTACACCACAGAAGCCTTTGCATTTTCTGTTTCTGAACATTGTGTTCAAACAGCAGTCCTGTCTTCTCATTAAAGCCAGAAACATCTAATGGTGGGATTCACCTCCTGAGTTGACAGATAATACAGTACATAGAACATGGCAATCTTGTACTTCACGAATGTATTTAAAAGGCTTCTGCAAATCCAGTTGGCCTTAGGGCAATGTATTGAGCATAGTCTTAGGGAGATGGCTCTTCACTGACTGCAAAGGTTTTTCATTAAGGCAAACTACTTCCTCTTGATCTTTTCCTATGAGCCCACACCCTGAGATTATCTTCTTAATGGAACATGTCCCAGCATGCCCCTTTCTAAGATCAGAATAAATCTTTACTACCCCACCCTGATGTTTTCTTACGTACACCCACCCCTCCCCCATCCAGCTCGCTCTTCCTTGATATCCTTTGCTCCTTTTCTGACACATATTCACCCCACCCATCAAAAACCTTGAGGGCATGTGACCGACTTCCTTTTTGGCATCAAGGCAGAAGTTGACATTTGTTTATAAATAATGCCATCACCTTTCAGCTGGAAAATGAGCTCATGCTACTCCAGGGAGCAGAGAGGAGACTACACATTTCTCAAGCTGAGAGGGTTCTGCTTTCATTTTAAGATGATTTTTATGGAGGCCAAGTTTACATTTAAAACGCATAACACCACAAGAGCACAGCCCACAGAATCAACGAAGCAGGGCTCATAGTGGCTCAAAGAGACTGAAGCCGCAGTCACAGAACATGCATGGGACTGTGCTAGGTTCTCTGCATATATTTTATAGTTGCTTGCTAGCTTGGTGTTCTTGTGGAACACCTAACAGTGACAGTAGGGGCTGTCTTGGACTCTTTTGCCTGATTTTGGTAACCATGTCCTCCTACTGGGTTGCCTCATTCAGCCTTAATATGAGGGGAGGTGCCTAGTCTTATTGCAGCATGATAGAACATATTTGGTTGATATCGTTGGGAGACCTGCCCTTAAGGAAATGGAAGAGGAGTGGACCATGGGGAGAGGGAAGTGGGTACTGGGAGAAATGAAAGGAGGGGAAACTGTGGTTGGGATGTATTGAAAACAAACAAAAAGTCCCAAGAAAATAATAAAATGACCACAAATGAAATAATAAAATAAAATAAAATGCATCCTATTGAAATGTACATAGTTACTTCTGGTAAATATACATTTATGTAATCTTTGATCTTGTCAAGATACAAAATGTAGCATAATTCTAGAAAGTGTCATTTTACCTGTGATTTAGATAGTCATGAAGAGATTTGTTTTTACAGATTAATCAATCATATATATGAAGTTGTATAGTATTTACATTCTATATAAACAGTCTAAGCATTTATCTCTGGTGTTGTGTACAGACTGACAATTTGTTCATTTTAAGATTCTGGTCATTTAAATTAATTATATTTCATTGTTAGCCTTCAAGAAGCTATAAATTAAAATAAAATATCAAAATCTATAGTAACTAGAATGACTAAAATTAAAACATTGACATGACTTACATCTTGGCAAGGATTTGGGACAATTGGAATATTTATACCATGTAGATAAGAATAGATGATACCATGTAAACAATTAAATTCATTGTTTCTAAGTTGTGATTTTTTTTACAGAATATATACCACAATTGTATACTGATGAATGAATTTGAGTCAGTTCTAACTTTTAGTGACTATGAATAAAACTGTTATAGACTGCTTTTATGTGGCTTTCTTAGTGTTTATGTGGTTGTAACAGACTATTTAATATTTTTATATTAATTTATTACATGTGGGAGGGTTTGGCCCTTCCACTATATGCTTGTGATAGTCATGGAGGCCAGAAGAGGGAGTCAAATCTCCTGGAACTGGAGTTACAGACGGTTGCGCGCTGTGTTGGTGCTGGGAATCGAACCCTGGTTCTCCAAAAGAGCATATCCTCTAAACTGTTGAGTCATTTCTCCAGCCTTTGTAACAGAATATTTAAGGTGAGGTATTTATAAAGGAGTTTCTCTCATGAACCTAGAGGCTAAGCCATTCAAGAGCATGATGGTTGCTTTTCACAAGGGTCAGACCATCATCCCAAAGAAAAAGATAAGAGAACATTGAGGAGATGGTCTTATTTTTTAACACAACTTTCTCATGATAATTAATCCAGTCCTATGAAAAATACCTTAATTCCTTGTAGTGATATGTAGTCTTTGAAAATTCTCACCTGCCAACCCTGCTACAATGATGATCAAACTTCAGTGTAGGTCCTGGAGAAGACATACCATCTCTGGCCCTGAACAGTGGTCAGGCACAGAATAGATAGATAGAGATAATTGGGCTCATAGTTGAGATTAAGTTTTAACTTAATAAGAAACTACAAAACCTTTTTGTTACGGAGGTTGTCCCATTTTATGCTTCTATCTAAAATGTATGAACATTCCAATTGTCTCAAATCCTTGCCAACACTTAAGTCATGTCACTGTTTTTAATTTAAGCTATTCTAGTAATTATACATTTTGATATTGTATTTGAATTTATATCTTCATAAAGGCTAAAGATATTGATCACCTAAATATTTTTTCATTTCATTTTTATTTTATGTATATGGGAGTTTTGCCTGTATTTATGTTTGTGTCCAATTTTGATGCAGTGCCAGAGGAGGTTGGAAGAGGGCATTGGAACCTTTAGGACTGGAGTTACAGACAATTGTGAGCAGCCAGATGGGTGCTGTGGATTGACTCCTCTGAAAGAGTGACAAGGGCTCTTAACCACTGAGCCATTTGTCCAGCCCCTTGATTACCATGATATGTGCAGATGGATATAATTTTCCTTCATAAAGTCTTTAAAGTACCTTTTCATACTTCCCTTTTATTGATTGGCAGTCTTTATTGAGTTGTGAGAACTCTTTATATGTTTTGGATGACAGTACTTATGTTTCTTATGCTTACAAACTCACCAAGAGAGTGAAAATGATGCTTTAGATTAGAAAAAACATTAATCTAGAATTTGCAATTTTATTTTCTTGTTGGTATATTTAGAAGACCAGCAATTTTTCATTTTTATAAAATATATCTTATTTTACATTTATTTAATATATATATATATATATATATATAAAATAATAAATATATACAATAACATGTAGCATGGCTGTCCTCTGAGAAGCAGTACCAGCAGGTGATTGAGACAGATGCAGATACTTAAAGTCAACCATTGGACAGAGGTCAGGGACCCCTGTGGAAGAGTTAGGGAAAGGAGAGAAGGAGCTGAAGGGGATGGCAACCCTATAGGAAGACCAGCAGTTTCAACTAACCTGGACCCCTGGGAGCTCCCAGAGAGGAAGCCACCAACCAAAGAGCATACACAGGCTGGTCTAATGTCTCGGCACACATGTAGCTGAGGGCTGCCTTGTCTGACCTCAGTGGGAGAGGATGCACCTAACCCTGCAGAGACTTGATGCACCAGGTTAGGGGGGATACCCTGGGGAAGGGGGTAGTGGGGAGCACCCTCTCAGAGGCAAAGGGGTAAAGGGATGAGGTGAAGAACTCTGGAATGGGGGACTGGGAGGGAGGGCAACATTTGGAATGTTAATAAATGAAATAATTAAAATACATGCAAAACATTTCATCTTATATCTATTTAATGTATTTAATATATTTAACTTATTTTAAAATGTAATATATTTAAGTTTTCCAGTATAAATACACATTTGTTCTAAGGAATTGAGGTCTTTAAGGTCTTCTATATATTTTCTAGAAATTTTATAAATTAATTTTTCAATTTAGGCATATGATTTACTCCAAGTTTACTGGTATGAGTAGTGTGAGATGACAATTCATTCTTTCACCATTTAGACATCCAGTTATCCCAGATCCTATTTTTCAAGAAAAGTATAAAATCTGTTTTGAAAAGTATAAAATCAGTTTTGAAAAGACTCATTGGAAAAACATACCTACTTCTATATCATATTTTATTGATTACATTTCAGTATCTTTTACTAGTACCTTATTGTCTTATGACTACTTTTATACTCTTATTTGTCATAACTTTTAGTAGTATATATTCATTGTGCAAAATGACAGTTTAATTATGATAGTTTGATACATGTGTATTTTGTACTTTGATCTTATTCATTTCCTACTATTCTCTTGTGTCCTGCCTCCCCACACCCCATGGTTCTTTTTTCCTTCTCCTAATAGTCCCCCCTGTAATAACTCTAAATATAAAATGGCAAAAGCCCTTTAAATTTGCTCTTCTTGATGAGCATAGTTTCACACCCCTGTGATCCCAGCATGTGGTAGATGGAGGCAGGAGGATCAGAAATTGAAGGTCATCCTCAGCTATACATCAAGGCCAGCCAGGGCAATGTGGGATTCTGTGTCAGACACACAAACAAACAATTAAAATAAACCCCTATAAAAAGGGGTAGAGAGAAAAAGTTCCTTTAAGATTCCTTTGTTCAGTTTTAGGTTATTTGCTGTCCCTGTTAATATAAAAATCAGCTTGTCAGTTTCTACAAAGAATATCTCTGAGTTGTTGACTGGACCCAAAGATCAATGGCGAGCAATCAGAAGTTTTTCAAATTGAATTTTCCAATTATGATCGTGGCACCATTTATTTATATATTTTCTACTCTTTCTCAGAACTATTCTTGTCATCACTTTCGATATTCAGATATACTGCATGTTTTGGAAAATGTATTTCCATGCATATTAAATTGAATAAAAATCACATTATAATGATTTATTGCTAACATGTAATAACCAATTGACAATACATTAATGTGTATATTTATCATTATCTACTGGTTCTTAAAAATAAGTTCTAGTGTAGCTTTCAGCTGTTTGACTCTAATTTGCCTAAACACTGCCTTTCTTTTGGTTAAGAAGACATTTTAAAGTTTTTAATGATCATAATAGTGCATATTCATGGGATACAATATGATAATCTAAATGCATAAAAAGTATATAAAGCATATAAAATATAATGACCCAATCAAGGTATTTATAACAGTCTCCCCCTTTGCCATATAAGCTTTTCATGTTTGGGACTTTTGAGTGAGCCCTTCCTTTCTAGTTCTTTATAAAATATATGGTAGGTCATTGTAAATTATAGTCACCTACTAAATCTGTTTTTGACACTTGTTACCCAGCCACCCCCTTTCTAGCTTGTAGTAATTATCAGTTGTTCTTTTTTCTACTTTGAAATATTGTTTTCTTAAAATTAGGGTTTGCTGAATTCTTGGACATTTATTTTAAAGTTAACTCCACCCCACACTATACTTCAGAAAATTAGAAGCCACATATGGTGGTGTATACCTTTAGTTCATCCTAGCATTTGGGAGACAGGGGTAGGCAGGTCTCTCTGAGGTTCAGGACAGCCTTGTCTTCAAAATGGCTTCCAGGCCAGCCAGGGCTACATGGTAGCACTGTCTCAATAATTATTTTTCAGCTTTTATCCCCCAAAGACTTTCAAACATCTTTTTTTTCTTGCCTCTAGGGAGGCAACAATTTTAGAAATTTGCAGATTTGTATTGTCTCATGTATAGTGAGACTTTTGATTGCTTTTCAATATTGTCTTCTCATTTATAGATTATGGATTATAAATTATAGTTTGTATATTGTGTGCTAAGACTTCCTCCATCTGTTTTGTTATTTAGCCATATTCTCTTTTATGTCTTTGGATATATTTTTAAATGGCTATTGTGAATTCCTTATCTTATTAGAAGCTCTAGGCTACTTTTATATTGATTGATTGCTTTCTGACTTACATCGATTGATATTTCCTTCTTTGCTCAAAATTACCAAATATATCCAAAGGTATTTTGAATATTATAATATAGGGAACCAATTTCCCATATTGCCTCCCTTTACATAATTTGTTATGGTAATAGTCAATTCTGGACAATTCTCCTTGCCTTTGTGAAGGCTTGCATAAAGGCTTTTCAAGGTAGGGCTAGTGTTACTGTAACCTTATAACACAGCAAGGTCTTTTTCCTAATGCAAGGCTTTTGTGATTCCATAGCTAAATTCTTAGTATGTTATTGAGCTCTTTCTGCTCTGCTGTGATGAAATTCCATCTTTTTAACACTGTGCCACCTTAAGATTTTCTGTTTCACTCTCAGTCCTACTCAACCTCTTGCTGTTGGGCCTTGCACAATCTTACTCTGAATGTGTACAGACCAACCCTTGGCCTATGACTCATGGGAAACCCCGGCAGAAGTATCTGTGAATCCTGCTGCACAGCTCCCTCTTTTCTGGTATCTTCCTCTACATGTTGGGATCTTCTCAAATCATTAGGGCTGTCACGGTCAGCTTGGATTCTACTTCCCTGTGTCTTACTCCGAAAGTTTTATTAAGACAGAGAAAAGACTATAAGGCTCTCCACCTATGTTTTCCTTTCCTGAGGGACAAGAGTCCTGAACCGCCTATTGTCTGACACTTTAAAACAGTTGTGTTGTGGGGTTAGAGTGATTAAGAGCACTGGCTGTTCTTCTAGAGGACCTAGTTTCAATTGCCAGTACCTACATGGAAGCATACAAACATCCATAACTCTAGTTCCAGGAGATTCAGTGACTTCATTGTTTGCTTTCATGGACACCAGACATGGATGTAGTGTGCAGACATACACGCAGGCAAAACACTTATACACATAAAATAAAAAATTAGAAAACTTCAAAACGTTTTGTATTATATCCAGGCTTATAACTTCTTTAAATAGCACAGGCTCATGTCAGCTTTTAGATAGTCCCTCTGAAATTGAAGAAACATTTCTTTGCTTTCTAGTGCTTTAGTGTGGATATGTTTCTCAAATATTGCTATATCATTATTCACATATATACATGCATATCAAATGTATACATACTCAACATAGTCATTAACATACATATGAACACACATATCTATCTATCTGTCTGTGTGTATGTCTGTCTGTCTACCCATCTATCATCACCGTACTAAGAATTAAATTTAGATCATCTTGTATGCCAGGCAAAAACTTTGCCACTAAACTATTCACAACCCTGCTCCCTCCCCACCCAATTTTTGATACAGTCCTTCACTATGTTTCCTTGGGTGGACTGGCACTTGGAATCTTCCTGCACATTCCTCCTAAGTAACTGAGATTATAGTCCTGTGTTACCAGGCCTAAGCAATATATACATGTATATGTATATATATATGTATATATATGTGTATATATAATATATACATAATATTTAATATATGAATAATATATGTGTATATATAAAACTTATGTTATATATACACATACATTACTTACACATTATATATAATGTTATATATAATATATGTATTTGTGTGTATGTATCTGTATATATGCAAACATATATAATATATATGTGCAGATATATTGAGTGTAATTGGAGTTACCCTGTATAGAGGATTACTATCTTCCAAGAAGCAATACATTGCCAACTAAAAGCTTCAGTGCAATCTCCCCTTGGGTTGTTGGTCATAGGGGTCCCAGAGACTCCCAGAACAATAGGGTATTGCTATTACCACTGTTTCCTATGAGAACTTAATGATCAGACCCTATTACTGAAGACATCACAAACGTTGGTGAAGACATCACAAACGTTGGTGTTGGTCACATACAAGTCATGGAGAAATCAAATTGACACTGACCAGGAAGCGTCCTTCCTTCTGGCTCATTCTTACGTACTGAAAGGTTCTAGGTAGGTTTTTCAGGTTAGAGGGAGAACAACGACAGTTTTATCCAATTGTAAACTCCATGAACTGCAATAATAAGCAGCTCAAGAATCATCCTGGAATAGAGAGGCCAAAAGATCATAAAAGCCAGAGGTTTCCAAGACCCAGAGGGAGACAATATTCTTTGGACGTGTCAGGGCTGCTGTACTCACTAATTCACAGATGGTATGGCTCACTGTACAAGACCTACACATGAAGAAACTGGTAAACTTTTAGCATGGCCTTGGAAGGGTTTCATTAGCGCCCATGCCTAATTGTAGAGCTATGGTCCATTGATGGTTTTAAGAGGAAGAATAGTCAGGGTTTTTTTATTAAAGGAATAGCTCTTGGTAGGTTGATCACACTCCAATGGAAGCTCCTATGCTCGGGTGTATATTGGACAGCACAAATTGTAGCAGAATTTTATTACATTTTATACTACAAATTAATACACATATTATATAATTTATTATAAAATTTTAAAAGAACAAGATGTTGGAGGTTAGGGAGGTAGGAGTGTATTTGAGAGGAGTCAAATAATTAATAAAAACAATAAAAACACCGATCTAATGTAGAAAATCATCAGCAACAAATCATTCGTAAGTGTAGATGCAAATGGTTTTGTAGCAATTTGCCATTTTACATACACTACAAAGTGCCTTGTAATTGTTTATAAGAACTTTTTTTCTGACAAAGATCTAAGCAAATAGAATAACCCATTCTAGAAGCAAATTCCTTTCTAGTCTTCCTACCAACTGGGCTCAGGTATCTTTACAGTTGCTTCAAGTAAGATATTTGAAAGGTGCAACCTAGAAGAAAGCATAGCATTTTAGTGATAAGTCCTCCATGTATTTGAAAAGTCACTGATGACATCAGTAAAATATGGTCCTCCCAGTGTCTGGATGCTCTGTAGAAAGTATCTGCTTCAGGTTGAGAGAAGAATGGCAGCTGGCCCTGAGCAAAAGACTCATCAGGAATTAGTACAAGAATGTGCTATGTGAGCCATACCTCTTTCAAGGAAGTAATTTCTGTGCAACATAATGATGAGGCAGCAATGGTACTAGGTTGATATTTACAATTACTCATGGGGTTTTAAAGTGAAACACAACCACCCTTTCCTGCATCTCAATTATGCTAGCTACTGTGGGTGTTCTTTCAAAGCCTTTCTCAGTATGTGGCAAAATTATTTAAGTGAAATGTCATCACTGTCTATTTCCTTTAGTCATATCTCAGCCATTCAGATATTAAGAGTCTGATAGATAATGCATGGTGGTCCCCTCTGTTCCAATCCTAGATATTTCCCATTGTTTTAAAGATACATGCATTTCAAAACCTGATGTAATCTCTCTGTCTTCTGAAATGTTCTTATGTTTTCTATCTCCAGAAAAGAGTAAGGAAAAGTAAATTTTAACCCATCAATTTTTTTTTTGTCACTGAGAATCTACCTAAGTTGCTTTAATCCTACTTAATTTTGGATACAGCTGACTGACAGAAGGTGGATACCCTAACTTCCTGTTCCAACCATCAACTCCAAAAAGATGTGAATTTTATTTTCTAGTCAGACTTTCCAAAGTGAAGAGACATGGGATTCATATGAGCATGGCAATGATTAGGTAACCATGTCTTACTTCCTAAGAGTGGATTAACACAAACAGATAATGAGAGTGTGATGGCTATAACTTGTTAGTACAAGGCTTCTACCACTCAAAATCTCTTTTCACCTATGAACATTTTACATTTCCCTGCCTAAAAAGGCATACGAATAGGGATTCAAATAATAAATCATTAGGAGATTTAAATTAAGACAATTATTTGATATACATATAATTTTACCATTTAAGATAAAAGAAAGTTTGCATACTAACAGGAAGGATACAATTACTTTTGCATGACAAATTAAGCTTTAGATGAGTATCTGATATTGCAAGACTCAGAAGGTTTTCAGAGTTCTTCAGAGTAGATAGACATTTTGATTCTATAGCTGTCAGTACCCAAAATGCCACTTTGGATAAATATGCAGCCCAAAGTGACAGAAGTACATTTAGGGGTATTTCTGCATACATTTGGGAAGGAAGTGGAGATTCAGTCTGAAGTGGACAGAAAACCAGGAATGATGTAGGTAAAGTGCTATGTATGAAGTTCTCAAAATAAAATAAAAATAAAATAAATTTTATTTCAAAAAGAAAAAAATATTGATGGTGATTCTGTCTTTAGACCAGGGTAAATTCATTTAATGATTATTTTCTGAGATACAAGTCAACAATTAAAGAAATAACAACAATATTTTTTCATGTTGTCTGTGTGTATATGTATATGTGCAACAGGACACAAGACATATGTGGAGTCAGAAAACATGTCAGTTCTCTTTTCCAATGTGGGTCCTAGGTATCAGTCTCAGGTCCTCAGGCTTGGTAGAAAGTACCTTTACCCACCTGACTGTTCTTCAAACAGTTAAAATATGCTAATTACAATCCAAAATTACAATAATTTGATACTTGCAAATGGAAAAACAACAGCAAAAGTTTAAAATTCTTTTGCATAATTAATAAAGTAAAAACTCTACAGCTTCCTTTTTTTTTCTTTTTTCTTTTTTTGTTTTTTTGAGACAGGGCTTCTCTGTGTAGCCCTGGCTCTCTTGGAACTCACTCTGTAGGCCAGGCTGGCCTCGAACTCAGAAATCCACCTGCCTCTGCCTCCCAAGTGCTGGGATTAAAGGCGTGCGCCACCCCTGCTTGGTTAGCTCTACAACTTCCTAACATAACAGCAATCTGGATTCTGAGTCAAATTGTTTCAGGTAGAGTTCATTGCTCTTGTATGCTGCAATGGCACATGTGACACCAAGTGTACATGACATGTGCTCGAAATCAAGATTACAATGAACGTGAGCCCTGCAACATAGGCAAATGCTGCCAGAAACACTTCAGATTCATTATGCATTTGGTTTTGAAAGATTTTCTTGGTTATTGCATGGAGACTGTTCTCCACTTTTTTTGTGACACCCACAGTCACAAATCCACAGTTTAAGAAGCTGAAATTGGTCTGAGGGATGTGTATTTACATCTCTGTGCTTCCCAAACTCCAAGTAGGGGAAAATGGCAAATGTGAGGTGGCCAAAGAACTGTTAAGTTAGATTACCAACTACAAGGGTAAGAATAGTAACAGTACCTTATACTTATTATGTCTACTATGCACAATGCTAGGTAGGCCCTTTGCATAGGAATCAGTATTTGAACCTTTATAATAATGCAGCAATACAGGTACAATTCTCCCATTTTATCGACAAAAGCATCCATTTGTATTTTGCATGAAGTTATTGGGCCCAAGCCCAGAGAGCACCTGGATAGCTTGCTGTAAAAAGTGCTTCTAACCATTAGATAGGAATGGTAAATCTCAAATGGCTTGCATTCTGTGTCAAAATGCTTATAAGAGTTTAAAAGTCCTTGAGTTTACAGTGCATTTTTGGATCATCACATTTTAAACTAGAGATGATTCTTTATGCTTAGTTTAAAAGTTAAAGGTGACGTAACAATTATTGGGTGTCTAGGGAGCTAGGTATTTTCCTAAGCTTAAACTACAAGTTAGTTCCTTCACTTGCAAATACTGTACAAAATGTCCACTTTATTATATGTCATGGTCTCTATTTCATGCTAGACAAACAGTGATTAACAAGACAGGCACATATTACAAGTCAGTATGCTAAACTAGACAGTCACTTAGATTCCTTGTGAAACTATCCACAATCAAGATTATCAACAATCTAGAAGCAATTTATTATTAGAACCCTGCTGATTAAAGAGACACTCAGCGGAGTAGAAGACAAAATGTTTCAAGTCTGGTCTCAAAACTGATCCAGATCTGAAGTCTGCTGTGTCCATAAGTTTCCACACACCGCCTCCACAATGCTAATGTAATACCCATCTCCGGAGGGAGATTGCTGAATATACCTCATTGGTCAGTGTAGGTTCTGAAGCAGAAAGACAGAAAAAGGAGGAGGGAAAGATGAAGATGAATAGGCAGTAGTAGGCTTAGTGGTGGGTTTTCTTTCTATCTTCTACCTCATAAGGATTTTGCTTTGTTCATCTTTAGAAGGGTTTGTACCTTTAAAAAATAGAGGTCATCAGATCTGAAAAGAAACATTGCTTAACCTAAAAATTATGGGGAGTGGGTAAAAACAGAAGTTAAGTTGTTGAAAACCCTCTTCTAATGACTCTATACCAAGGATCCCAGGCTAGGCTCACCCAACCCCACCTTCATTCCAGACAGGCCACTCATGGAGATCAGGTATTTTCGTTGGGTGCTCCAAGCAAAATGTTTTAGGGAAACTCCCTCCAGAGAATGCATTGTCTCCTCTGTCCTATGGTGTGAATTAGTCTGAGCTGGTGCTGGAGATGTAGGCCTGGGTGAGATAAAACTCAATAATGTCCTTTTACAGGTCACACACTTACAAATGGAATTCCAGACTGACTGAAAACTGTATTACCTAGTTTCCCTACCAGTCTGCTCCAAAGAAGATGAATGACAGTTTTCTATTTGACTTATATATCCAGACAGTGACCTTATCTGTGTATACCATTTCATTTTTACAGATGAAACTAAGGCCTTTCCAAAAATCGGGGTTGAAGAGATGGCTCAGTTGGTAAAGTGTGCCAGCAGCGAAAATACCAACACACCTGAATTCCAACCTTTAGTATGTCTGTAAAAAGCTGGGTGTGGCCTATGTGTGTAACTCCATAGTGTAGGAGCAGAGACAGGCGGATCCCTAGGGCTTGCTGGCCAGCCAGTATAGCCAGTCTGTGCACTCTAGATTCAGTAAGAGACCCTGTCTCAAAAATTAAGGTGGAGAGTCACTGAAGGAAACACCTTGGCCTGTGTGGCCTCCACCCACATGCACATATGTACACATTCACACAAAATACATATACATACCACACATACGAAGACGGGAGAGACAGACACACACATATACACACAGAGAGAGACAGAGACAGAGAGGAGACAGTGGGCCCAAGATAACCCTGAGACAGAGCTGAGATGTGGAGATGCAGGGTATGTTTTTTTCCCAACACAGGTGAGTCTAATTCAGGGCAAATAAAATACCATCACAGGCTAAAGTTTGTGAATGCTTTGCTTTTCTCAGTGCAGTGAGAGAATCCCAACCGTATGAACGCTGCAGCATTGCACGTTGTTAGGGAGGACTAACAGAGAAGAATTGTCAGATTCTAAAATTTGGTGTGGTCACTGAGAGTAACTCTTTCATATGAAAAGATACAATATTCTACACAGATAAGAATGAATTTGTTTCCTGTCCTAGCCCCTGAGTTATGCTTCATGACCAAGTAGCCCAGCATCAGCCTTCTGTCACATTCACGCATATGGTGAACACCAAGACATGCTTTCAACAACTGACTTCTCTCCTCAGAATTAAGCAGTGAACAATACCATATGCTGACCAGTTGATCCCAGTGCAAGCAAACAAATTATCTGTAAGAAAATCAAGGGCCTTTGAAGCACCAGCCTTGTAAAAGCATTTGAAATATGCCACCGAATGTAAGTGATGCTTAGTCATCTTGGAAAAACACTCCAGGTAATGGGAATGACCTATTTGAAGCCAAAAATATTTCCTGATCCACTGAATGAGGCCAGATTAATTTTTTTCCTTCATTAGATTCCTGTATTTTTGGAAACATTCCTTCTGCTTGTAAAGAACAGGATAACAGGATTGCTTTGAGCCCATCACTTCATTTTCTAGGCCTTAGTTTCCTTATCTTTTGAAATAAGAAGATATGATTAGATTATGCCATTGTAAGGTTATAATTTATATATATATATAAAAGTATATATTTATATATATATAAGTATATATACATATATATATATAATGTGTGTGTGTTTGCTCATGTAAATATGCACATCTAATTGTGAATACTAAATAAAACAGAGAGGCAGGCTGGCACTTTCTTTGTATATGCATTACATTTTATTACTCATTCATTAGTGGATGTACAATGAGGCTGCTTTCATTTCCTAGCTATTGTTTTTTATTTTTATTTTTTATTAGATATTTTCTTTACTTACATTTCAAATGATATCCTCTTTCCAGGTTTTCCCTTTGAAAAAAAAAAAACCCTGTTCCTCCATCCCCCGGCCCTGCTCACCACCCGACTCCTGCTTCCTGGCCCTGGCATTCCCCTACACTGGGCAGGCTGGCCCTTTCATCTTTGGTTTGCTCTTTCATCTCCCTCCATTTGAAATTAGGACTAGACCTCTGCTCTTCTTTCAGTTGCACCAGATTGAATATATAAGAATGGCTGAACATCCTTAAGCCCCTGATCACTGGTGTTCAGCAGATACATATCACTTCAAGCTGCCCTGATAATATTTTTACATGTGGTGTGTGCACATGCACGTGTGTGCACTTTCACTGTGCATGTGTGTGGAGTGCTTGTGTGTGTGGCATGCATGTGTGTGGAGTGCATGTGTGTGGAGTGCATGTGTGTGACATGCATGTGTGTGGCATGCATGTGTGTGGAGGGCTAGGTTTTATTCTATTGGTCCTCACCTTATTCATTGAGACAAGATCTCTTAGTTGAGGCCAGATAGTCTGGCTATCCAGCTTGCTCCCAGGATTCCCAATCTCTGCCTTCTTGAGTACTGGAATTTCAAGTAAGTTTCTAAGCCCACTAGGCATTTATGTGTGTGCTGGGATGTAAACTCTGGTCCTTAATTTGTGCAGCAAGTGCTTTATACACTTAGCCACCAGCCCAGCTCTTTGCTAACTATTGCTGAGTTAATTGATATACTTTTTTGCCCTATTCACACTATATGACCTATATACTATGTTCTCTCTTCCCCGTTTCATTTTTCTATACTCACTACCCACAATTCTTTTCATTTTGTTCAAAATTATTCCTTTTCATGTTTTGTCAAACCACTTCAACTAAGTCTAGAGACTTTTCTTTTTGTCTTCACTATTTTCACATGTTAACAAATGCAGCCACATTTCTTTTAAAGATATCCTTCATTTTACTTTATTTTTGAGAATTTCATATATGAATTCTGTATCATGTTTCTTAAATTAATTTCTCAGGTTGACATTTTTTTTCTCTCTTGGAAGGTCAATAGGGATATAGAAAAGAGAATTTCTGTGTCTTTGTGCATTGAAGAGCTCCCTCGTGAAGAGGGACCAAATTTGCTATATAGTAACATGGGCTGAACTGTGCTAATTTATGCTTGCCCAAGTTTCTTTGGGAGTCTTTTCATGAGATGCTACCCTCCTGTACATGGTCTTAAGGTTTAAATTAACCGTATTCCCAGACCTTGAGGATAAGATAGAATGCTGTAAGGAAGCAGCTGAAGGCAATTTCCTTCAGTGGCTCCGTTTGGTTCCGTTCAATTTACTTAACTTTGGAGTTGCGTAGCACTAACTGAAGAGCACTGCAGTGCATAAGGCTTCATCGCAGCATCTGCCACTTCTTTCCTAAGCCCGTGAGCAGCAGTTGACCAGCTTTGCTTTAGCTTTAGTAGAAACAGATTTTGATTGGGAGTACTCAGAAAAGCAGACAACTGAGAGACCATCTGTGTGCTTTACACAACAGCCCCCAAATTGAGATGGTGGTGGCTGCAAATTGTAACACTGTCAGAGAGCTGTCTGAAAATGTTAAGAAGTCAAGTCTGTAATAGCCTATATAACTTTCAGTGTAATACTACAACCCGAGGCATGCTTTATGTTAGAACTTGTGACTCTTTAGTAAAACCCCAGGGGAGTAGTTTAGTCGTGGTGACAAATGTTGCTCTAGTATTGGAGAATGTGTGGGCATTTGTGTCATGGAAGCATATAAAACACATTCAGGGACATGCTAACACTCTATTTAGGTAGAGTACTGAACTTAACGTCTGTCCAAGCTTTCCTGACTGTATGAATTAGAAATGGAAGTATGGTAAAGCATCTATTATTTCCTACTCCCTCCTCAGTTTTTGAAAATTATATGTGTGTGAGCACAGCATTTACATCATTTGCACCTTACCCTTTCCCTCCCCACTCTTCCCATGTTTCCCCAACTCCCTCTCAAATTCATGACCTTTTCTTTAATCATCACAGGTACACACAGACATATGTATGTATTTATAAACACAACCCTAGGATCCTTTTAGTTGCTCACACATGTTCTTGTATTTAAGGCTGATTGCTTGGGAAGCATCCATGGAAAAGACAGGCTTCTTCCCCTCTTAGCAGCTGTTAGTTGCCGGGAGCACTTCATCTAGAGTTGGGACTTGGGAGATTTCCCCCAGTCATGTCTTCATGGTGTTGTCATTGTGCGGTGAGAGCTTTCTTAAGATTTCATGAGTAGAGAGTTCCCTGTCATATAAGATGATGCTGTCTCACAGCCAATATCCTGGTCCTCTGACTCACAATCTTTCAGTCACCTCTTCCATAAGTCCCTGAGCTTTAGGTGTGAGGATTGTGTTGTAGATGTGTCAATTGTGAATGTTTGTTTTTTGGACTTTGATCTCTTGTATGTCTCTCTGATGGTTTCCATTTACTAAGTAAGAAGGTTTCTTTGGTGAGTGAGAACTACACTGTCTGTTAGTAGACGGATGTTTATTTAGAATGTAATTAGAAATTTTACTGATTTATGCAAATGGTAGTAGTAAGTTCTTCTCTAGGCTCTATAACCTTATCAGCCATAGGTAGTTGGTTAGCTTGACAATATAGGCATTAAATCTCTCCTATTGATTGTTCTTTAGACAGCTGATGGTTACTTCCAAGACATAAATGCTACCATTACACCATTGGGTATATTGTGATAGGTTGGTCATTGTTGTGGGTAGGACTTTTGAATTCTTTTTGCATTAGGCAGCTTGTATAGCACCTTCAGATACTCTGAGAGCTAGTACAAAATGTGCACTGTCTTAGACAACAGGATCTTACATTTGAATTCCAGAAAGCAACCAAAGGCAAATGTCAGAAACCTATATTATATTGGGAATCTCTTAGACTCCTATGACCTACAACTTTAAGGCAGTTTTTCTATGTTTGGCACTGGATTATTTGTTAGATGGTCTATGGCTTTTAGAGGGAGGAGTATTTTTACCTCAAGTGGTGTGGCAAAACTTCATTTAAACATATACTTATATACATTAAACATGTATTTTAACAATATGTTTCTCTATGGCTTTTCAAAGATCTTTAATGTTCCTTAACTTTTCTACCTCCCTTTATGACTGAATTAATCTCCCTGTCTCTCCTCCATTGAAGTTATATCTTCCTTCCTTCCTTCCTTTCTTCTTCCTTTCTTCTTCCTTTCTTCTTCCTTCCTTCCTTCCTTCCTTCCTTCCTTCCTTCCTTTCTTTCTTTCTTTCTTTCT